>NW_026585691.1:2343669-2343850 GCF_907164565.1 Psammomys obesus | reverse complement strand
TTTATTTATTTATTTATTTATTTATTTATTTATTTATTTATTTATTTGGTTTTTTGAGACAGGGTTTCTCTGTGTAGCCTTGGCTATCCTGGACTCACTTTTTAGACCAGGCTGTGTGTGGTGTGATGTGATGGTGATGATGATAATGATGAATGTGTGTGTGGTGGTGGGGGCTGTGTGT
>NW_026585691.1:2314409-2343659 GCF_907164565.1 Psammomys obesus | reverse complement strand
TGTGATGTGATGATGATGATGATAATGATGAATGTGTGTGTGGTGGTAGGGAATGAAACATACATGTGAGTGCAGCTACCTTAGGAGGTCAGAAGAGGGCATCCAATCCCCTGTTATGGCCGGCTGTGAGCTGCCTGCGTGTGTGCTGGAAACTGAACTTGCGAGAACAGAACACGCTCTTAACTACTGAGTCATCTCTTTGGCCCTGTGGTTGCTATTTTCACTCAGAATATGTAGTGGACAGATTTCTGAGTCATCAACTGCAGACTAACACTAAGATTGTTTCCTCTTCCTCCTTCTCCTCCTCCTCTTCATTCAGCAGTTCTGGGTATTGAACTCAGGGCCTTGCATATTCTAAGCTAGCATTCTGGGGCTGAACAGTGTCCCCCAGGCTGACCCCATGGTTGTTAAGGGATGACAGCTATTTGTGTTATTTATGAACCATGACTTATTCAGCCTGTCTCCTATTCTTTTAAAAACACTTTTATTGCTTTCCTTTATTTTGAGCAGGAGGGGAACGTGCCTGCAGAGGTCAGAGGACACCTTTCAGGAGTCAGTTGTCTTCTTCCCCGGCGTGGGCCCTGAGCACTGAACTCAGATCATCAGGCTTAGCGGAAGTGCCTTTGCCCGCTGAGCCCTTCTGCAAGCCAGCCACCGTCTTGTGTTTTTTTTTTTTTTTTTTTTTTTTTTTAGAGTCAGTGTTGTTCTGTCTAACAGAGCCCTGGCTGTCCTGGACTCAGTTTGTAAACCAGGCTGGCCTCAAACTCACAGAGATCTGCCTGCCTCTGTCTCCTGAGTGCTGGGATTGCAGGGGTGCACACCATTTTTTTTTTGCATTTGTAAGAATTTATTTATTTTTATTTTACATGTATGAATGTTTAACCTAAATATATGTATATGTGTACTCTGTGTGCTGTAGAGGCCAGGAGAAGGTGTCAGGTATTTGTGAGCTATTCTGTAGGCGCTGGAAATTCAACCTGCGGTCCTCTGGAAGAGCGGCCAGTGCTCTTCACTGCTGCGCCCTCCCTCCAGCCCTGCATTTTCTTCTTCTAAAACACCATTAGCACACGATGACAAACATCCTGTGTCCAGCTTTTTGCTTTTGTGCATTTTCTCCTCAGGGTGATTTTTCCAAAGGTCTAATGCAGTGGCGTGCACACTCTCCACTTTGACACAATTCCCTAACTGTCTTCTGGGACTGTTCCAGCAGTGTCAGCCGCTCTGAGCCCTGGCAGAGGGTCTCTTTGTCCTGAAGTCACAAGCATTGCTTGTTATCAGTTTCTGCGTTTAGATGCTGCTCCTGCTGTCTTCTTCAGGTTAGTGAGCCATTGAAGTGCCTTTTAGCAAGCACCGCTGAGTTATCATCTTGTTTCATCAACTTAGTTCTGCCTCGTGGCCTGTAATGAACCTTCTGTCTTTCAGTAAATTCTGTGTCTTCTTCGGCTCTATTCTTCATTCTGGTAATTTTGAGAGTATTTACCTGCCTTTAGTTCTGTGAGTGGGGTTTTGTGCTTTTTAACCGCCGTATGTTTAGATTGGGCCCTCTCAAGCCAGGGAGATGATGGCTCAGTCATGGGCTGTCTTCTGACCCTCACATGCACTAGGTGCTATAAAGGCGCTTGCTGCCAAGCCTGGTGAGCTGAGTTCCATCCCTGCAACCCACATGGTGGAGGGAGAGAATCAACAATCAAAATTGTCCTCTGGCCTCCACATGTGCACAGCTCTGAGGGAACACACGCACGCACGCACACACACCAGAGAAGGAAATGTTGGGGGGAAAAAGATTACATTTCCCTAACAGCACAGTATTTATGCTTCTCTAACGGCAACACTCTAACAGCTGTTGTTTCCTATGTGACTGCTGGTTTTCTGTCAACCTTCTGAGGTCAGTGATAGTTTGAGTTTTCTTTCCATTCTCCTACCTGCCCTTTTCTCTAAGCCTGGGTCGTTTCATCTGAGTGTTTCCTGGAGAAAGGGCTGGAGATGGCTCAGAGGTTAAGAGCACTGTCTGCTCTTCCAAAGGAACTGAGTTCAATTCCCAGCCACCATGTGGTGGCTCACAACCATCTGTAGTGAGATCTGGCGCCCTCTGCTGTCCTGCAGGCACACATGCAGGCAGAACTCTGTAAATCTTTTTTAAAAATTATTCTGGAAATAAACATTAGTTCTGGTCGGGTCTGAGCTCAAGCAGTGCTGCTTGCTTGATTGGGCTGAGACTGTGTTCAGGCCAGGGTGCTCTAGCTTAGTCAGTGCTTCTGTGGGCACTCTCCTTCAGCTCTCGCAGGAAGCCCTGGAAAATGCCAAGGCGTCCCCCACATCAGAGCTGGAAAAAAACAAACAAAGAGATTTAAAAGCGTGTGTGGTTTGTTGTCACCCAGCCTGTTGGTCACTGTCATCTAGCTGATGACCACCTTCAAAACATCGGAGTAATACCATCAAACCTGAGCTTTTGACAAAGTGTGTACGTTCACTGGGAAGCGATGAAGCCGATTTCCCTCGCTGGAGGATAGTCATGTTTATGCCCACCCTGAAGTAGACAGAGGACTATCTGTCCAATCAAGCATATTCTGAAGGAGGTAGCCTGGATGTGTCCAAAGATCACAATAGGCGTCCTATTAAAAAAAAAAAAAAAAAGGCAAACACTGAATTAGCCACAGAAATTTCTGGAAGGGAACGGGTGAGGTGGCCGAGGAGGTAAAGGCACTTGCCCAACGGCCCTGACGACTTAGATTTACTCCCCAGAACCATGTGAAGAAGGAGTAAATCTAGGCCACAAGGCTGTCGGTTGCCGTCCCACCCTCACGGGCACTGGGTCGCACACGCGTGCTCCCACATCATATCACACGCACACAATAACAAAGTTTTTGTTAAAAAAAGAAATAGCCGGAAGAGGGCACGCTATGTAACTTGGTAACTGCTTGCCTGACAGGCACAAAGCCCTGGGCTCAGTCCCCAGGGCGTCGTAAAGTCGTAATCCCAGCATTTAGGAAGCTGAGGCAGGAGGGTCGCTGTCGGGTGGGACGGGAGCGTTGCAGGCCAGCCTGGGTTATAAGAGGAGATCGTGTCTTCAACTTCCAACCACAAAAGGCTTCTAAACAGAGACTGCCGATTCCTTTCTCCTCCTCCTCCTCCTCCTCCTCCTCCTCCTCCTCCTCCTCCTCCTCCTCGTCCTCCTCCTCCTCCTCCTCCTTCTCCTCTTCCTGCTCTTCCTCCTCCTGCTCTTCCTCCTCCTCCTCTTCCTCTTCTTCTTCTCGATTTTTTTTTGTACTTTAATTTGAACTACAAACACCATAAACCCTACCGCTGAGCTATATCATAAGCCCTTGCTAATTCTTTTTATTCTTTTATAGCCAACAGCCCTTTGAGATGGAGGTAGAGCCAGGGTGATTTGACCAAAGATATGTTTTTAAAAATTGGTAGAAAATAATTTTGTGAAAGCTAAGAATTACTGGAAATTATAATTTTCTCACTAATTACTTATAACTTAACGACCTGGGGCCATTTTACAGCTGCCTGTTGAAATATCCCCACACACACACCTTTTCATTTTAATCCCTAACTCTTTAGTTCTTGGTTGTCTAGGCCTTCCTCCAGCCCCTTGTGACCCAGTGCTCCCTGGTTTCCTTGCTTTTGACTCCACTCTTTCCTTTGCAGTTCCAGTTTTTCCTTCCTGAGAGTATCCTCTAACAGCACTTTTAGCGAGAACTTACAAAGTGAACAAGCCCTTCCTTTGTGTATCTGGAGATGTCTAGCTGAGGGTATAAAGAGTGCAGTGTTTGGCTACTGTCTCCCTTTGGGGTTGATAGCACTCAGTTGCCGGTGGACCTACTTGCCCTGCCATCCTTTGGGGCTAAACTTTGTCATTTTCCTGGTATTTTGAGATTTTTTTTTTCTTTTTGACTTTGATGTACTACAGCTTTCTTTTTCTCTCTTCCTTCCTTACTTTTTTGTTTTGTTTTTTCAAGACAGGGTTTCTCTGTGTAGCCATGGCTGTCGTGGGACTTGCTCTGTAGACCAGGCTGGCCTTGAACTCACTGAAATCCACCTGCCTCTGCCTCCCTGAGATTACAGGTGTGCACTGAAGAGTTTAAGTTAGCCTGAATATAACTCCATTTTGAAATAAAGATTTTGACTGGGAACTGAATTCAGGTGCCAGGAAATGTCACAGAGTGTACACCTGGCAGAAAACAAAGTTAACTCTCCTAGCAATAGCCTCCAGGAAATAATTCAGAATAAATGCTCCATAGAAAATAGAGACAAACTCCCTGGCAATAATCAATGGGAATCAGTTGAGAATCGGGTGGGAAAATTCTCCCCAATGTTTCAGATGTGGTTTAGAAAAATAGCCATTATGATTATATATATGCCTTAGCCATTGTGATTGTGTGCCTCAGAAAAGGTCACCCGGCCCTGCTAAACTTCACCCAATTCTGTAACATCAAGGTTGTGCCCCCCTGCTTGCTGCCATAGAAACCCCCGGCTCACAGACTTTACCTTTAAAAATCCTGCTCACTCAGGGCTCAGGGTCCCACATCTCTACTGCTGCATCAGTGAGACTTGGGTCCCGAGTTCGATCACTCTCATAATAAAGCTCTCTTGCAATTGCATCGAGTCGTCTCCTGGTGGTCTCTGAGGGTCCCGTGAACCTGGCATAACAGCACCACCACACCCAGCTCCACAACTTCATCTCGTTGTGTCCAGGGGAGGGTATTACCTTGCTTGGGTGGGTAAGCTCCTTTTCACCTAGATAAAACAGGTCTTATAGAATTTAATGGTGTGGCTGTGGCAACCACCCATTCATATGTACACAAATAAATGTAAATTTTTTAAAAATCACTCATAATTTCTCCAAACACCATTGCCTTGTCCCAGCTCTCTTTGTCTTTTTTTCTTTGTTGCTCTGTCTGAGGTGGAGTCTCACTATGCTGCACTATGCTGCTGTTAACCTGCTGGGCCCATCCTGCCCTCCCCGGCCACTGAGTATCTCGGACTATCCGTGCACACCATGCTGAAAACTGGCTTTCTGTTTTGTTATTTTGCTTTCACTCTGGTAAAAAATGAAACAAAAACTGGCCAGTGGTGGTGCAAGCCTTTAATCCCAACACTTGGGTGGCAGAGGCAGAAGTATCTCAGTGGGTTCAAGGCCAGCCTCGTCTTCAGAGAGAGTCCCCACGGAGGCTACAAGAAACCCTGCCTTAAAAAAAAAATAAACAAACAGGGGCTAGAGAGATGGCTCAGAGATTAAGAACACTGGCTGTTCTTCCAAAGTTTCTGAGTTCAATTCCCAGCAACCACATGATGGCTCATAACCATCTACAATGAGAGCTGGTGCTCTCTTCTGGTTCTCAAGCACACATGCAGGCAGAATATTGTATAAATAATAAATAAATTTTAAAAACAAGCAAACAAAACACAGAAGGGGGAATAAACAAAAACAAAACTTTCCATTTCCTTATCTGGTTGTGGTTTACCGAGATAGGGTTCCAACCAGATTCAAAGCTAAGGATAAACTTGGACTCATTTCCTGATCCTCCTGCTTCTAACTCAGTGCTTCACATAACTGCCCCGAGGTGACTATTCCCTGAATTCCCTAAGTAACTGATTTCAAAGTGTCTACATTGTTCTGTTATCTAGTATTTAGGGAATGAGGTTTTTCTGTTTGTTGTTTCTGCCTCTTTGTCTTATAATCTATTACTTGTTTGTTTGTGTGCTTTCTATTTTTTTCTTTAAGCTTATCTGAAGCAGGATCGTTCTCTACAAAGAGCTATGGCTTTTGAAGATAAATCTTAAGAGACTAACTTCACATGATTGCAACTTTTCCTAATTATGGAAGGAGAGTTTGAGTTGTGACAAAGCCTGAAACTCAAAATCCTCTGGCAACAGCTTCCAGGATGCTGGCAATGCACGTTTGACTCACCATTCCAGGACAGGAAGAGGGTCTTTGCTGTGTGACCCACCATTCCAGGACAGGAAGAGGGTCTTTGCTGTGTGACTCACCATTCCAGGACAGGAAGAGGGTCTTTGCTTTGGTTTTAACTAATGTTAACATTTTGTACATATGTGTGTGGGCATATGTGCCCCTGAGAATGCATGGGAGATGAGAACAACTTTCAGGAGTAGTTTCCTTCCCTCCTGTGGTTCTGTGGGACCGAACACAGGTAGTTGGACATCAGACACTTTTACCCGCCAAGCCATCGCACTAGCCCATAAAGAGCTTTTATTTTGAATTTTTAGTGCCATGTTTCTGCATATGATACAAAGTATGTGTGTAGGTGTATGTGTGTACACGTGGCATTCTAATTAAGAACACAAGAATAAGTTACTCCTTCATTTAAAAATTTAAGGGCTGAAGAGTTGGCTCAGTGATTGAGAGCACTGTCTGCTCTTCCAGAGGTCCTGAGTTCAATTCCCACCCACATAGTGGCTCCCACTGTCTATAACAGGGTCTGGTGCCCTCTTCTGGCATGCAGGTGTACGTGCAGATGGGGGGATCATATACACAAACAAAATAAACAAATAAAAAATTAAACATTATTATTGCATGTGCACAATGTTTATCATGGCATGCGTGCGAGGTGTGCGTGCGTTGGTCAGGGGACAGCTTTATGGAGTTTACTCTCTCCTACTTTTACATAGGTTCTGGGGAGGAAACTCAGGCTGCCAGGTGTGGCAGCAAGCACCACTGCCCTTAGAGCCATCTCACAGGCCTTGCCCCTGAATTTTACGTGGCGTCACATACAGAGAGATAGTAGATCAGAGTCACGACTTTAAAATCTGTCTTTTTTTCTCAGCGCTTCGGTCCCACGGTTCAGTTTCATTTCAAAGCAGTGAATGTTCAGCTCCAATTTCCATTTCTTTGTGTTGTAAAAGGAAGTTTGTTTTCAGTGAAATCAGCTGTATGATAGTTGGGTTCTGTTTTCACTCCTCTGTTAGCTGTTGCCTTCTCCTCCTCGGGGACGGAAGGCGATGAAGCTTGAAGAATAGACTTCTTGTCTAGCTGTACGAGCCTTATTGGAATGCACTGTGAATAATCCCCAAAAAAACCACAGGATTTGCTATTCAAGGAGAGCTGGAAGCTACTGCTTTTAAAATATTATTAATGTACACCAATTTTGTGTAATAGCAGGTTTCATCGAGCCATTTTTATACATGTACATAGTGTATTTGATCACATTCCTTCCATTATTCTCCTTTATTCCCCTTCTATTCATATTGATTCTCTTCTTCTTCCCAACTGTGCTCCCCTTCATGTCTTTCTCTTTTTTTTTTTAATGACCCAATGAATTTCATGAGGGTCTCTCACATTCTGTGTAAGAGGCTATTTACAGGAATATGAACACCAAACCAGTGGCTACATCACACACACACACACACACACACACACACACACTCACACACACACACAGTGTAATTTTTTTTAACATTTACTTATTTTTATTTTATGTGTAGGAGTGTTTTGGCTGCATGTATGTCTGTGCACCGCAAGCATGCCTGGTGCCCAAGGAGGCCAGGAGAGGGTGTTGGAGCCCTGGAACTGGAGTTACAGACAGTTGAAAGCCACCATGTGGGTGCTAGGAATTGAATCTGGGTCATTTGGAAGAGCAGCCAGTGCTTTTAACCACTGAGATATCCTTCTAGACTAACAAAAAAATGTTAAAGAAAGTATTAATAAATGTTAATGCTTGTTGTCTTCGTTACATGTAAGACGGTGAGACTGTAGATAAATGTTGAGTTTAATAAGTCACATTACTAACTCTTTCTAAAATTCTTTTTTCAGATAGGGTTTCTCTGTGTAGCCTTGGCTCTCTTGGAACTCAACTCTGTAGACAAGGCTGGCCTCAAACTCAGAGATTCCTCTGCAGGAATTAAATGTATGTGCCACCAAGCCTGGCTTTCTTTTTAATTTATTGTGTGTAGATTTTGGAGGCACAGACTCTGAAGCCCAGTCAGGCTTCAAATGCAAATTCACATTCAGCTGAGTGTGGCCTTAAACTCCGGATCCCCCTGCTTCTCCCACAAGTGTTTGGATTGCAGGTGTGCATCACCATGTGTCCCTCTTTTCACTTTATGTGGCAACAGAGACCGGAGAGATGGCTCAGAGGTCAAGCATTGACTGCGCTTCCGTAGAGCCTGGATTCTCTTCTCAGCACTGTCTGGAACTCCTTTTCCGGGGGGCTCTAATGCTCTCTTCTAACATCCCAGGGCAGCAGGCATGCACACACATTGTAAGCACTCATACACATAAAATAAATAAATCAACCTTAAACAAACAAACAAAAAACGGCTACCCAGGCAAGGTGGCGCATGCCTCTAATACCAGAACCCAGGAAGCAGAGGCAGGTGGATCTCCATAAAGTCAAGCCAAGCCAAGATAGAAATAGTGATTTCTAGCCCAGCCAGGATTACACAGTGAGACCCTCTTTCGAAAAAACAGAAAAATTCGCTGCCCATTCTTTTTAGACTATCAGCTGAACTTTCGGATGCCCTGGCTCTAGCAAGTTACCTCCAGTTTTCTCCTTCATCCTCATCTCTCTCTCTCTTTTAAAAAATAATTTATTTTATGTGCATCAGTGTGAAGGTGTCAGATCCCCTGGAACAGGAGTTACAGACAGTTGTGAGCAGCCATGTGGGAGCTGGGAATGGAACCCACATCCATTGGAAGAACAGCCAGTGCTCCTAACCTCAGAGCCATCTCCCAGCAACCCTCCCTCTATCCTTCTACCCAATATATTTTGACATAATGCTTTCAACTTATGATGGGTTTGTTAAGACTTAACACCATTTGTTATAATTTTATTTTATTTCCATTGGTGTTCTACCTCCATGTATGTCTGTGTGAAGGTGTCAGATCCTCTGGAACTGAAGTTACAGACAGTTGTGAGCTGCCATGTGGGTGCTGGGAATTGAACTGGGGACCTTTGGAAGAACAGCCAGTGCTCCTAACCACTGAGCCATCTCTCCAGCCCCACCTCATATCTCTTTAATAAAGAACCTCGCACCCCTTTTCTGAGCCAAACTTAGCCAATTTCAAAATGGCGCCAGATGGTGTGCTGGGGCCCAGATCCTGGCTCTTCTCCATTTTGGTGTTTTGTTGTTTTGTTTTGTTTTTGTGCGGCACAACGTTTATTGGGGGAGGGGGCATCAGTCCTTCTTGGCCGCCGCCTTCCTCATAGCTGCCAGCACGTTGCTCAGCTCCTCCCGCTTCCTCTTGGCGCGGATGTGCGCGCCCACCCTCTTCTTGATGAACTCTTCTTGATGAGAAGCGCACGCTTGTCCTTAGACACCTTGAGCAGCTCCACGGCACGCCGCTCGGACGGGGCGAAGCCGCACACCTCCCTGATCATGTCTTGCACGAACTTGGTGTGCTTGGTGAGGCCCCGGCTGTGCCTCCGCTGGCTGACGTTCTTCGTCACCTTGTGGCCTTTGTTGAGGCCGACGGACATGGGGTAGCGCAGGGCCATGGCTGCTGCTCTCCCCATTTTGGTGTTTTATGCCAAGTAGAACCTTGCTGAGTGTTGGTTTCCTCACGTGCAAATTTGGTATAAATGCACCTCGCCTGGGAGACCAGCAGGGAAGAGTGCAAACGTCTGGAAGTACAGCGACAGTCCTGTGCTATAGTGACGTTAGTGAACCTGGGCCCAAACTACCTGAGGGAACAGTTAAGAGAGCAAAGATTCATTTTAGGCTCCATGGTGGCCAACTCTTCCACTCTTTCTCACCTTAAGCCAGCCTTCTTGGTGTTTTTATGTCTGCCGCGTTCCTCCACCTCATGGCTGGGTCATGCTGCCACTGTTATGATAGACTCTGATGATTCTTTTAAACCTCATGGCTTGGCCATGGCCCTTGTCATTACGCGCACGCGGGGCGCGCATGTGTGCGCACACACACACACACTTTTCTCTCCTAATAAAGTTTATTTTCTGACAGATAATTGTGAGCCAACTCTTTTCCCAGTCCACTGTCTTCTCCTTTCCTGAATCCAGGCTACCAGGCCCCAGGCTCCATCCTAAGAATGGCGGTAACACTACTACAGCAGAATCTCAAATGCCACTTATGATACATATGGTAATAATAAGAACTTCCTGTTGCCAGGTTTCTACTGGGGAGTGAACATCAGTGCCTCCTCTATTCTGAGCTTCCCCAAAGGGCTGAGAGGTGGGACAGAAGACGGCAGACTAAAAAGAATGGAAGAGGAAAAGAGAGGGTAATCTGTCTCCCCGGAAACCTCTGACGAATGTGTCATCAGATGGAAAATGTTAAAATAAAACACATCTAAGCAGGGGTGTGGGATGTAGAGCGAAACCCACTAAAACAGTTGACGTCAAAGACGATGCTAATAACTGCCTTGGGATTTTGATCTGTTAAGTCAGACCTGGTTGTTATAGGTGTTTGTCATATGATGAAACACCATGACCAAAAGCAACATATAGAAGAGGAGTTTGTCTTGGCTTACAATTCCAGAGAGACAGTCTGCAATGGCAGGGGAGGCTGGCATGGCAGCAGAGGCAGGACACTGAGAGATCTTAGTTTTACACATAGGAAGCAGAGAGAATGTACTAGAAGGGAGTCACAGACTAGAAGTGAGTTACGGCTGCTAAGTCCCAAAGCCTCCTTCATGACATCCTTCCTCCAGCAAGGTTCCATGTCCTAGAAGTCCATAATCTTCCCAAACGCTGTCACCAAATGGGGACCAAATGTTTAAATACAGGAGTCTCCGAGGGCCATTTCTCATTCAAACCGCCATATCATCTATAGAGACACTGTGAATCCAGCCATGTTAGGTTGGTATGTATCTGATAAACTATAAAAATTAACTGATTTCTACATTTAAATTAATATGTATATTGCTAGCATTCCATTTCACCACAAGTGGAAGCATGAAGAAAAAAAAATGAGGTTGGCGTGCTGGCTCAGTTAAAAGCACTTTCTGCTTTTGCAGAGGACTTAGGTTCAATTCCTAGCACCTATGTCTCAGCTCACAACCACCTGTGATGATCCAGTGTCCTTTTCTGGCGTCCATGGGCATTGGGCACATACAGGTGCATGCAGGCATTTGGACATTCACATAAAGCAAAGATAAATGTATTTTAAAGAGAGAGTTAACCTAAGCCTTGTGAGACAACATACACATAAAAGGTTACACTACAAATATACACACAAATATGCCAACTATTAGGTATAATGCTCAAATCTACTTTTGAATGTCTCCTGTCCTGGGAGGCAGAGGCAGGCGGATCTCTATGAGTTAAGGCCAGCCTGGTCTACAAAGTGAGTCCAGGACAGCCAAGGCTATACAGGGAAACTCTGTCTCAAAAAAACAAAACAAAACAAAACAAAAAATGTCTTGCCTTTTGGCTGTTGGGAATGTGGTTGTTGCAAGCTTCGAGCTGTTTGTGGCTTTAGGACACACCTCAGCATTCTAAAATAACACTAAACAGTACAGTTTAAAAGGGTAAACTTTATAGTGAGTGAACTGTACGTCAACAAAGTTATTGGGACGTGTGTTGTGCGTGCACGTGCACGTGTGTGTGTGTGTGTGTGTGTGTGCGCGCGCGCGCGCGCGCGCGGGTGCCTGTGGGCCAGAAGCTGATGCTGGGTGTCTTCTCCTGTTATTTCTCTGCTTAACTTTAAAGACAGGATCACTCACTGAAATGGCTCCCATTCCAACTACACTGACTTGCCAGAGTCAAGGTTGCCCAGGACCTACCTGTCTCAACCCACCAGAGATGGTAATAGGCGCCTGATGTCACATCTGGCTTTAAAACAAAACAAAACAAAACAAAACCAAAACCACAGGTGCTGGGGGTCCAGATCCAGACACAAGAAACACTTTACTTGTTGAACCATCGCCCAGTTCTCTCAACAAAACTAAAAAAGAAAGAAAACAAGCAAAGAAAAAAGGAAAGACAAAGTTACCAAGCACTAATTTCATTGTTACAGGTTCTCTAGAAGACCTAGCTAATTGGATAAGACAAGGAAGATATCTAACTTTTGAGAGATGCTTTTCCAAGACAGCATTACTTAGAGACAATTTTATTATCTACTGAGAAAAATTTGATGGGAGAATTCAGTAGGATGAGTAAGGGGGAGAGCTGGAGGGATGGGTCAGTGGTCATGAGCACGTGATGCTCTTGGCGAGGACCTGAGTGTGGCTCCTGGTGTCCACGTGGAGGCTCACAGCCATCAGTAACTCCAGTTCCAGGGGATCTGACGTCCTCTTCTGGCCTCCATGGGTACCGGGAATGCGCGTGGTACATGTACATAAATGTAGGCAAAACGCTCATATACATAGAATAAATAAATTTGAAACAATTTTTAAATATAAAATAAAAGCTTTAGTAATAAAGTTCTGTCAACCTTGGATACTTCTCATTTATCCCTCCAATCAACCTCCACTGCCAGCTTCAGAGTACTTAAGATTTTGAGTTGAATTATGTATGTCTTTGTTTTCCTTAGACTATAAGTGAAAAAAATGAATAAAAATTTTAATGGTTACTACTGAAATATTTATAGGCAGGAAGAGAACGTGTCTGGGATTCATTTCAAAAAGCAGTGAGCAGGGCAAGTAGCTGAGGACTCGGGCTCACGTGTCGGCTCTGCCGCGTGTTTATGTTCTGAAGGGCTGGCTGTTACGTGGTCTTACTGTTTTATTCTGTCTACTATGCCATATGTACATTTGCCAGGTGCTGGGTGAGGTGCACAGTTTCAACGCTAGCGCTAGGGAGGCAGAGTCAGGGAGATCTCTCTGAGTTTAAGGCCAGCCTGGTTTACTTAGCAAGCTCCAGGTCAGCCAAGGCTACACAGTAAGACCCTGTCTCAAAAAAAAAAAAAAAAAAAAAACAACCAGCTAACTAAATTAAGTAATTAAATTTGCCACAATAAAGTACTGTTGTTATTCTTAAACTGGCCGATTGCAGGTATTTAAAAGATATATGTATGACAAAGCCATGGTGAGGCACTACTGTAATCCTAGTCCTTGGGAAGCAGAAGAATCTGGAGTTTGAGGTTTTTCAGTTACATAACAAGCTACATGAGAGCCTGTCTCAAAAGAACAACAAGATCTGTATGCATGAGTGTATACATATATATCCATTCTATATCTTTCAGTAAATCAGCACTTTCTTAAAGTGAGTGTATGATGCCCACAGAGGCCAGAAGAGGGCATTGAATCCCTGGAACTGGGGTTACGGATGGTTGGGGTGCAAAGAGCTAATTCAGGTCCTCTGGAAGCGCAACGAGTGATTTAACCATTGAGCCATTTCTTCAGCCTCATTTTCTTTTTAAAATAATAATAATTTAATAATATAATAGCATTTATTTAATAATATAATGATAATTATGTATTATGTATGTGTGTGTCTTAGCTCATTTGTGCTGCCCCCAAAGATATTTTTATGTAACATACACTGGGGCTGAAAGATGAGATTTAGCATTTACGAGAGCACAGTGCTCCTGTAAAGGACCTGAGTTTGGTTTCCAACGCTCACATCAGGTGGCTCCAGCATCAGAGGATCTGACAGTCTCTTCTAGGCTCCAAGGACACCTACATAAACACTTGCATGCACACACACTCACACATATACATACAATTAAAAAGGGATAGCATATATATAATATGATACCACCGCCTGGCTAGAAGAGCATCTATAGTAAAGATATTATATACTGAAGAGTCTGAAAGACTCGATGTCAAATTGTTAATATTGTTTGAGAAAGGAAAAGAAAGAAAGATATCAGAAAGTAGGAGAATATAAAATGTAAAAAGGCCAAATAAGAAGTCAGATATTGCCAGGCAGTGGTGGCACAAGCCTTTACTTCCAGCATTCAGGAGGCAGAGGCAAGTGGGTCTCTGAGTTCCAGACCAGCTTGGTCCACAGAGTAAGTTCCAGGACATCCAGGACTAACAAAGAAACCCTGTCTCAAAAAAGCAAAAAAAGAAAAGAGAGATATATCTTCCGCGTAACCAGACGTCCCGAGGTAGAGCGGGTTTCCTCGAGGGACTAACAACGGAGTAGATCAGTATCCTTCAGCTGCCAGCATTCTCTGGTGTGCCTTGCGTCCCCAAAAGTAAAAGCCTTTTTGATTGTTGTAGAATGTGGACCTCTGAGCAAAACAGCTGCCATCTTCAGCAACACAGCTGTGCCTGAGACCATCACGATGGGGCCCGAGGATTGCTGACATACCTGGTTCCTTGAAGGAAGAAGGGGTTGACAGGGTCTTTGGACCTTGTCTGAATTTCCAGCCGCTCCTCCCAGCCATAGATATGCATGTTCTGCCCCAGCTGCCCGGGATCCTGGGAAGTGGTACAGTATGTGACCTGGGGGAAGTGACCTGAAGAGGAGGTTATCAACCACACTAGGTAAAGATTTCACAGTGTGGCTGCTTTTCGGCTACTCACACTCCTGTCACACCCCTAATCCATGCGCTGTGAGCAAAGCACATTATAGTTATATTTTTAAATATAAAACAAAAGCTTTAGTAGTAAAACTCTGTCAACACCACAGCTCTTGGATACTTCTCATTTATTCCTCCAATCAACCTCCACTGCCAGCTTCAGAGTACTTAAGGTTTTGAGTTGAATTATGTTCCCCAGGGTGAACTTTTGTGCACTGGTGCTTTGGTTTGTCACTGGGAGCTCATACGGACAGGCTAGACATTATTTATATCTCTTCAGAGAAGGAATTCTCACAAGGACATTATGTAAAGGTGGCAAAGCCAAACATAAAAGTAAAAGTATTATATGATCTAATTCATAGAATAGTCAAGGGCACAAAGATAAGCAGGAGAAGGTAGCTGCAGGACCTGGAGGGAGGGAAGAGTGAGGAGTTGGGTAATGTGTATAAAGTTTATTTTATAAGCTGGCAAAGAACTGTGGAGAATAGAATGCATGGTTTAAAAAATTAGTTGAGAAACTGGGTGTCAAGCTGGGCACAGTGGCACATGCCTATGGTCCCAGCACTTTGAGAGGCAGAGGCTGGGGGACCTCTGTGCTTTCGAGGCCAGCCTGGTCTACAAAGCCAGTCCAGGATAGTCAGGACTACACAGAGAAACCCTGTCTCGAAAAACCAAAACCAAAACCAAGACAAAAACAAAACCAAAACCAAAACTGGGTGCCAGGTTGCACAGCTGTACTCTCAGCACCAAGCAGGCTGAGCAGGAGGACCGACAAGTCCATGGTCATCCTGAACTACGGAGGGAGGTGGAGGCGAGCCTGGCATATGTGAAACCCTGTCTCTAAATAAACAGACAGATAAATGGTTAAAGTACACTGCGGATGCAACTAACAGAGTGCACGCTTAGCATAGATGGACCTGTGGGGCCTATATGAAAAAAAAAGTTAAGATGGCCATTTTTGTATATGTCACCATAATTTAGCAGATGTGAGTTGGTAAGATGTCTCAGCAAATAGAGTGTCTTGGTGCTAAGCTTCATGTGGTGGCTAGAATGGGAAATGTCCCCCACAGGCTCATGCATCTGGACAGTGGCTCCCTGGTGGTGGTGCTGAGGAGGTTATGGAGCCTTCGGGAGGCTGAGCCTTGCTGGGGGAAGTATGTCACTGGAGATGGCCTTTGAGAGTTTATAGACTCACCCATTTCCAACTATCTCTTTCTGCTTCCTGTGTGTAGATAAATCTTACCTTCTTGATCCAGCTGCCGTTGCCATGCTGTCCCAGCTACTATTCTAGGACTGTAAGCCAAAATGAACTCTTTATTCCATAAGTTGCTTTTGGTTGTGGTGTTTCACCACAGCAACAAAAAGCCACTAATAGGAGAGATAACAATGACCCTTAAGGCTGACTCTGCTTAGTAAACTTGTGGAGAACTTGTGGAGTTCTTGTCCTTTCCAGATCCCTCTGTCCCTCCCCCAACTCTTCCACAAGACTCCCCGCGCTCTGCCTAATGTTTGGCTGTGGGTCTCAGCGTCTAGTAAGTTCTCACTTATACACACATGGTATGTCCTCACTTATAACTGGGATATTAGCCATATACAATCCATAGACGTAAAGAAGCTAAGTAACAAGGAGGGCCCAAGGGTGGCTGCTTGAATCCCTCTCAGCGTGGACATAAACTGGATGAAGAGAGAGAGCTGGTAGGGAGAGGATGTGGGAAGGATGGGGATCAGGTGTGGGGAGAGCGAGGCTGGGAGAGAGCAAGGAAACTGATGAGAGGGCATCTCTGGGACAAGCTGGGGATCCTCGATGGGGTAGGCTGCTGGGAGGATGTGGGGGTGACTCTAGCTGAGGCTCCTAGCAGCCAAGGATATGTAGACTGATGTGGTTGCCTCCTACAGCCAGGCAGGGAGGGGGACACCAACCCACCCACAAAACCTTTGACCCAAAATTTACCTTGTCTGCAGGTGTGCAGGGATAAAGATGGAGCAGAGATTGAGGAAAGGGCCAAACACTGCCTGGCCCAGCTTGAGACCCCCGACCCCGGGAGAGAGCTACCCTCTGACGCTATTAACGAAACTCTGCTATGCTCGCAGACAGGAGCCTAGCATAACTGTCCTCTGAGAGGCTCCACCCTGCAGCAGTTGGAAACAGACCCACAGCCAAACATTAGGCAGAGCTAGTCTGGATTCTTGTGAGTCCCTGTACCCTTCTTTACTTCTCTAAAATCTACTCTCTATGGAGTGGCCCCACTTTTCCTTTTGAAATGTTAGTCAGATCATGCCCCTTCCATGCTTCACCACTCAGCTCTGTTACCTCCTCTGATCCGTCTCCGACTTCGGCTTTTATTTATTTTATTCATACTACTGGCTCCAATCTGCCTTCCGATCCGCGCACAGAGCACTCAGTTTAAAGACAAGCCTCTACACAGGATTACTATTATTATATTGTTGTTGTTGTGTGTATGTGTGCTCTTGCTCACAGGGGTGCCTGCACCATAGCTCACGTGAGGAAAGAAGTTAGAGGATAACTTTCAGGCGCTCAGACTTTCATAGCTAGGGCCTTTGACCCACTGGGTCATCTCATTGGCCCTTATGGCTTAGGGTCTTTGCCCTGGCCATTGCACCACCTTCCCCCTGGATAATCTACATGATTCGTTCCCTCTCCTCCTTCAGTCTTTGTTCGGATATACTTTCTATATATACTTTGACCACTCTTCTGAGTATGTATGTGGTCAGGTGTGTCTGTGTGTGACAGAGCATTACTATATAGCCCATGCTGGCTTTGAACTCAAAATCTTTCTGCTTCTGCCTCTAGAGTGCTGGGAGTACAGTGTGCTCCCCACACCCAGCTTGACCAAGCTCAATCTGCTGCTTTCCTCCTGCTCCAAATGTGTTCCCTTTCTGGGCCTGTTCCACTTTCCCCCATAACACTAATTACCTGCCAAGTTTATGCTTTACTGCTAGAAATGTAATGCGTTTTGAGACATTCACGCACCTGAGAGATTACGGATGCCATCAAGACACTAAGCATCCAGTAGTTACCTCTGAAACACCTCCATACCTTTACTCCCTCTGGTCCTCCTTTGCTCTGTCCCCAAACAACCATCCCCCATCACTGCAAGTCTATTTGCACTCTGTAGACTCTTTCTTCTTATTTCAAGAGGGGATCTCCCTAGCTATGTCTAAAATGAGCTCCTCCTACCTCAACCCATTGCTGGGATTATTGGCATAAACCACCATGTTCAACTGTAGGCTTTTTGTTGTTGTTCTTATTTTGAGACGGGGCCTTATTACATAGCTCTGACTGGCCCAGAACTTATATAGACCAGGCTAGGCTCCTGGATCTGCCTGCCTCTGCTTCCAGAGTGCTGGGATTAAAAGACACGCCACTACATCCAGCTTGCCTATTCTGTGTGTGTGTGTGTGTGTGTGTGTGTGTGTGTGTGTGTGTGTGTGATAACTCTTGTGTGCTGGGGACATTGCTCAGTGGGTAGAGTGCATGCCTGCAATGCATGAGCTACTGAGTGAGATTCCAGCGTTAGTAAACCGGCCATGGTGGTGCACCCTTACCACCCCGTACTCTGAACCTGAATCCAAGAAGGTCGCGCTTATCCTTAGGACATGAGACCCCACAAAACCAAAACCAAAAGAGTATAGACTTTCATTTTCGGGGGTGAGTGTACAGGAGCCAGCTGACTAAGCCTTATGGTCATAAATAACCTTCTCTTCCCTGCTTCGGCTCCACTCCACGTCTGCAAGTGCTCATCCGCTTTGTGCTCACATTTCATCAGTTCAACACTGTGATACTTATTATTATTATTATTATTATTATTATTATTATTACTACTACTACTACTATTTTAGATAACAAAAGGCCTAGCTATTTTTTTTTTTCTTTCAAATAAATGGTTGAGAAGCAAAGATGAAACTTCGGTGTGCCTTTTGTGTGGCTCTTACACACAGGAAAAACTGAAAAACTGATCTGGTCCACTGCCCCTCTCCCCCACACCTCCCGCAGTGCCAAGGCCAATTGCTGGGAGGCAATAGTAAAGTCATGCAAGAGGTGCCCGGCGGGGTGGGTAGAGGACGCTGGAAGGATGGGAGTGGGTCCATAGCCGAGGAAACTCGGAGGCTCCAGGGGGTTCGGACTGGCCTGCGTGAGGGTGAAGCAGCTGCCTGTGAGCCTGAGAGGCTGCCTGCGCACAGGAATTCCGGAAGGCTGCTTAGTAGCCACGGAGACAGAGGGTCCTGGGAAGGTCCTGGGACACAGGAGGCTCTCACTGCTCCTGTTGCAGCCTACCCTAGCTGCTCTCTTTCTCCCGGTCTTCTGTTTCCTGTCTTAGCCAGGAAAAAGAAAAACAAGCACCAGTTCAGGGTTGTCTTAATCCCGGCAGAGACAGGCAGCCGATTATCTGGGAGTCGTGCTCACGAACATTGGTCTCCATAGTGAGTTCCATGCCAGTCAAGGCTATGTATACTAGGAGACTTCGCCTCAGAATTAATTAATTATTTAAATATTTTCATAAACTTTGCCACTTTGAATGTATAACTTGATGACCTTAAATATATCCCCAATGTTATGCAAGTATCACCAGTACCAAATACATTCTTCAGGGTGTTTTTTTTTTAATCTCTCTCTCTCTCTCTCTCTCTCTCTCTCTCTGATGTATCATGATATACATGGGTGGAGGAGACAGCTTGTAGGAAATGCTTTTCTTTTTCTACTACGTGGGTCCCTTTGATCAAACTCAGGACATCAGGCTTGGCAAACAAAAAGAAAAAGTGCTTTTACTTGCTGAACCATCTCTTTGGCCTTTATTTTCAGATTTTTCTTTTCGTCATTTCTAACAGAAATTTTATATTCACTGATCAGTGACTCCCCAGTTATGCATGTTCTAGATCTGGCAACTTTCTGTCTCCATAATTTACCTACTCTAGGTACCTCACACAAATGGGACCTAGCTATTTGGTTTGTTTGTTTTTGTTTTTGTTTTGTTTTGTTTTGTTTGTATCTGGTAGTTCACTCAGCATTGAGAGCAAGTCCAACAGTATGAATGTTAGCATTTAGGCAGCCTGCTTCTGGGTTGCCTAGCTACCATCATGTATCGCCCGCCAGGTAGCCACACCTGGCAGGCATGGTTACTTTGCTCCTTAAAAGAACCGTCCTGCCACTTTGTCACTCTCTTGCCCTCTCATCTCTTGCCCTCTCCCCTTTCTCTGTTGGGCATCCCTCTCTCTTCCCCCTATCATGTCTCACTCCCTCCTCTCTCTTCATCTCCATCCAATAAACCTCTTTCATATAAAATGTGTGTGCAACATCATTTCATTGGTCCTAACATTGGTGCGTTGGCTGGGAAGAGCTCTCCTGGTAGCACCTGGTCTGGTCATGCTAGGACCCCTTTAATCAGACCATGAAGACCATGATGCCTGCAACAGATTTTTTTTTCCTGCTCTACCTATTCCTAACAACCGCTCAATCATATATGCCTTAAAACCTACACTTTCTCTCAATTGCCCTGCCCTTAGCACATCTGTCCCTCTGCTCACAGCTGCTTAGACTCGGCAACCTGCCAGGTGCTCCTAGCGTGGAGCACTGGGGACACGGTGGACACTCACGCTGCGCCAAAATCGGCTTGGGAAACTAAAACCTAACCCTAACCTCACACCAGATGACGAAATTGCCACGTCAGACACAGACACAGCCTGCTTCTCAACTATTGCTGTTAGGTAAGCAGTTGCTGGGGACCCTGCTCACATAGATGGCTGTAGATTGCACTGCTGCCTCAGGTCCCACAGCTGAGATTTAAAATCTCCTGCAGAACACCTGCTGGGAGAGGCTGGCCTGCAGAGGAGGGTTTTCAGTAGTGCAGACTTCCGATTAACTGTGCCAAGCGCACACACAGAGTTTTGAACCAGCCGGGACAGCCATCCCATCAACAAGCCCCTGATCTCACTATGCACATGGCTAGCCACCATGTTGGTTTGGGGATAAGGAGGGCGGAACCATGGCTTCACTGCCATCTCCACTAAGGGCAAGCACATGCTTTGACCACCATCTTAACTTAGGGCAATCACAGGCAGTCACATGATTAGCCACCATCTTGGTTATAAAACAAACAAACAACAACAACAAAACTCTGTGGTTTCCCTCACTGCCAGCTGCTTTTACTACTTTGTTTCTGTCCCGCTGTTTTCGGAGCTGCAAAACTGCAGTCTCCTGTAGACCCTAAAAGGCCACTGTGCCCCTTCCTATCTCCATTCTAAAGCTGCCTGTCTGCCCCTATCCTTTCCCGAGGATGAGATCCCCTCTATGAGAACTTACTGCTGATTAAGCCCTGGTACCAGGCAACAAGGTTCTCTAAGCCCCTGCCCTGCCATGCTATTTGGTTGACAACCACTAGCCACATGGTCTGTTCCCTTTCTCCTTTCTCCTTCACAGCATCGGCTTGCTCACAGTCTCTCCTTTTAGGGAAACTTCTGGCTTCTACACCTATATTTGCCCTACTCAAATGTTAAATATCCAGTAATATCCAGGAACACTAAGAGCCATCCATGAAGTAAAAAACAATTCCCTATTTCTCTTTTCTTAAAGGCTAGTTTGTTTCTCTCTGCCTGCTATCTCACTAAATATACTCTCTGGGTTCTTTTTATATTCTCAAAAAAAAAAAAAACCTTTAACTGTAAACCTTAAGGAACCACGTGGTATAAACAATTTAAATCACAATTAATTCTCTGTTTATTTTATCTCCTTTTAGACTAGGACAGCAATAAGCCTCATTTTAAATTGGTATGGATTTTTATAAAATTTCAAAGTTATGTTTTACAATATATATAATTCAACCCTGGTTCAAAATAATTTTTTATATAATGCTAAAATTTTGAAGTTATAAAGGTCTATTTAAATTAAGTTAATTTAAAATGTATGTCTAACTGCCTATGTCTTTATCAATTCCTAAATTAATAAATGCTGTTTCTCCTGCCATGAGCTGCCTATGATCCAGATTCACCACTAGGCTTTCTGGCTAATAGGTTTGCTATAATAAATTCAAGTGTAATTTTAATATTGCTTTATACTGTTCTACTGTATTGTTGGTTTTAAAACTCATAACTCAGGGGTTACTATGTATAAGTTTTTACCAATACTCTAAATTAAAATCTATTAATTTTAGAGGCATTTATTTATGTTAAAACTTGATCATTGTGCTATATCTTCACTATAAAAAGGTTAACATACACTTGGTCTTATTTTCTAAAAATGACATTATTATTAATCTATAGTATAGCCTTAGACTTTTATAAGCTATAAACTTTTTATATACTAAATCATACAAAAAACTGTTGTGCTTTCGTTTTAATGGACTACATTATGACTTTTAAAAGGCTCCAACTTAACAGGGACAAAACCTAAAGTCCTAATATTTGATGGTTAATGAATGCAAGTTAATAGTCAGTCATCTCATAGATGATCAAGTCCTCCATCATGTCCAAAAATATATTTATAGTCCTACAGATACAAACATGGTCTCACTGCCATCTTTAATAAACAGCTGAGGATGGTCCTTGAGTCACCATACAGGAATTGGTCAAAGTAACAAGAGAGGAGCCTTCCCGACAGGCTCATCTACAGCAAGAACTATGCTCCGGACCTTGGCTGCTGCTCTGAGGCTGTTGGCATTCACAAAAACAAGAGGTCTGCAATGCCCCATCCCGCCGAGGTACAGCCAAAAGTCAGTTCCACCAGGTGGCTGTTTCAAATGCAGCCAAAGGGGACGCTGGTCCTGCAGCTGCCTCAACAAGCCATGGCTGCCCGCAGGCAGACTGGCCTTTGGGAGTCAAAATGCTCCCATGTAGGCCTGTCCTCTGCCCAGCCATGGAGGCTCAACCAGCACAAGAGCCACAGACACTTCCAGCCTTCCAGCTCCTTGGCCTGGCAGAGGACAAATGGCTCCTAGATTCAGCGACCTCCACCACCATCCCAGGGTAACATTGCAGGTCTATTTTGGCCTCACACATATTGCCAAATTCTGTCTTGGGAGACTTCAGATACCTTCTCAGTTCTTTTCATATGCAGGAGACTAGGCTTAAGCCTCAGTCCTAGAGTTGCTATTGTCAGGCCTAGACACAATATGCCTTGTTGCCAGACTCAAGAAACAGGCCTGGATGTAACCTTTTACCATCTCTTTAGCTAAAGGACAATAAATGTTCATAACCGTCTCACCTATGACTCATGGTAAATAACTAGATACAAAGGCCTAAGAAAAATGTTGTTTGAGGGTCTAAGAAATTGTTTTTAGTTTGGTAAATGCAAGTTATAAACATTTGAGGGTCTAAGAAAGTGTTTTAAGGTTGGTAAATGCAAGTTATAAAGGTTGCAAAGTCTCAGGTGATTTAAGGTATCCTAAACAGGTAAAAATGCTTAATATTTCTTCCTGTTGCTATGCTACTGTTATGTTGACTGTCCAGAGCTTTGACCTTTATTAAGCTGGACCTGTACTTTCCCTCCCAGCCATGTTCTTAAAGACCCTGGACAGCATCAAAACAGCCTGTTCTTCCTGGGCTTGGCCAGCATTTCAGCCTTTTGACCTCGCTGCAGCGCCCCCAGTGTCAGCAGGAAGTAACCAGAAGAGAATCTACGCCTGTTATTCACTTATTACTAACAAAAGGCTGGAATGGTGTGCTTCAGGCCCAGGACAAGTAGCTCCAGGTTCTCCCAGCATTCCTCAGTCCCTAGCTGCTGCCTTGAGTGGCTGGCAACTCTCTACTGGCAATCCTCTACTCTAAACTTTCCATGGCAGGGGCTTCCCTTCCTCCTCTTGACCATATAATCTGGACATTTTGTTATTTTTTTTTCTCTCTCTCTTACCCTTTTACATGGCAACCAAGAGCTGCTTCCAATGAACCTAAATTTATATACTTTAACTTGTCTTACATGAGAAGCAGCCCAAGATCCTCATTTTTTTAATTATAGAAAAAGGGAGGAATGTTAGTATTTAGGCAGCCTGCTTCTGGTTGCTTAGTAACCTATGATGTCATCATGTGTCTCCTGCCAGGTAGCCACACCTGGCAGGCATGGTTACTTTGCTCCTTAAAAGGACCAACCCACCACTTTGTTGCTCTCTTGCCCTCTCCCCTTTCTCTGTCGGGGTGCCCCCCTTTCTTCCCCCTATCACATTTCGCTCTCTTCTCTCTCTCTCTTCATTTCCATCCAATAAACCCTTTTATATAAAATCTGTGTGTATCATCATGTCATTGGTCCTAACAATGAATCCTTGCTTTCAGCTCCTTTGGGTATATGCCTAAGAGTGGGATGGTTGAATCACATGCTAATTCTTTAACTTGTGTGCTGGTGTTTGTATCTGTGTATGTGCGGGTATGTGCACAGGCCAAGGGTCAGCAGTGAGTGTTTTCCTCATTTGCTTCTCCACTTTATTCTGTGAGACAGGGTCTCTGAGCAAACCTTGAGCTCACCAATTACGCCAGACTGGCTGACCTGCAAGCCTCAAGGATACTCCTGTCTCCTGGCCTCCAGGTTCTCCCAGCATCCTTCAGTCCCTACCTGTTACAGGACATGGCTGGCATAGCCTGCCCTCTACCCTGAACTGGGCTGCCCTTCCTCCAGAGTCTCTTCCCTATAAAACCCAGATATTGTGGTTACCTGCCCCCTTTTCTTTTTGTATCCTTTTGCACCTTTGATCTCCTGGCTGCTATACTTGGTTCCCCTCTTTTCCTTTGTCCTCCCCTTCTCTGCACACGGTTTAGGGTCGTGACCATCCTGGACTCTCTCAGATGGTTCTGTCTCTGGCTGTGCTCTCCCACACATCTATTATAAACTTTCTCCTCCACCGTACCTAGGAGCAGTCATGTCCTTTCCTTTTTATTTCTTTTTCATTCACTCTCCAGAGCTGGGATTGTTAAAGCACAAAGCTTTGTTTATTTGCTTGCTTTGTTTGTTTGTTTGTTTTTCAAAACAGGGTTTCTCTGTGTATCCCTGGCTATCCTGGACTTGCTTTGTAGACCAGGCTGGCCTCAAACTCACAGAGATCTGCCTGCCTCTGCCTCTAGTGTGCTGGATTAAAGGCATGACCAGGTTAAAGCACATAGTTTTAACATGGGTTCTGGGGCTATAAACTCAGGAGTTCATATCTGTGGGGCAAGAATGTAGCCATGGAGCCATTCTTACAGGCCCCTAAGGGTCTTGCTTCTTAAGAAGGGAAACCATTGCTGGGCAGTGATGATGCGCACCTTTAATTCCAGCACCTGAAAGACAGAGGAAGGCGCATCCCTGAGCCTGGTCTACAGAACAAGTTCCAGGGCAGCCAGGGCCACACAGACAAACCCTGTGTCAAAAAGACAAGAAGGCAAGGAAGGAAGGAAGGAAGGAAGGAAGGAAGGAGGGAGGGAGGGAGGGAGGGAGGGAGGGAGGGAGGGAGGGAAGGAAGGAAACAGTTGTATGTAGTGGCTGCATCTCTTTTCTTCCTTACCAGCAAAGCAACTTTCTGTACCTTCACACCCTCTCCCCATCCTTTCCCACACTCATATAACTTTTGCTTTTAAAACATAATAGCCATCCCAATGGGTGTGAAGCAGTAGCTCATTCGGCTCTGATTTGCATTTGAAGCCATTTATAGATCTTTAAGTGACTTCAAGTTCTTTGCCTCCTTTTGAATCAGGTTGTTTGTCACTTTGTTTTTGCCTGTGGAAGAGGTCGCTGTGTGTTCTAGCTCTTGTGAGGTGTACGTGTTGGCTCATACTCTCCTGTGTTCTTCCTCTTAGTTTTTAGTTGGATTTATTTAATTATTTATTTATTTTTAGGAGAGTTTCACTCTGTATTTTTGGCTGGTATAGAACTCGACCAGGTTAGCCTTGAACTCACAGACACTTATTTGCCTGCCCCCTGCTTCCTGGGTGCTGGGATTAAAAGCCTACATCACCGCACTTAGCTCTTGTTTTGTAATTTTTAGAAAATATTGATGATTAGCGTGTGCACATGATATGTGCAGGTGCGCCTGCCATGGCATGCTGATAGACGTCAAAGGACAACTTTGTGGAGTCATTTATTCCGTTCTCCTTTAAGTGGGTTCTAGGATTGAGCTCAGGTCATGAGTATGGCAAGTGTCTTTGCCTGCTGAATCATCTCAGTGTCTTTGGTTTGCTTTTTGCTAAATTACATTAATTTCTTTGTGTGTGTGTCTGTGTGTGCTCAAGCACATGCCCGTCAGTGATGGTGTCCGTGTGAAGGTCAGAGGACAACTCTGTGGAGTTGGTTCTCTCCTTCTACCATGTGGATCCCAGGATCCAGTTCAGCCTGTCAGGCTTGGGCACAAGCATCTTTACCTCCAGAGCCATCTTGATGATCCCGTGCCTTGGCTAGTTTTACTGGTCAACTGGATAGAGTCTAGAGTCATCTGCGTGGAGAGCCTCCTGAGGAATTGCCTATGTCAGACTGGCCTGTGGGCATGTGTGTAGGGGATTGTCTTGACTGTTAATCGGTGTAGGAGAGGACAGCCCACAGCGGGCAGCACCATCCCTTAGCAAGGCATCCTTAACTGTATAAGATAGCTATCAGGGTGAGAGAGAGAGCTAACCAAGCATGGCAAGCAGCACGTTCCTGCTGTGCTTCTTGGCTGTGAAATCAGTCAGAGCAGCAAGCAAGCCTTTAGTTCCCTCAATAATGAACTATGATCTGGAATTGTAAGTGGAAGTAAATGCTTTCCTCTCCTAAGTTGCTTTTGGTAAGAGTGTTTTATTAGGGGCTGGAGAGATGATTTAGTAGCTAAGAGCACTTGGTGCTCTGCCAGAGGACTTGAGTTAGCTTCCCAGAACTCACGTAGTGGCTCACAACCATCTGTAACTCCAGTTCTAGGGAGTCAGTTACCCTCTTCTGAACTCCTTGGAGACCGGGCACACATGCAGAGCACAGACATACAGGCAGGCAAATCATCCACATACATAAACTAAATAATTCTAAACAAAAGTGTCAACTGTTACAAAAGAAGCTAGATATTATTCTGATTCACTTTTCACAATATAAAAAAGGTCTATGACTGAGCTACATAGTTTAAACAATACACTGCTTATAACATATACATTTTAAGCATTATATATCTCTTACCAATAAATATATTATCCTTTCTTTCACTGGCTGGGACTCATGTGATTATAATAATCCTCGACTTGAGGATTTTTCTGATCTTGCATTCAATCTGTCACTTCATAATACACTCAAAAGAAAATATAAGAAATATAAACGACAGATTTTAGCCCTTCAAGGGCTGGTGAGATGGTTCGTCAGGCAAAGGTGCCTGAATTGCCAACAGACCTGAGTTAGATCCCTGGGACCCAGTCCCAAGGTTGTCCTCTGACTTCCACACCTGCAAGGTGGCACGCACCTACGTACATACATGCTCATGAGCACACTCACATATGCACACACAAAATAAAGATGTAAGAAGAACCGATTTCACCCTGTCCTAAGCTCTGCTAACTTCTCTCTTCACTCTGGAGGAAAAGACAGAAGCAGAAGTTCCGGGCCAGCCTGAGCCACGGGAAACCTTGTCTCAATAAACTAAAAGAAAAAGAAACAATGCGACAACAGTGGTGCATGGCTCCCCTATAATCCCAGCACTCGGGGAGACAGAGGCAGGAGGATCTCTGTGAGTTCAAGGCCAGCCTGGTCTATGGCATGAGTCCAGGACAGCCAGGGCTACACACAGATAGCCTGTCTTGAAAGCCTACAAACAAACAAACAAACAAACAAACAAACAGCCCAAAAATATATCATAAAGGGCTAGAAAGATGGTTTAGAGCATTTACTTCTCCTGCAGAGGACCTGAGTTTTGATTTCTGCCACCCAAGTTGGGTGGCTCACAGCTACAATGCCCTCTTCTCAGCTCCTTGGGCACCTGCACTTACTTGTACACACACACACACACACACACACACACACACACACACACACACACATAATTAAAATAAATATGTTTAAAGAATTACTATAGCTATTATTTTTAATTTTAATTTTATGCAAATAAATGTTTTGCCAGCATGCGTATGCACCACAAAGGCCAGAAGAGGGCATTAGATCCTCTGGAACTGGTGTTCCAGATGTTTGTCTGGACTGACAAAGGATTGTGAGCAACCATATTGGTGCTGGGAATTGAACCCTGATGGCTCAACGGTTTTACAAAGCAGCAAGTGCTGTTAACTATTGAGCCATGGCTCCAGTGCCTAAAAATAACATAAACCAAAAGGAAAAAAGAAAAAGAAACAAAAAGAAAATAGCTGGAATATATAAAAATATTCTTTACATTAATAAGAAAAAAATGATTAAATCTGAAAATGGACAAATAATAAACAACCAGGCAATTTACAGAAGAACTCATAAACAGCTGATGAATATAAGGGAAAAAAGTTTATATTTTCTAGTTACCATAGAACTGGCAATCTGGAGGCAAACCATGGGCATAAATGAAAAATATTGCTAGGGTTCAATGTTGGTGACTGGCAAGTAGCCACTTGATGACATTATGGCTAACTTAGTCCTCTTGAGGAAAGAGGGCTGTCATATCTGTAGAGACCATATCCTGTTTGCATCTGGAAGTCAGGGCCAAAGGGCAGGTTCAGCCTCTCTTATAATCAAAACCTTCGTAGATGCCTTAGAATCCTGATTTCATGTCATTAAAATTGTCTCACATGGCTGCTCTTAACTGTGTAGTTAGGAAAACAAATAATTGCTTTTTCTGGGCTCTGTAGGGAGATAGGAAAAGAGGAAACTGGATGAGAACCGGGTTTTAGGGTCTGGGCTTGTAGCTCATTTGTAGAGTGCTTATCTAGGGCACACAAAGCCAGGTTCAATCCCCAGTGCCACACAGAACATCTTACGGTGAATGGCTGTGATCCCAGCAGTCTAAGGTCATGGAGTGCATCCTGAGTTCAAGACTAGCCTTCGGTATGGGAGATCGTGTGTAAATAAAGAAATAAACAAGTTTAATTTGATAAGCCTTCAGTATCTTGCTTGTCCTGTCTACAGGTAAGAAAGCAAAAAAGTTTGAACAAGCTATGTGGTAGGTCTTGGTTAAGGGAAAGCCATTTAGATAATTAGTTAAATATGTCTGGATTTATATGGAAAGACTTTCAGGATGAGGAAAGGAATATAAATAACCAATTATCTCTGGGGTCTGGAAAGGTTTTACTCTATACTTCTGCACTATTTACTTTAAGAATAAAGTCCACAGGCAAGCCTCCACTCAGAGACCTTCCTTGTCTAAAACAAAAAACTGAATAAAACAAATAAACAAAAATACACAAAAAGAACAACAAAAACCTGAACAGAGTCCCAGAGCTGGCGAGATGGCCCAGTGGTTGATCACACACACTGCTCTTTTCTGAAGTCCTGAGTTTGACTCTAATCTCTCCTCTGTCCAAGGATCTATTTTGCACTCCTCCAGAGGATTTGTTTCGGTTTGGTTTTTCAAGACAGGATTTCTCTATGTGGCCTTGGCTGTCCTGGACTCCCTTTGTAGACTAGGCTGCCCTGGAACTCACAGAAATCGGCATTTTATTTATTATTTGTAGTATTCTGCCTGTATGTGTGCTTGAGAACCAGACCAGCTCTCACTGTAGATGGTTATGAGCCACCATGCGGTTGCTGGGAATTTGGGGATTCAACTCAGAACCTTTGGAAGAACAAGCAGTGTTCTTAACCTCTGAGCCATCTCTCCAGCCCCCGTCCACAGATGTGTGTGTGTCTGCTGAACCTGGAAACCGCCTTGCTGATATATTACTATGTCTTCTATCTGTCTATCTATCATCCATCTATCTATCTATCTATCTATCTATCTATCTATCTATCTATCTATC
>NW_026585691.1:2161853-2314399 GCF_907164565.1 Psammomys obesus | reverse complement strand
CTATCTATCTATCTATCTATCTATCTATCTATCTATCTACCTACCTACCTATCTCTATCTATCTATCTATCTATCTATCTATCTATCTATCTATCTATCATCTATCTATACCATGCATCTGGCTTATCTTATCTGTTTAATTATGTGCATGAATATGTGTGCTTGCATGCAACGCCCACGGCAGGCCAGAAAAGATGAGTCCCCTGGAGCCGGAGCCACAGGAGGCTGGTTGTCAGCCTCGTCCTGGGTGCAGGGAGTATAACTCCTGTCAGGTGAGCCATCGTTCCAGCCCCATAATGTCTTCTTTCACAGCTAATACATATTTTTTCAGAGGTGACTATTTATAGACTTAAAAAATGCCCATGAGCTGAGGTAATCTCTCAGATGTGAGACAATGTGTAGTTCTCAGTGTGGCTGATCATGCAGGTTTCTGTTGAGAAACACTATTGTCCTGCTCAGAATTCACACTAAGAAATAATGACCTAAGGGAAAATGTGCTTAAAGCTTCTGGCAGCTTCCATGGCCTTGTTCAACACACTCCCATGGTCATGTTTTTTCCTCGCTTCCCAAAACAAGCTTCCTTGCTTGCTTTTTCCACCTTGGTGCCCAGTTACCGGATTTCCGGTTTGTGGCCCCGTCTTGTCTCCTCCAAGTTAAGCAGCACCAAGACTGGATGACAATGATTGTTAGTCGCGTGTAGGTTCCTTAAAAGCGTGCAGCTGCTTAAGCCGTAGTATGCACCTCGCCCAGTTTGGATGACTGTCACCTGTCCAAGGCTGGGGTTTGAATGGAGTTTGGCCTGACCCTCTTGCCTCCATCTCCCAGGTGCTGGTATCACAGGTGTGTGCCACCATGCCTGGAAGTCTAACCTTTTGTACTAGAGGACAAAGTATTGAAAATGACGTTGTATTCATTTTCTTTGCTTGCTAAAATTAATTGCTATGCGCTTGGTGATTTTAAACAAACTCTGCACTGGACTAAAATCAAGGAGTAGTCACACACACACACACACACACACACACACACACACACACGCACCGTGTTTGAGACAGATCATAGCCAGACTGGCCTAGAACTTGGAGTTCTTCCTCTTAAGGGCTGGGACCACAGGTGTGTGCTTGCTGTCCCCAGCTGTAGGGATGGCTTTTGTTTTGTTTTTCCTATTTTGTAATTCTGGCTGGCCTGGAACTCACTATGGAGACTAAGCCAGACTTTAACTCACAAAGACATTTGCCTCTGCCTCCCAAGTGGGGTTAAAAACATGTGTAACCACACCTGGCTTAGTTATGGCCGGTTAGAACATTATGCTTATAGAGAAAATGTTAAGGTAGCAATGAACTATCCATGACGCATCCTAACTTCTCCCAGATCTCACAAACAAGACTAAACCTTTGTTTGCAGTAACAGCATCTTAGGTTCCCCTGCAATCCTCCTTGTGACCTGGGAGTTTACCCTATCAGTTCTGTTCCTACTCACCAAATAGGAGACACCCTGTGACCTCAGATTCCTCAGCAATTCTTTGATGATAGATTTGAAACCCTGGACATATATGGTGCCTATGGAGACAAGGCAGGACTCTCAGAGTGGCTCACATCCATGCTCTTGGCCATGTCTTTCTTTCTGAGACCCTCACTTCCTCTTAAGCACAGAGCTTAGAATCTGTATTAAAACCTCTTTGTAATAAATTATGATTCTGTTTCATATTAGCTCATCCTGAAATGTTTTCCTGTGGCAAAGTCAAGAATCAGATTTCCCTGAGTGCAGGTCCTTCTTGGATAAGTGAACCCAGAAGGTAGCAGTGTGGAGGAGCTCCCCATTCCTGCTGAAAGCACTTTTGCAACTTTGGAAAGACCCTACCGACAACCCTGAGCCTGCTCAGAGAAGCAAAGATAAGACCCCTGCTTAAAGTCAGCTGATTTGCAACTTGAATTCCATTTGTAGGCTGAATTCTTTTTTCATGACCTAACATATGTTACCCAGAAATTATCAGGCGAATAGCTGTCTGTGTGTATGGGGATGGGTGGTGGTGGTAAGAGGGGCAGAGGAGGACAGCAGCAGCCTGGGCTAGTGATTTCAAGCCATCCTGGGTTACAGAGGGGAGAGGCCAGACCGCCGCAAACCATGATAAAAACAGAACTATGAGGAGACGCTACGCAAAAGTCTCGAGTCTTAACACTGACATTCGCTAAAATGGAAACTGCCATTCTTGTGTTAAATTGATTTAACACGGCTTAGCCTGGAGGCCAGAAAATAGGACTCAAGATCTTGATGCATCTTTATGAGGAAGGTGGGTGAAGTTCTTTTAATGGGGATAGTGTGAGAGATTTCTGAAGAGATTAAGTGGATGAGGAGTGCCTGTCCTTAACTGAAGCTGAGGGTAGAAAATTCCAGCAAAAGGAAATCAAGCAACAAGCTTTACCCAAGGCTAAAAAAAATTTAATTACTAGGTTTTCATGTAGCCCATACTACTGAAGACAGTATTCTACTACTGAAGGCAGTCTTCATAGGTAAATATTATTATGTGGCTCAGTCTAACAGTAGATATAACAAGGTTATTCTATTATTTAATATGAATTAAGAACATAACAATAAAAAGTTGGAAGAAAAGCATCAGGTTCCACCGAGATTTGAACTCGGATCGCTGGATTCAGAGTCCAGAGTGCTAACCATTACACCATGGAACCGGCACGGAAGCAACAGCCACTTTAGGTACCTAATACAGAGAAAACTCCGCCCCCTACCGGAAGTCAAACGCTGAGAAACCTGCACCTCGCTTTCCTGAATGGTTGGGAAAAGAAACAGCCGAAGACCTCGAGGACCGTGGCAAGCTGGGCATTTTAAGACTGTTTTCCTGTAAGGCTTCCCAGGCGGGCGAGAGTGCAGAGCCCAGTCTTGCGTGATCCACCTTGCTTAGCTCAGGGGCGGGGCGCCATTTCTCCGGAAGTACTTCCTGTGAGGGGCTGGGGCCCGCCGGAAGTGACGCAGGGCCAGGGCGGGGCTCTTTACCCGGTCCGGCAGCTGAAGCTCCGCGCTCGGGCTACCCCTGCAGCGACGCCCCCTGGTCCCGCCGCCGTTGCCACTGCCGCTCCCGCCCCTCAGCTCCCCGGCCGCGCCATGGGCACCCGCGACGACGAGTACGACTACCTCTTTAAAGGTGAGGCGGTGGGCCACCGAATGCCCCCCGGGGCCCGAGGCTCTCCCGGGGGACCCGCGCGAGGCCAGCCGTGCCCAGGACGGAGGCCGCCTCGGCGCTTCCTCCCGGCCGCCCCGACGGGGTCCCGCCGCCCGCGGCGGTTCCGCGCCCCGGCTAGGCCCGCTGGCCCGCGGCGCCCCTGCTCTGTCCTTCCCCGCGGCGGTACAGCCCTGCCCTGGGCGTCTCGGGCCCCTCCTCTTGGATGCACGCTGCCGGCCTCACATCCCCCTCTGACAGGCCCCTGCCTCGGCTAAGCACCCGCGTCGGGACCCCGACTCCCTCTGGGTTTTTGTGTGTTCTTTTCGGTTCGTTTCCCTTCCCCACCCTCCGAGGGAGCCTTCTCTGGGCTTCGGCCAAATTCGCAGGTCCCGGGGCCCCCACCCCCATCCCCGCAGACCTCGAGGTCAGTGCCCGCGGACTGTCCCCTCCTTCCACACAGACGGGCAACTGCGCCTTTCCTCGTCACAAAACGTTTAGTGCTCCGGTGCGACCTGGACTGGTGGGAGGGAGGGACGGGGAGGCTCAGGGGGTTGTCCATCACCCCGGCGTGCGTGCACTTGTCGCAGTGTCCAGGCGGGCAGATGACCTCCCACCTCTCGTTTTTTAACCCCTTTCTTCTCCCGTCCCTGCCCAGCCACAACCAGATAACTCATTTACTTGGCTTTCGAGAAGGGGCTGCGGATGGGTGGTGGCTGTTATCCCTGCCAGACCTGAAGGCCTAGTTCCCGAACAGGAAAGGTTGTGCGCTGCACAAATACTAGCTAGCTTATCACTATGGACTGGTTGCTTCCTGCTGCAACACTGGGAGGATCCAACAGGAAGGGAAGAGCCCTGGTTGGTCACATACCTTTCCCAAGCGGTGGGAGAGGGCTCTGGTGACAGAACCTGGGAGGATGGGGAGTCGATAGAGACTTGGTTATTGGTTGGTTGAGTTCGGAAGGAAGCCAAAGTGAAAGGATACAGTTCTCAGTGAAAAGAGAGTACAGTGAAGGCTGTTTTTTTTTTTTTTTTGGTTCACGAAAGCGCTCTCACTTTCATAGTCTTGCTCCTGAATTAGAAGGGTGGACATCAGTAATGTGAACAAAGATCATTACCAGACAGGAAGAAGCCATTGCTCTTAAAGCTTTACTGTGGAGGGTGGAGGTTCAAGAGTGTTAAGCATGGTGAGTGTTTCTGGCTTTGCCACTGGGCGCTAAGAATGATGGACTAAATGAAGAAACAGGAAACATTTCTTTGCATTACCAAATACTTTACAAGTCTTGGCATATTAGGTGCTGGTACGCCTTTATCATTATTTACTTCTCTGAATATTACACTTAGAGGGTAAGTACCTTCAGTGTTTACCCTTACTACCCTATTGGAAAGTAATTTATAGATAAGAAGGTATCAAACTTTAAAAAAATACAAATAGGAAAGCCAGGCGTGGTGGTACGAGATTTTAAAATTCCAGCATTTGGGAGGAAGAAGCAGGCAGATCTCTGTGAGTTCCAGGCCAGCCAGGGCTACATAGTGAGACCCTGTCTCAAAAAATCAAAATCAAAATCAAAGTAAATAGGAGACCTAGAATGTTTGTTGAAGGCATGTGCGATGATGTGAAATTACATAAATCCCAGGAGACTTCCGGGTTCAGTCAGTCAGGGAGGTTTAATACTTAATGGCAGTACCTAGTGTCTTTTGAAGTTATTTCTCCTATTTGGTTTGGAATGTGAAGGTTGGTTATAGAAAGCTGTTTGTTTTATTTTTCCTAAAAATGTTAATTTATCTTAGGTTGGCTGAAAAAAATTACGTTTAATTTTGAGGTTAGATTATCCTTTGAACAAGGAGAAAACACTGGGCTTTTATCCTTGTTTGTGTTGTGACCTTGGAAAAGTTAACCCTTTAAAAGTTTTTTTTTTTAAATGCTTTGAAGTTAGAATATAATTATACCATTTCCCCATGCTCAGCTTTCCTGAGCCTCAGTTTCCTCAGTAAATACTGTGAGGAGTGAGTTTTTTTTGAAGAGTGAGATTATACAATTTAGCTCTTGTGAGGACTCAATAAATGGTTATAAATGAAGTTGTTATAGTTCTTATCAGATTTCTGAACCATAAATCTTTAAAAATTTTAAAAATTACTTTTATTGATCTCTGCGCTAATGTGTAGCACAGCACTCGTGGAGGTGAGAGAACAACTTTTGGGAGTCAGTTCCTCCCACCACGTGAATCTCGGGTTGAGGTCAGGTTGTCTGGCTTGGTAGCAAGCACCTTCACCCACTGAGCCACCTCACTAAACAATAAGTCTAAGTTAAAGAGTGTGTAAGCTTTAATTTAAAAAGCACAGAACCAAAAACCTTGTGAAATATTTTGTATCTACGTGGGTTCTGGTTTTATTTCTTGTATACTTTGTTGTATGAGACTGGGTGTTTAAAAAATTCTGCTGAGAAGAGTTTCCACTTTTTAGAAGCTGCGACAGGATATGAGTCACTTTATTTTTTATTTCAACACTGATTACTTAGCCAATTTCTTACTTATACAATTATTTTAAAATGATTTCATTCTGCAGAGATTTATTCACTAAGATGAACCATAGCATTTCTACTTTGGAGAAGGCTAACCTAGCCCACTGGAGTTTGCAACATTGAGCATGATGGGGTGTTTATTAGCATGGAGTGGAGTAGTCTAAATGGGAATGTAATGTGGGTAGATCAGGACAATGCTAATTTATGTATTTACTCTTGAAAATTAATTTTTCCTTGAGCTTTGCAGTGAGACTTGGAGTTTCTTTTATTTCTTTAAAGCATGACTGTCTTAAAAACTGTTAAGGCACAAGTGTCATAGATGGGTTCCAGGGGAGTCAAGGTGGCATTTTCTTGAAGTAGCTGGGTGCATAGTATACCTCTCCTGCCGTTTTCTTTTGAGTCTTATTGAAGTCCAGGTGTCATGGGTCATCAGCTGATTGTCAGAGGACCAACTTGAATCTTGATCACTTTTCTTTCACAACTTTTGGTTGAGCAACTCAGATTCTGATGAATCTGGAAAAACTTGTCTAGACTTCAGCATTATTGATACATTTTATTTTAAAAACTTGATGGGGTTGGACTGTGAATATGGTTGAAAGTAGAAATACTTCCAAGCTTTTGAAAACCAGTATGAAAATAAATAGTGATTTCAGTTGGTAAGTTTATAAAAAAAATCCTTTCTTTTTCTTTCTTTCTTTCTTTCTTTCTTTCTTTCTTTCTTTCTTTCTTTCTTTCTCTCTCTCTCTCTCTCTTTTTCTATCCAGCTATATCTCTCTATCTGGTTTTTTGAGACAGGGTTTCTCTGTGTAGCCTAGGCTGTTCTTGACCAGGGTGGCCTTGGACTCACAGAGATCTGCCTGCCTTTGCCTCTCTTGCTTGTTGGGATTAAAGGCGTGCACAACCACACTAGGCTCAGTTAGAAAGCTTTAAAGCTAATATTCTGTATATGAGATGAGAAGTTAAGTTTTAATCCAGTAAATGAGCTTACCAGAGAAGTATAAAACTTAACTGTGGGCTGAGCATGGTGGCTCATGCCTGTGATTCCAGTACTTGAGAGGCTGAGGCAGGTGGATAGCCATGATTCTGAGGTCAGCCTGGGCTACAGAGTAAGTTTGTGTTTCAGAAAAAACAAATAACAAAAACAATAGCAAAAATACCTAAACGTAGTTAGTAATAAAAACTTTGAATATATATACTTTGCTTTCAGTTTTTAGCAGTCTGATACTTGTGGTATGTATAATATATAGAGCATATATGTAAACAATAGGTATTAGGTTGAGTGCCAGCAGATGAGGCCATCGAAGTTGTGGGGGCATTTTATTATTTTAGGAATTATATTGACATTCAGTTTAAAAATAACTTTATTTACGTTAGAGTCATGTTTAATATGTATGTACTTAAGATACTTAAATATATTCAACTTAAAATATTAGTAGTGGGCATAACATTTTACTGAATTCCCCTACATTTTTTTATTGCATTTATTTATTTCCTTACTTATCCATGTGATATTTGTATATTTCGGGGGGGGTGCCATGGTGAGTGTGGGCAATCAGAAGTCTTCTCTTTCTAACATCAGGCTTGGTGGCAAGTGTCCTTTATCTGCTGAGCCATCCTGCTCACCCAGAAATTGATTTCTTTAATTGTTGGATATGAACATATAGTTTCCCAAATTTTTAAGAAAACAAGGGGCTTGGTGGTAGGTAATAACTCATAAATCATGTGCTTGGCATTAACCCTAGGATGTTAGATCCCACACTGTGAGGGGTAGGGCAAGCGATTAAATGCTCTCATCCTAATGAGAGAAAGTATTTTGACTGGAAATTGTTTAATTTTGAGCCCACAAAGAAAGGTCCATTAATTTCGTTTTTTAAAAAATGGACAAATAAATTCTCTTTTGTTTGTTAGGTAATTCCATCCATCCATCCATCCATCCATCCATCCATCCATCCAGTGAGCCTAAATAGATCATTCCTTGTTTGGATTAGAAAGTGAGAACAGCTCTCCTTATCATGGCACATTTCAATATCCCTTTTTCTGTCCTTACAAAACTGGAATCTTCTGTCATTTAAGACATCCTTTTCTTTGACAAGTTGCTAGTCTTGACTATGGCGAGCTTGTCAGTAGCTAGCTGGGATAACTATTTTATACTGTTAGAATATTTGTGAATCTTGAAACTATTGCTACTTTTTAAATAATAAAATTAATTGTTGAACTGGGTGCAGTGGCACACGCCTATAATCCCAGCACTCAGGGAGGCAGAGGCAGGCAGATCTATGAGGTCAAGGCCAGCCTGGTGTTACAAGGTGAGTCCAGAACAGCCAGAGCTACACAGAGAAACCCTGTCTCCCCTCCTTTCCCCCAAATTAATTGGTTACACTGGGGGGTGGAATTCTCTTAGTGTGGTGTAAAGATTTGACATGGGTGAGATGGTAAGTTTAGTTATCAGTTAAAAGTAGAAGTCAAAACATGGGGTGTGTGTGCAGAGATTGCTCAGCAGTTAAGAGTACTTTTAACCACAGCCACTCAGGACATACATACATGCAGGCAAAACATTCATACACAGAAAGTAAAATAAAACCAAAACCAAAAAATGTAAGAATGGCTAAGATTTTAAACTGAAACAAAGCATGAATAGTGCTGGAGGGTTTGTGGGAGGTGTAGTGTTCTCTCAAGGTGTTCGCCACCAAAAGGCGGTGTGGCCCAGATGCCGTGCTCCCACGGCTCCCATGCCGTGCTCTTTGCCTTTAAATTGTTCCTGGCTTCTGAATTACTGCTTGAGTTACTGAGTGTCTGTGAATTAATTAGATGTGTTCTTTGGTTTTTCCTTCTTCACTAGTCATGCCTCAAGTTAGTGTTAATGCTAGTGTGGGACCAGAAGTGACTCAAAAGAAATTTCCCCAACAGATTTTCCAGCCCTCTTCCACAAATTTATATTGATTTGCTTGTTTGTTTAAGTGTTTGGGGTGTGTGGGCCCATGCCATGGAATGTACATAAACAAGTCTAAGACAGGTGAAGGAGTTGGTTCTCTTTCTATGTGGGTCTATAGGATTGAACTCAGGTCTTTAGGCTTGGCAGCAACTGCTTTTAGTGCTAAACCATCATTTCCCAGGCCTCAGTTTCTGTAATTTTGGAGTGACTGAAGGATTGTTATTTCAGGAAAGGTGTAGGGAGTTTTGGCTGAATCCTAGACTAGGTTCTTGGCTGGGACCCTCTCCCCCACATCCAGGAGATGTGATCTGACCATTTAGCCTCTTATATTAAGAAACAACAGTGAATTTATCTTATTAATAGGGAGGCTCTATTAATGTATCTGGGACTCAGCTTCACATCCATACTGGTGGAGTTTGGAAACAAGCCTGCTAACCATTCTTTAAAATTGAAAGTGTATTGTTTCTGTTCCTTGACCTTGACATCATTTCTCCTGGTATCCAGTAAAAGCATTTAATGTCTGTTTGCTAGGGTACCCTCTAATTGACTACAAAGATAGAAATAACTTCTCTTTGCTGCATGGGGTCACTGCTGCTGGGATTTCTTGCTGAATCAGTTTATAGAGAAAGCCAGAAAGATATGCCTTTGATAATGCATGGTTGTGCCAGCTTGTGTCTACTTCTGTGACAAGAAAGGTGCACATGGGCTCGCTTTCTCCTTTGGCTGGAGTGTAGTCTGCCTTCTTTCTACAGCACCATCAAATTCCAGCTTTCTGAGTAGAGCATGGCTTATTATTCCCTGGCCTCAAACTCGAGTGTTGATTTTCTAGTCTGATGTCTAAAATGAGTCAGCCAGTTAAGAAGTGTTACCAGTCAGCAGTAGAAATAAATACTTTGCTCACTAAAATACCAACAAAAATTTTTACATAGAAAAAATATTGTCTAGCTCAGATTCTGTAAATCTCCAAACCAAATTTGATCTTTTTGTTTTGTTTTTTGTTTGGCAGTTTTTGTTTTTTGATACAGGGTTTCTCTGTGTAGCCTTGGCTATCCTGGACTTGCTTTGTAGACAGGCTGACTTCCAACTCCAGCCTACCTCCTGAGTGCTGGGAATAAAGACATGCACCACCGTGGCTGCTCATTTTGATCTTTAAATTCATGTTTTTAACACACTTCTCTGAAGTTGAGCATGATGGCATACACCTTTAATCTCAACATTTGGGAAGCTGAGGCAAGAGGGTTCTGTGAATTCTAGACCAACCTTGGTTCCAGAATGAGAACCTTTCTTATAAAAACCTCAGTGTGTTTCTTATAAAAACCTTTCCTGTTTGTGTATGTCCCATCCTCCCCCCAGACAGGGTTTCTCTATGTAGCCCTGACTATCCTGGAACTACTCTCTAGATCAGGCTGGCCTCAAACTCAGAGGTCCATCTGCCTCTGCCTCCCAAGTGCTTGGGTTAAAGGTGTATGCTACTACTGGATGGCTCTGTTTTGTTTGTTTGTTTGTTTTGATACAGGGTATCATTTATATATATATAATTTATACAGCTCTGGCTGGCCTGGAACTTTGTGTAGACCAGATTGGTCTCAAACTCAGAGATCTGCCTGTCTCTGTCTTCTAAATGCTGGGATTAAATGAGTGTACCATACCCAGCTCTGAGATTTTTAAGTGTGTGGGTGATTTGGTCTGCATGTCTGTCTGTTAACTTCTTGTGTGCAGTATGGGCAGGGGCCAGGAAAGGACATCAGATCCTGGAACTGGAATTACAAACTGTCGTCTGGAGTCTAAGGGAGTTAAAGGGTTGTAAGTGCTCTTAACCATTCAGCCATCTCTCCAGTCCCCTGAAATGTCCTTTTTTTCTTCTTGATTCCATTTATTGGGACTGCAGAAGTGACTTAGTGCTTAAGAACTGGCTGCTCTTATAAAAGACCCAGTTGAGTTTCCAGCACCTGTGGTCAGTCATTTACTACTGGCTGTACCCAGCTCTCATCTCCTCTGCCCTCCCCACACATACACACAGAGCGTAAACACGCAGACTCACGTGTATGCACATAGGAAATGATATTCATTCACTCGTGGGTGAGCTTCGTGCATGCGGAAATCAGAGGATGACTTTTGGAGTAGGCTTTCTTCCACTCCTGGAGATGGAACTCTGTAGTCCTCAGGCTTGGTTGCGAGTGTCTTTGCTTGCTAAGTCAGCTCACTAGCCCTATTTGAAAAATGTCAAAGTATGGTAACACCTTGGGTGAAAAGTTGCTTGTAAATAAACTGCCTTCTATAAAAATCATAGGAAGTGAGTATAATCAAAACTTGTTTTTAAATTTTTTATGAAGTCTTAGTGAAAGTGTTTGCCGTCCTTGCTTTGGCTTTGACTCAATATGTCAGAATTGTGGGCTTTCTAGGGCTTCTGTTTGTCTCTAGTGAGGTAGAGTACTCCTGTGGCTTTCTGCCAGTCTGTGAAATATAACTATTAAAGCTGATTATAGGTTCCATGAGCAGAGCAGCAAAGCTTGTAAGCCTTGTGCCTCATGTTTAAATGTCTCAGGTCTCACATCACACCCAGTCTTCAATGAAACTAGTAGGATGTACACATTCTTCTACTCTGTGCACTGACAGTTTTTGTTTGATGTCTAACACATGCGAATAACACAAGTTGTTAATATTTACTTTTCAGAATACTTTCTAAGGTAGTAAGTTTGGTTTAAATTAAAGGCAGTTAATGTCTGCATTGGAGGCTAGAGTAACCCATGATTAAAATAGCAAGATTGCATGTTAAGGGCGGGGGTGTAGCTTAGTGGTGAGGTGTTTACCTGCCTTGCGTGTATAAGGCCCTGGGTTGAGTTCCCAAATAGGAAAAAAGAGGAGGTTGTGTTTTGGTTGGGGCGCTAGATCTGATCTTTGCTAAGCAGATAATGTGTGGAAGTCATTATGCAGATAAAAATAGATTAAAAAGGGCAAGGGATTGGTTTTAATTGATTGGTCATGGACATAAGCTATTCAGTACTATGCCTCTATTTCTTTAAAAATCTTTGGTTGTATTTATTTTGTAGCCAAATGTCTTCCTATAGCAGCATGTTGGTATTCTGAATGTGCTTGCCTTCATCCAGCTTATATATATGTATTTTTTGTCTTTTCAGTTGTCCTTATTGGAGATTCTGGTGTCGGAAAGAGTAACCTCCTGTCTCGATTTACTCGGAATGAGTTTAATCTGGAAAGCAAGAGTACCATTGGAGTAGAGTTTGCAACAAGAAGTATCCAGGTTGATGGGAAAACTATAAAGGCACAGATATGGGACACAGCAGGGCAGGAGCGGTACAGGGCTATAACGTCTGCGTAAGTTCATGGTTTTTCAGTTCTAGAATAGGTTGGTATCAAGTGAATTGCTGATGTTAGGTATTGGGAAGGAACAGTAGTCCTCCTTTAACCTTGGAAGATGTATTCCAAGACTCTCCATAGATACCTGTAATCACAGATTGTACTGAACCTTGTATGTTTCTCTCTCTTGTATGTTTCATTTCATTTTTATTTGTGTCTTGCCTGCATATGTGTATGCGTATCATGTTCATGTTTGGTGCCCATAGAAGTAAGAACATGATATCAGATCCAAATGTTAAAGTTATTTTTATAAAACTATGTTTGCTTCTCAGTTTCTCTCTTAACCTGGCTATCACACAAATAATTGAGACTTTTATATTTGTTTAATAATAAGCTTCACAACACAATAATTGAGCAGTTATTACTCTATTCTAAGCCCTCTAAGCTAATCTGGTTTTCTCCCAGTGTGCATCCCAGAAACTCTTGCACGTTGTAGCTTTCTCTGCTCTAGCTCCTCTCCTGATGTCTCTTGGACCTCTCCCTGTGGCTCCATCCTCTACTTCCTCCTCTAACTCCTCCTCCCCTGGCTGGTAGGAAGTCCAGCCCCATTTTCTTCCCTGCTCAGCAATTTGGCTGTAAGCTACTCTATTGGCGTATCAGGGGACAATTGGGAGCATTGTTAACACAACATTGAGACAGGAAATTTTCAGAACAAGCTTTGCAACCAGAAAAGGGAGGGTACAGAAATCAGCATTTGAATTACACAGTAACCTTATGCTTACAAGATTCCCCTGAAAGTGGAGTTATAAATGGTTGTGAACCACCATGTAGGTGCTAGAAAACAAACCTGGCACCTCTAAGAGTAGTAAGTGCTCTTAACTGTTGAGCTATTTCTCCAGCACCATGTATTTTTTCTCTTAATAGACCCTTTGTAGCTTCTCTTTGGCTCGCTCTAGTTGCATTGGGAGCCATTATTAAATAAACTAAGGGTTACTTGAACATAAGAAAAGACTGTAAATAATAGGAGGGCTACGGGCAGGTAGTATGGGTACATTGGACAAAGGATGAGTCGTGTGCTGGCCTAGATGAAGGGGAACACTGAGAAGTTTCATCACAATACTTAAAATAGTACAATTTAAAGCTTATTAATTTTATATTTCTAGGGTTTTCCATGTAATATTTTTGGACATGGATGACTAAGTATGAAACCTCATATAAGGGATGACTACATATCTATAATCTGTTTGTGTGTGTGTGTTTTGAGACCTGGTCTCACTTTGTAGCATTGCACTCATTATGTAGCCCAGGCAGGCCTCAGATTTACAGCTGTCTTTCTACCTTAGTGTCATGAGTGCTGGAATTACAGGTATGTGTCACTACCCCTGATGTGATACTAGGAATTTTTAGAAATTTATTTATAAGCTTGTATTATTATTTTTAAAAACTGTGTGCATTCCCATGCATGTGTATGTAAGAGAGCTTATGGGATGTGTATGTTAGTGCTTGTGTGTGTGTGTGTGTGTGTGTGTGTGTGTATTAGTGCATTAGTGCTATGTGTATAAAGGTCAGAGGGACAACATTGGGTATTGGTTCCCACCTTCTATCTTGTTTGAGGCAGGTAGTATCTGTTATTTAATGCTGTTTATGCCAGGCTATCTGGCCTGTGCACTTCTGGGGGATTCTCCTATTTCAGCCCCCCATCTCACGGTAGGAGGGCCAGGATTACTGAGTGCTACCGTGTCAGCTTTTACGTGAGTTCTGGGGATTTTATCTCAGAGCCTCATGCTTGGACAGCCAGGGCTTTAACCATTGAGCAGTCTCTCCAGCCCTACACCATCTCTGTTTTGAGTTCTTGTTGGTGTTCCTTCTACTTAGTGATTGTCTTCTGATAGTTACATATGTTTTTGTTTGCAGATACTATCGTGGAGCAGTAGGTGCCTTATTGGTTTATGACATTGCTAAGCATCTCACATATGAAAATGTAGAGCGATGGCTGAAAGAACTGCGAGATCATGCTGATAGTAACATCGTTATCATGCTTGTGGGCAATAAGAGTGACTTACGTCATCTCAGGGCAGTTCCTACAGATGAAGCAAGAGCTTTTGCAGGTTAGTAATGTGGACTCCACAATATTGCAGTGCTTCTTCATTTCTCTGTTTGAGCATTACACTGCTGTTTTAAAAATATTTATGTATTTTATGTATATGAGTGCTCTATTTGCATGTATGCTTGCTTGACAGAGAGGGCATCAGATCCCATTATAGGTGGTTGTGAGCCATTGTGAAGATGCTGGGAATTGAACTCAGGACCTCTGGAAGAGCAACCAGTGTTCTCAACCCCTGAGGCATCTCTCCAGCCCTTACACCTCTATTCTTTAATAAGGCCGTTCTCTGAGTCTAGAAAGTAGTATGTCAAGGACTGACAAGGATGTGCCTACTTAGAAGCTGAGCAACTTTGGGCTTTGTGGGATCTGCTTGTTTTTTGCTGCACTTTTGTAGAGATAACTACCAGAAGAAAGTGGCACTGCATTAGCTAGGAGGTCATGATGTTTTATTAGTGAAAGTGTTGTGAATATTTTCCTCTAACTTTTAAAAATTTCAGATAGAGCAGAATTATAAATGAACATGTTTCTAGCTATGTAGTTGCCAGGGAGGATGGTTAGGGGTGGAAATAGTGAGATGTTTGGTAAGTTTACTGTATTTTGAATAGTTCCATTCATTGCCAGTGTGGTATACATAGGCAGCAATACTTAGAAGCTAGTGAATGAAAATTTCTTACTGTTACTTATAATTTTCTGAAGTAAAAGTAGAACTGTTCTTATTACTGCAGAAGTTGGTATAGTCTAAGGGTTTTTTGTCTGGTTGGTGTTTTGAGACACTTTCTCATGTGGCCCATGCTGGTCTTGAATTCCTGGTCCTCCCTCCACCTCTCAAGTGCACGTGCCCAGCCAGGTCTTAGTCTTTTATCCTCCCAGTTTGTGATCTCGAGCTTATCACACTTGTAATGTGGAGCATGCCTTTGAACCTAGCACTCCCGGAGGCGGAGGCAGAGCCAGGTGAATCTCTGAGTTAGAGGCCAACCTGGTAAAAGAGTTCTAGGATAGCCAAGGCTATACAGAGAAACCCTGTCTTGAAAAACCAAAACTAAAACACCTTGTGAAAGAAAGGTTGAGGAGATAGCTCAGTGGTAGAAGGCTTATCTAGCATTGGTGAGGCCCTGGAATGGATCACCAGCGTTATTAAATGGCAGTCAAAATTCACAAGGCCAAAAATTGTGTTTCTCTTTACAGAGAAGAATGGTTTGTCATTCATTGAGACTTCTGCTCTAGATTCTACAAATGTTGAAGCTGCTTTTCAGACAATTCTAACAGGTAAGATTTGTGTTTTTCAAGTTACACCAGTGGGAACTGGAGTTTTTTGTTGTTTTGTTTTGTTTTTCGAGTCAGGGTTTTTCTGTGTAACCTAGGCTGTCCTGGACTCACTTTATAGACCAGGCTGGCCTCAAACTCACAGAGATATGCCTGCTTCTGCCTCCTGAGCACTGGAATCAGAGGTGTGCTCCAGCACACCTGGCTGGGAACTGGAGTTTTAGGAAGTGATTTAAGAGTTTCTTGATGCGAAGTTGCAATTCTTGCATGTTGCTAAGTCATCTGAATTCATTTGGGGGAAATTTTTTTTTTTTTTTTAAGTAATTTGTACACTTCCTTGTGCTCAGGCTATTTAGTCTATATTTCATAGTCAAAGAGACAGAGTTACACATTCTTATGTATGTTCTTCTCTTTAGAAATGTACTTTCATAAGATAAATACTGAGAATCCTGCCTATTGAACCATGTAAACACCTTTTGAGATTAGATAGAAATCTGGCTGGAGAGATGGCTCAGCATTTAAGGGTACTTGCTGCTCTTCCAGAACACCTGAGTTGTGTTTCCAGCATGCATGTTGGATGGCTCACAGCTGTCTGTATCTGTAGCTTTAAGGGATCTGATGCTGGTACCTACACACCTGTGACAGACACACATCACACACTAAAATAAAAAGTCTTTAAAAAAGCACTGATTCTTCTTCCATGATATAGAAGGAGTAGCCAAGCCTGCATAGAGAGAGGTTTAAATGAGTAATGGGAAAGGGACAAGGTTCATGCTATTTTGGAATGTGGATAACCAGGTCAGCATCTTGGAAAAGGAACATTTTACTTGTGTTGACTCATAATTTACTTTGGCTTGATTAGAGTAAGCAAATTATCAGTACACTTCCTCTATTAGGAACTACTTTCATAAGTTATTTTTCAATACACACCTATATTATGTTACTTTTGAGAACATAGATTAGAATTTAGTCAACACATAGTAGAGTCTTATGTGGTGTTCTGATAAATTGTTATATAGAATTGTTTAGTTCCCTGTTATAATGTAATCAGTTTTTTTTTTTTTTAATCAGTTTTTTTGTTTTGGTTTGGTTTGGTTTTTTGAGACAGGGTTTCTCTGTCCTGGACTCACTTTGTAGACCAGGCTAGTCTCATATTCACAGAGATCCACCTGCCTTTGGCTTCCATGAGTGCTGCCATTTATAGGCATGTGCCACTGCACCAGGCTAATGTACCAAGTTTTAATGCTCTTTGTAGCACTTGTATTAGAGGTGAGCAGAATTTTAACTTTTAAAGCATTCTCTTACTGTTAAAAAAAAATGTTCATGTAATAGCCTAGGAATTTAGATAAAGGACTGGAAAGCCTGATTCCTCCACTTATTTTTGGAGCTATAATCTTTTGGTGTAACAGCCTTGGCTGTCCTGGAACTCAATTTGTAGATCAGGCTGACTTTGAACTCACAAGAGATCAGCCTGCCTCTGCCTTCTGAGTACTCGGACTAAAAGCATGTGCCACTATGCCCACTTTGATGTTATAATCTTAAACAAGTTACTTAATCCTTCAAAGGCTTTAATTTCTTCATCTGTAAAATTTGAATATGTTGATCTGGAGTTAGGAGTATATACTGTTTTTCCAGAAGACAAGAATTTGGTTCTCAGTACTCATGCCAGGTTGTTTATAAACCACTCTAGCTCCAGGGGGATCTGATGCTCCTCTTCTGGCCTCTAAGAGTATCTGCACATACATGAGCACAAACACACATAGACATACACATATACACAATTTAAAATAAATCTAAAAAAGTTTCAAATACATTTTGCTTATTATTTTCTTCATGAGCAAGATTGTGCTTTTAGATTTCTTGAGTATGATTTGGCATGGTATGATTTAACTTGTTACTGCTACTTGTTGTATTGTTTTATCCTTATTCCACAGAAAAGAATGAACTGTCACTGATACTTCTGCTCTAGTTCCCAAAAAATTAGTTAATTCCCATCAAGGTCTTAGCTATTCCTAGTACATGGAAAACATTTGGTAAATCAGAACCTAAGTAGCAATTAAGGCACAGGGGAAAAAAATAACAACTTGTCAAAGTAGTATAAATATTGGTGATTTGCATATATTTTATTAAAAAGGGTTTTTTTGCTTGGTTTGTATCTTAGGGTTTCTATTGCTGCAGTGGAACATTGTGACCAAAAAGCAAGTTGGAGAGGAAAGGGTTTATTTAGCTTACACTTCCAGATCATACTCCATCATTGGAAGAAGTCAGGACAGGAACTCAGGGCTGGAACCTGAAGGCAGGAGCTGACGCAGAGCCATGGAAGGGTGCTGCCTACCAGATTGCTTCACATGGCTTGTTCAGCCTGCTTACTTATAAAAGCCAGGGCTACCAGCCCGGGGATGGCACCGCCCACAATAGGCAGGGCTCTCATCCATTGATCACTAATTGAGAAAATGCCTTATAGCTGGATCTCATGGAATCATTTCGTCAACTGAGGCTCCTTCCTCTGATCATTCTAGCTTATGTCACGTTGACACACAAAACCAGCCAGTACAGTTTGTTTTATTTTGTTTGCCATAGGTTCTCTCTGTAGCCCTGGCTGTCCTGCAGACCAGGCTACCCTTGAACTCAGAGAACTGCCTGCCTCTGCCTCTAAAATGCAGGGATTAAAAGGGTGTGCCACCATTGCTAGCATAAAATTATTGTTTTCTGAAGAAAAAGTCACTATTGAGCTGGAGTGAAAATAGTTTGTGGCACACGGCAGCTTTTTCTTTTTTAAATTCTGAGTGATCTCACTGTAGGCTGTTTAAGTTTAAATATTTTATTGAATAGACAATATTCCTACAAGTTCTACTTACTTTCTTTTTGTTTTCCACTATGTAGGCCAGGCAGGCCTTGGAAGTTTTAGAGATTGACCTGCCTCTGCTTTGGAAGTGCTAAGAATAAAAGCATGTGCTACTACAGCTGGTTTAATTTTTAATTTTTTAATCACATTTTATTTACTCATTTATATAAGGCATGGGGTCATAGTGGTCATAATGTGATAGTTGGAGGACAGCTCCTTTTAGCAGGTGGCATTATGGGGCTCGAACTCAGGTCGTAAGGCTTGGTAGCAGGTGCGTTTATCCACTGAACCAAAATGTAAAATTATGTAATTTTTGGAAGTGTTTCATAGTAGATCTACACTTAGGTCTTTAACCCTTAGTGATTCCAGGAGATGAGTTTTCTGGCAAGGTGTTTTTAGAAGTGGTTCACTAGTGCCACAGTGGCTGCTTGATTGCATCACCTACCTTTCAGTGCACCTTTGTTCTTTTCCTCCTCAAGTTCACTAGGAGACTGGGTGGGGAAGGAGGGGCATGCTGTTAGCGAGCCAACTCTCTGTCTTAAGCGTGCCAGGCAAGCAGTGTACCAACTGAGCTGCATCCCTTAGAGATGTTTTTAACCACTGTTTTCCATACCCTCATCGCATTTTAACTTTATATTTTGAAATTTTCAGAGTTGATTAAATCTTATAATAGTATAAAGAATTTATGAATATCTTTACTACATTTCCTTAGGTGTTAAGTTTTTTCTTCCCATTTACCTCTCTCCTTCCCTATGAAGACACACACACACACACACACAAACACATACAGCATCATGTGAAAGTGCTGTTCATACTACCCTTTTCCCCCAAGTCCTTCTTTTAATCTTTATTAGAAACAAGACTTTCTCTTTTATAACTGTAACAGAATGGTTTAAATCAATAGTATAATAATTAGCTACAAACTCTACTCAGATTTTGCCACTTGTTCCAATAAAGACCTTATTAATAAAATAATAACAGTAAGTCTGGGATCAGATCATATGTGCTCTTCAGCTGTCCTGTCATTGCTTGACAGTAGTTCCTTCATTTTCCATTTATTTGCAAACCTTAGCATTTTTGAGAGGTCCAGGCCAGTTGTCATTTTCCCAGTTTGGGTTTATTCAGTGTTTCTTAATGATTCAGCTGTGCACAGCTGTGGCAGGAACGCCACATAGTTTCAGTTCATCATCTAGGAGGTTCAGATAATAGGTTTGTTCTACTGACTGTTCTAACTTGAACTTCAGTTCAGGTGCTTTTAGCCAGGTTTCTCCATGTGATTACTAAGTTTAAGTTAAATTTCTAATTTGAAGACTAAACTCTTAATTCTGTGGCTGAAATAATTTTAATTCATGTAACATAGTGGTTCTTTAAAACAAAGCTAAAGCCAGTGTGGTGGTGTATACCTGTGATCCTAGCACTTGAGGCTATGTGTGTGAGGTCAGACAGGGCCACAGAAGACCCTGTCTCAAAAAGAAGTAAAAATGAAGGGGCTCAATTTGCTACATATTAGCTTCATTAGAATATGAGAATTGTTTAAAAATTTTTATATTATGTTTTATTTCTGTGTACATGTATGTGTATAGGTATGTGGGCACAAGAGTGGAGGTCAGAGGACAAGTGCAGTTCTTTCCTTTTACCATATGAGTCCCTTGGATCACCTTTACTCACTGAATCATCTTGCCAGCCAAGTACTGAGTCTCTTTTGACTAGGGCTGACAGCTGCTTTGTTCTCGCTTGCACAAAATTAGACTATCTCAGATGGTAATCTTTTTGACCTTCAAGAAATATACTGTGATGAGCAGGAAGTTTGAAGAGCTTGATGAATGAGAAGCTTCTGCAAAGGCTGTTGTGTAGTTAGCCAGACTCCTAGGTTTTAAAAACTTTGGAGGAAACAAAGAATTTTTTAAGTTGCATTTTATTTTGTATATGTATACCTGAATGTATATGTGTATACCACATGCCTGGGGAGATCCGAAGAGGGTGTCAGATCCCCTGGAACTGCATTTATTAGTGGTTGTGAGCTGGCTTGTGGGTGCTTGGAACAGAACAGGGTCCTCTACAAGAGCAGCCAGTACTCTTAACTCCTGGGCCATCCATGGAGCTAATTAGTCTTAACTCTTCTTGTTCCTTAATTTAGAAAAGTTGCGCCTAATCTTAGAATTATTTTGCCCACAGATCCACAGTTTTTGTAGAGTAGAAAAAGAGAATTCATGCCTTTTTAGGTAGCTTTGCCTTGTGCTCACTGCTGTAATATATTAGTGTCTAGCCTTTGTTTGGATCTCTTATAAGAGGCTCTAATGGAAGAATATGTAAAGCAGGGTTACTTTTTCTAATTGTTCCTAACCTTTGGGCATCTTGAAAAGGGATTGCGTGAGAATTAACTAACTGCATTCATTTGGTTCTAAAGGAGACCATCCTTTGAGAGGGGACATATGAAACCTGCTTCTGACTTAACACATTACTCAACCTTCCCCCACACCCTTTATAATATAAGTATAAAGTAACCCTTTATAATCAGATCCCTGCTGAGTGGTTCCTGCTTACTGTTTTATCAAAAAAAAAAAAAAAAAATGACACCCACACCCCACACAAGAGACTTAAGTAAATTAGTTGTAGAGCGCTATAGAACTGTTTAGCCCTGAAAGAAAATATTCTTGTTGGTATCTTTCAAAAGTGGATTTGGTTTTGGTGACAAGAGTAAACACAGCGTACCATTCTAGAAAGATGCAGCACTCGCAGACTCGCCACACAGCTCAAGTTTCTTGCTTTGTAATGAGATCTCTTTAATTATTTACCTCTCTTTCCTCTGAGAAGTCTCCCTTTATCTCTCTACCAGTGTTGGATGCATTTGTAATTTATGGAGGAATTTCTGGTGTTTTGGTTTTGTTCTCTAACTTAATCTTGAGAACAGCTTGTAAAGAAGTTAAAATTTAACAAGGACTACATATTTAATGATTTTTCTCTTCAACAAGATGATCTATCCAGTTAGGTATTAGTGGACAACATAAAGAATAAATGGTATAGTTTTAACCACAAGTTGATGATTGTCATTATTCCTTAGTCACTAGCCTGATTGATGAAGGGAGCTCTTTGCCCTGAACACATTCCCATTCTATTCTTTTCTATTTTCTTTTTCCTCCTTTTTCTCCTCCCCGCTCCATTCTTCCCTCCTCCTTCCCTCCTCTTTCTCCCTCCAGCCCTATCTTCTCTTTGAGATAGTGTATCACAAATGTGGCTCTGGCTGCCTGGAATGTAGACCACTTTGGCCTCAAATTCCCAGAGATCCATTTGCCTCTGGCTCTCAAGTGCTGAGGTTGAAGGTGTGTGCCACCACATCTGGCTTTTTTCTTTTAATGCAAAATTGGAAATATTTATTTTGTGTAGCGGTGGAACTCATTGCCACAGTGTGAGGGTGAAGGTAAGAAGATAACTTGAAGGAGTTAGGCCTCCTTTTAACCATGTAGTTTCTGGGGATTGTGCTGAAGCTGTTAGGACTGGAGGCAAGTGCCTTTATCCATTGAGCATCTCACTGGCCATCCCTGTCCCCGTCAATGAAAGATCTGGCAATACCATATCCTTTGTGTTCTTGTTTTTAAACTATAATCAGTAGCTTGTCTTTATTGTGTTCTTTCTCTACTGATGCTTCTTCACCTTTGAACCACTACCAGTCTTCTCAGACAAATTTTAACTACTTTCCTAATGAAATGATACATTTTAGGTGAGTGTTTTTGTTAGTTCATGAATTAACGTGTGTGTCTACATGCTGAGTGTGGGTCCCATGTATGATGGAAGAGGTCAAAAGAGGGAGTCGTATGATCCAGGAGCTGGGCTCAGGACCACTTGACATGTCAGCACCTGACATGGGTGCTGGTAATTGAACTCAGGTCCACTGGAAGATTAGTCATGTCTCCAGCCCCATTTATTAAGTTGCAATTGCTGTACTTTAGGGACACTGGTTTTTGTTTTTTTAAAGAACATTTATTTATTTTTAAGTTATTTGTAGTAATGCTTTCTTTTGTGGACTTGTGTATACCACATGTGTGCCTAGTGCCCATGGAGGCCAGAAGAGGGCTATGGAACTGCAGCTACAGATGGTTGTAAGCCACCATGTGGGTACTGAGAACCAAAACCAGGTTCTGAAAGAGCCGAAAGTACTCTTAACTGCTGTGTCATCTCTTCAGTACCAAGAAACTGATTCATCCTTTGTGTGGCTTTCAGCTTTCCTAAAACAGAATAGGCTCATACTAGCCTATTTTAGTAACCGTCAATGTTCCTGATCTGTGATTTTTTTTTTTCTTTTTTTTGTTACTTTGAAATAAATTTCAGCCAGGCACAGTGGTGTGTGCCTATAATCCCAGAACTCTGGGTGGTAGAGGCAGGCAGATCTCTGAATTTGAGGCCAGTCTGGTCTACAAAGTGAGTCTAGGACAGCCAGGGCTACACAGAGAAACCCTGTCTTGGAATAGAGAAGAAAAAAATCCCAGATAACAAGTCATTTTATTTGCAAATATTTCAGGATATATATCTAAAATTGGGACTTAAATTCATAACATAACCACTAAAAAGTTCATAGTAATTTCTTATTATCTGTTACCTAAACAATGTGAAACTAATGAGTTTTTTTTAAATTAACAGTTTAAGTTAGGATCCACATAACGTCTGATAATGTTTATACAGTTATATATGTTATATATAGTTTATACGTTTATAATGTTTATATAGTTAGTTGATGTGTTTTTGGAACTTTTGGGGCAAAGGGTGAGACAGGAGCTCTACACAGCCCTGGCTGTCCTGGAACTCATTATGTTGACTAGGTTGGCTCCACTCACAGAGATCCAGCCTCTGCCGCCCACCCCACGACTGAGTGCTGGGATTAAAGGCATATACCACTGTGGCCGCCTTTTTTTGGAACATTTTGAACATGTATCTCATTTTATGTTTTTTATTGTATAACTATACCTCTAAGATTTAAGCATTTTATCTCATACAAACAAGGCATGTTTCTACATAGTCACATGATTGTAGGTCTAAAAATTTAATATGTCTACAGTATTTCTAGTGTGCAGTTCTTATTCAGATTTTCCCAAGTATATTAATAATGGCCCTTATGGAATTGCCTTTTGATGTTTTTAATGACAAGGTCTCACTATATAGTCCTGACCGGCCTGGTACTTACTATTATGTAGACCAGGCTGGTTTTGAATTTACAGAGATGTGCTTGTCTTCATCTCCTGAATTGGGATTAAAGGTTTGTGTCCCCATGCCTAGCCATGAATTTTAATTTTTGTTTAAATAATATTGGGTATTAGAGATACAAAATTTATACTTATCTGAATCTGTCTTATTTCTGTGTGAGCAAATTCACCCAGAGCTGTTTTGTCAGGGACACATGAACCCTGCGTAGGAGTACATTGTCTCTTTACTGCATTCATTGGAGGCTGATTGTATTTGATTGCCCATCTCTAGAGTGTTCCTGTCTTTTGATGGTATTGCTTTAGAAGGAACACTGGAAAGGCAGGATGGAGACCTGTGTTCTCTGTTCTTGAGAAGTGTGTTGTTGTTTGATTAGGCAGTGCAAGGGCATGTTTAGTGAATTCAGTACAGTTGCTGGGAGACATTCAGTGATATGTACTTGGTCAAGTAGTTTCTCAAGCGTCAGTTCTATGGAACTAAAGTTAATACTTTGTCTTTAAAAGATTAGTGGAGGGCTACAAGATAAATCTTGATACTTGTCATAAAAATAAAATAGTGCATATATATGTTAAGATTATCTCTTTTGAATAATTACATATAACCTTAACCTTAACCCCATAGCGGAAGACACAGAGGGCTCTTTTTCTTCTGAAGCTCTTGAGATTTTATATGTTTGGGAAGTTGTGTTCTTCCCTACAGAACCTAGGAAACTGCTAGGTGTATCTGATAATGCAGATTTGTTTTACACATTGTCCGTTTGTGTGGACTTCTGTGGAGGACTAAGTATATATCTCTAGGATTTAATTCAGGTCTGTGTTCATAAATATATCACTGTTTAAGGTGGCTAAATTAATGGGTAAACTTTCCCCTCTGAAATGGAAAAACCTTGTTACTTTCCTTATTGTAACAAAAATTGTTAAAACAATACTTTGACTCTGGTTAGTGGCTGTTTGAAAGTAAAACCTTACTTGAGACAAGGTCTCCAGGTGTCCAGGCTGTCGTTTGACCTTGCTGTGTAGCTGAGGTTGGTTCTGAACTCCTTAGTCTCCTGCCTCCACCTTCCAAGTGTTGGGATCACAGATGTGCAGTACCATGCGTGGTCCAAAATTAAAATGTAAATGTGTGTTTTTGTTCTATGTATCTTCTGTCTCTTTCATACAAACTCTTCATGGGTTTATACACACTAAGTGTCTCTGTTTCTTTTGTCATTCAGAGATATACCGCATTGTTTCTCAGAAGCAAATGTCAGACAGACGTGAAAATGACATGTCTCCAAGCAACAATGTGGTTCCTATTCATGTTCCACCCACCACTGAGAACAAGCCAAAGGTGCAGTGCTGTCAGAACATCTAAGGCGTCTCTCTCCCCTAGAAGGCTGTGTATAGTCCATTTCCCAGGTCTGAGATTTAAATATATTTGTAATTCTCGTGGTCACTTTCTGTGTTTTATTACTTCCTCACACTTAAGAATCTTCCCATGTCTGAAGTCTTTTGATTTTGGCTTTATAAAATCATCAATTTTGTCCTGAATGACTGCAGTTCTTTTTCATGCTATGGCTTCTCTAGCCTTAGTTTAATAAACTGAATGTTTGAATTCCTCAGTTACTGTTTACTCTTCATCATGGAAGCCTGTCACTATAGGACATAATAGAACTTGATCACTTGAAGTTCAGACCTATTGGTCCTGATGGAATCTAAGACAACTTTAGAAATAAGCTATTATTTTGCCACAGAACAGCTTGTAAGACATTCTCCTCAAGGCAGTACATATTTTGACAGATCTAAGATTGCCCTGTAAACATAACAGCATTTTGAGAGCTTGAAGATTTTCCGTTGTGGAAGTCAACTTCTAAAATGCCTTAATAGGTCTGTGTTGTAAATTTTTTCCTTAATTTTTATAAGCATCAAGGAGGATGGGGATTCTTTAAAAGAATTATCTTAATAAACACAAAGGACTGTTATGATTTGCATATATGGGGCATGGTTATGGGGTGGAAGTTACCCTGCTGCCTGGCAGCCTACTGGACTTCTGTCTGAGGTGTCTCAGTTGCAGTGATTGGCAGCCAGAGTAGCTTAACCAGTCTCATTTTCCAGCACTAGATTGTGTGGCACTTTTATTGCTCATGCAATAACTAGCTTAATGCTGGTAATATCACATTTTGAAGTGCTATGTTTGTTTTTAAACCCTTCTAGTAAGTGAAATGCAACCTAATTTTATCAGCGTATCCACCAACAAGCATGGGTAATTATTTTTGCATCTTGCTTATATTTGAGTTCTGGAGTATACAATGGAGTATAGTTCAGTTAATACTTTGGTTTTAGTCTGTCTAAAGAATACAGTGAGAGGTTAATTTATGCTCAAGTGGTACCACTTAACAGGCATGTGTTCTTTTGGAATGTAAAATGAAATTGTACCTTGAGTTTACGTAGATGCACTTAGGCGTTGTAGGGTCCTGAAATAGATTTTTCCACTACATAATTGAAATCAATGGAGCAACTAGTTTCTCATTCAGAAATGTGCACACTAATACTTTTACTTCCTTGTGGATAAAATTAAGTACTTTCTCTGAAGTTTTCTGAAAGTTAACTGCAAAGATATTATTCAGGATGGTGGGGTACCTGCAAAAAAGTGTGTGGGCTTGCATAGATGACTGTGTTTCATGGTTGATCTTCTGTCTTTTGCAGTGCTCATGATGTGTAGGGAGCACAGAAGGCATTGCTGTAGTCAGTCATTTTGTTTTTCTTTTATAGCTGTTTGTTATGTTAGTGTATTGGTTATAAAGATACTGTCTATTTATAAATTGCTGCTTTGTATTTTATGCATGCTGTGTAACTTTTTTTTTCTAGTTATTGATTTGGAGTATATTCTCATTCTAATAAACAGTTTATAGGGGGTCTATTCCCAGTGTTGTCAGATTATATTTTTCCTCTGAATGCTTTGGATGCAGCCATGGGAAACTTGGTTATGATAAGTGAGAACATAGGTCCTTGCATTGCTGAGTAAACTGGGATTGAGGGCAACAGTGTCAGTTCAGTAGACTTTTAGATCAGCAGTTCAATTACACTTTTCTTGGGAAAAGTATTTCTAAAAACGGTGACACAGTCTCTGTACATATCTGTCTAACAGTGTCACTAGACACAGGAAAAGGTTCCATCTCTATTAAAATTTTAGAGTAGATTTATAAAATAAAACTTAAAAAAATTAAGTAATGAATCAAAAATGACTAAGTAGATTTTGATTTTGATTTTGATTTTTTTAAACCAAGAATAGAATTAAATGCTACTTGGACATGGTGGGATTTTGGGAGAGTACCAGGCAACACTAGGTATTAGAAAATAACTTTGTTTGCATGTCAGTCTTCACCTGGAGTTGGATCTCAGGAGACAGACTGTCTCAAATAATCATTACAGTTTTATTTACTAGGACAACTCAAGGGAATTCACAAGTACTTTGGGGTTTGACCCTACTTTTCATTAGTTTTAACTTTAGATGTTTTTTTCTGAAGCCTGTTATATTCTCCTGGAAAGCCAGCCATCACAGCTAGCTTTGTCTTTGTTATTTAGAAGTGCTGTGCCTTTTCTTGTCGTTGTCCCTGTGTCAGGGTAAGTTACTGTTAGCCATTCCACTGAGTATGCAAAATTGGAATTGTAAGTAGAGGTAGCAGCTAGTGTTTCATTGCCACAGATCTTTCAAATTCTGAAGAGTTCTGCAGAAAAGCTACCCCTTAACTGTACTGAGTTAGCTTTATTTCTTTGGTTGTTAGGAAAATGAATGTTTTAACTTTTGTCACTTCTGACTGAACAGTCAGAAATGCTCTCAATGGAGTGAGCTATTGTAATAATTAATCTCCCTAATCTATTATAAAGAAAAAGGTATACCATTTGGACATTTTGGGCCAACATAAGAAGCAGAAATTGTTGGGTAATTTAAAAATTACTGTTTTCAGTTTAAAGAATTTGTAAAAAAAAAAATGTTATTAACTGAGAAAAGTGGATCATAATCTTGAAGAAAATTCAAAACTGCTAGTCTTGCCTTTTATGGCAGCACTCAAGAGGCAAAAGCAGGAGGTCACTGCAAGTTCAAGGCCCCCCTGGTCTATATACCAAGCTGCAGACACCTGGAGTTACACAAAGAAAAACTATCTCAAAACCAAGCCAAACCAAAATAAAATATGGCTTTTGTTGTGCTACAAAAAAGGACAAGTGCTATGGAAGGAGCAACTTCCACATCCTTTAATAGCCCAGCAAAGTATAAGAAAGGCTGCCCTGACACTATGCCAGAAAGAAAGCATCCTGAGCTTTTGCTAGTTGGAGCAGTCAGTGCTGGTACTATCATCCTTTCCAGGACTGGATACATCACCAATAAATCAGAGTTGCCAGTACTGTATTTTATAGGACAATTTTGTTGTTCCAAATTGTAGGAGACTGATAAAATGACACAGCATGCTAATCTCATTGAGAACCCTTGGCTGAGAGATCACTTTAATTATCAGTATCCATTTTCCTGAAAAGTGGAGGATAGAGTGTTTGGAAGAATGTTGTATCCCAGCTACCTGCATTAGACAACGTACTGAGTTGGGCAGTGGTGGCACACACGTTTAGTCCTAGCATTCAGCAGGCAGAGGCAGGTGGATTTCTGGGTTCGAGTTTAGACTGATTTACAAAGCTAGTTCCAGATAGTCAGTCAGGGCTACACACAGAGAAACCCTGTCTTGAAAAACAAAAACAAAACAAAACAAAAAACTGAAGAAGAATAGCAAAATGGCATAAATTAGAAGATTGAAATAATGGATCGGCTGCTTGGAAAAGTTATAGTAACAGCTCTTGTCCATTTTATCTTTTAGTTCATATCCTTTGAAGTAATGATGTGACTGAACTAGGTTATTTCTAGGTCATGTATAGGTATTAAAATCAAATAAAAATTCTAACTCAAATTTTAAACTTAACAGATATGTAAAATATCAGATTAAATACCTTACAAAAATGGTTTTGGTCTTAATATAATTGCTTAAAATCATCTATCTCTGTGCTAATTCTCATTAAATAAGATGCAGGTTTTCAGGACATTGGATACATGTCAGTTTTAACCATGTGTATGAAGATATCAAGTGTGAGGGAAGGGAGAAACATTCGATCAGCTTCTGAGTCAATTATAAATTGAGAACTCTTTGTTATATGGTTTTTATTATTAAAAAAAATACTACTGGCTTTTTGTTTTGTGAGATAAGATCTCATGTAGTTGTGGTTGGCCTTGAACTACTGCTGTCTCTACCTCTGCAGTTTTGGTATTAGTGGCTTGCATTCTGGAGAGAACTTTTTAAAAAATATCTTGCATACTTTTTTTAAAGAACTCTATAGGGCCCTATAGAGCTGTCTGGTACTAGTGACTAAGCTAGGCATGATGCCAGGAGTTCAAAACCTGTGTGTGCCCCATCCCTCAATAAAACAAACAAAAATGTCCTCCAGTGTATGGGTTAATGTGTGTGTGCGTACGTGCGTGCGTGCACACGCGCACATATGATTAAAAGACATTCTGGGGCTATTGATGTGATCTATTAAATTTATTTGAATTAATTTTCTTACCATGTATTAGGCATAGGATTGGTAGTTAACAGATATGAACATAAAATGTTGTGTATATCGGCTGTTACGTATTATTCACCAGTATTGGCTAGCACTAGTACCAGTATGTATAGCTAGCAACATTCCTTTTGTATTTTTGAGTTAGCATGACTTAACCTTTCCTTAAGCCGTAAGCTCTCAGATTCTCTTACCCCCCTCCCATTGAGGAGATGGCCTGCTTTTAGCATCCATTCTCTTACTGACACCTCTGGTCTCTTAGACATTTTCATAGATCTCTGAGCAAGTGTATGGTTCTTAATGTCTTTAAGGGTTGCTGCCCTTTGTACTGGCCTCGGTACCGAGCCTTTCGTCATTGGGAAAATGTTATAGAAAGAAGCACACACATACCTATACCTGCCTGATACATGGGACAATTTAAGAAGTAACACTATTTCATTTTTTAAAAATTATTACACTTATTTATTGGGAGTGGGATGGGGACGTGGCACAGTATATGGTTGGAGGTCAGAGAACAACTGGAGGGAGGTGATTCTCTTCTTCCGCCATGTGGGTCCCGGGGATCAGGTTGTCTGCCATGCAGCAAGCTCCTTTACCACTGAGTCATCATGCTAGTCCCAGAAACTATTTTATAGGCTGTCTTTTTTGTGACACCAGCTAGAGAGGAAGTAGGTAGGGTCTTTAGTTAACTGGTTTTATTTCTTATTTAAAAATTAAAGTGGATACATAAATAACAGTACTGTGTAAGATCACTGGTTCCCATATTTCCTCTTACCCAAGGCTCTAGGGTAGACAGTTTGAAAAGTAGACAGTTGGTGCTAGAATGAGGAGGGAATCTGACAACTAATGTAAGAGCAGAGCTTGAACCTGTTTTGGGTTGGTTTGGACTAATGTTTGGTGCTCTGTAAGTCAAGGAAGAAACCACATCATTATTGCCGTATGGCCTCCTTTATCCTTGCCCCTTTGAAATCATATTGTAAGGGCCACAAAGCAGGGAATAGATTTGTTCATGTTTATATTCTGACATGTTTAAAATTATTAAAATAATACAGAATTGTAGGTATATAATTCTACATAAATTTATAATTAAAAAAATTACAAAGCACAAATAATATGAGCTCCCATATAGCCATCCATGAATCCACCCTTCCTTAGATAGTTTTCTTTCTTTCATTGCTGCACTGATCAAATGCCCTCTTGTGTCTTTTTCTCGGTAGGTGAATGACTAATAAAATACATGGATGCTAAGGGCACAACCTATGGCCAATGGTCCTTGACTATCCTTTTTGTACGAGTAATATTCAGAGACTCAACGAGTGTAAACTTTACCCTTTGTTCACTGAATGTGTTGGCCTCCAGCTCTGAAGAATTACCTGTTAGTTGCCTCTCCTGATTGGCACTTATTTCTGAGTAGCAAAAACATATTATTCTAGAACTGGGCACGGTGGTGCATGCCTGTGATCCTAGCACTTGGGAGGTAGAGGCAGGAAGATCTCTGAGTTTGAGGCCAGCCCAGCCCAGGGCTACAGAGAGAAAAACCATGTCTTGAAAAACCAAAATAAAATAATAACAAAATAAATATTATTCTTGGTTAAACATGCTAAATTGAAATAACTTTGTGGGGAGGCCTAGTACCGTTGACTGAACTCGGAGTCTCACACAGCTTAAACAAGTGTTTTCAGAGCTAACATCCCTCGCCATTAACTTAATCTGACGGCTTTACTAACTTGCTCAGACTGCTTTTGAATTCCAGACCTTTCTTTTTCAGCTCCTTGAAGGGCTAGGATTGTGGGCGTGTGTTATCATACCTAGCCAAAAATAACTTTTAAGTATCACAAAGCCTGGTGAACTGACAAGTTGGGATATTTTGAGTTGACTTAATATGAGGAAAAAATATATATGTATGTGTATATGTATATATGCACCTTTGAAAGTCTGAACCTAATGAACTAATTTCAGAGTTACAAATTTATTTGTTTAAATTTGTTTAGAGAGAGAGAACTTGTGGAGGTTAAAGGACAACTTGTACCGTATTATGGGTCCTAGGCATTAAACTTCGGTCTTCTTGCCAGCCCAATAAGCATCTGTATTTTCTTTTAAGTTGCTGTGATGCTGGGAATTGAACCCAGGCCTTCATGCATGCTAGGCAAGTGCTATATCACTGAGTTCTGTGCTTAGTTGAGTAACGTGTATTTAAAAAAGAATAGTAATAATCATGCTGCCTCTTGTTTATGTTCTTTGAAATAAATTCTCCTAGCCTAGGCTACTCTTGAACTCACTATGTAGCCCGTGCTGCTTCAACTTGAAACTCTCCTGCCTTAGCCTCCCCAATACTGGGATGACTAGAGTATAGTACCACGCCTGACCTTTATTGTCTGTGTGCTTGCTTGTTTTGAGACAGGCTCTCATACTGTAGCCCAGGTTTTTCAGAAGTGCTGGGATTATAGTAATGAATCATCATGACAGCTCTTTTTTTTCCTTATGTTTTAAACCCAGCTATGTTTGAAGATTTTGTTTAAAATGCCCAAAAAGCAGATGCATATACTAAATTCTATTAGTCAAAAGCTATTCATTGGATTTATAAAAATTGGGTGGACCTTACACGTGCCATTTGTGCTGTCCTAATCTGTTATAATTGCCTTTGAAGACACATCCTTGGGAAAACAGAAAAACCTAATACTGAGGTGAATGGGATTATAAAATACTTAACAGGAATTAAGGATATCCTATATATTACTTTAAAAATAAGCTTTTGTTTCATTTTTCAAAGTCTGTTGTGGTGACTTTCATTCTTCCAGCTGTTCAAAGTAACCATATCAAATGTAGGTTAGTTCTGTCTTAAACATAAAGTGTAGGTTATAGATTTTCAGTGTGCAACACAATAGTAGACATTCTTGTAACATTAGTTTGAGAATCCATTTTATTTTGTATAAGGTACAGTCCTCTGCACAGTGAACAAATATATTACAAATCTGTGATTTAAAAAAGTATTGCCATTTCATAGTCTCTCATACTATTGTACAATAACTGTTTTGTCTGACTTGTATACATACTAATTTACTGGATTGAAATTTTCATTTTGAAGAATAATTGAGCAGATATTTCCAGATTATCTCTCGAATGCACAGAGCACGTGTTTAGGCTGACCGTGAACCTGTTAGAAGTTCCTAACAGTTGCTCTGCATGATTGAAGTGTCCTAGTACTAACTCTTAGCTATGTGAAGGCTGCTGTTGTCGCCATAATTAATCACATTTTTACCCCTTCCCTTCTCTTCTGTATTGCCTGATTGAATTCTGTTACTTGAAATGTTGTAGAGTGCTACCGTTGGAGAGCTGTTAGAGCTCTGCTCCCACTCTGTGTCTTTCTTCTTTCATGTGTGGGAAATAAAGGAGCCCAAAGAGGGCAACTGACCTAACAAGAGTGGTGCCAGCATCTCCTGACTTGGTGCTCTAGCCACCTACCTCTTACTGAATACTTCTGTGCAGAGTATAGTTGGCAAGAGGGAAGTGAGACTTGGAATTTGCATCATTGCTGTTTGCCAGGCAGCAGTTATTGTACATGCAGGATAAGGGAAGAAGATAAAGCCTGGGATCGAAACGCCATTTCTCCTTACTGATTGGATTTTGCCATGCTTCTTCATCCTTGCTTCACAAAGATAATTGAGCACTTGTGGCCCTGAAATACTGAGGTGAGTTTCTTAACTTTGTTTTTTTATATATATGGATGAGAAATATTAACTTAGGTCTACAAATAATTTTCTAATGTTTCTATTTTAATAAGGCTTTTTGGAAAGTTTGCTATTGCTGATCACTCGCTTCCATGCACACATGCAGCATTCATGTATATGTTCCTCTAATGCTAAAATTGGCTTCTGCCTTGAGTGAAATGAGGAGAGAGATTTGCTCATGTTTATTTTCTTTCTTTCTTTTGCTGATTATTACTCAAACTAAGGATATCAACCCCACTTCCTGTAGCAGTAATCCAGCTTTGCAGTCTTCTATTCCCTCTTCTGTAAAGCATTTTTAGGTAATTTTCAAAGGCTCTATACCCTTATTCCTCTTTAAGAGCATGGGATGTCACAAGGTGACCATTAACTTCCCTTTTTGCTCTTAATTCTTGTGAAGAAGTCCTTTAGGACTTGGGAATTAGCTGTTCAGAATTGTTCAAGCCTCAGTTTAAACCTGTGCAGTGGAAGTTATGGACTTACCTGAACAGGAGGTTTGAAGCACCAGCTAATGGAGTACACATTTCTCCACCTCAGTAGGTGGGGGGATTTTACTGTTTTGTTTGTTTGGTTGTTTTACATTATTTCATTAGTTCCATCAAAAAAACATCATGTTTGTTAAGCAACATAAGCTTACCATGCCCACAATGGTGTAATTTCTTCTACCCTTTTAGGTTCTGCACTCCATCAAGTGCCATTTATGAAGAACTGCTCAAAAACAAGGGACTCTGACTAAAGTAAAGTGAACAGGCCAATTATTAGATGTTTTTAGGGAAACTTAATTCTTACCACCCGGTGCCTTTTTTTAATGATGTTGGTGATCTACCACAGGTTCTTGCTCAGTAGGCAAGTGCTCTTCCACTGAGCTACATTACCAGCCCTGGGACTGTTCTCTCAAAGCAGCATCTTAGTTCTCTGGTGCACACAGAATAACTCAGGTGTTGGGTGAACTAATTCACTGCAGCCAGGCCAGGCCTGGCATTCATTATTCCCGAATTTGGTAAGACTGGTGTAGAAATCATTCTAGATTGACAGAAACTGCTGCACTTTTGAAATGATTACTTATTCCCCCTTTCTGTTTTGCCTGTTATCACTAATAGGGCAGAAGAAAATGGCTATTAAATTCTTGTTTTTGAAAATGCAAGTTGTCAGAATTAGGCTATATTTTAAACTCTGATTGTGGCTGTTATATTTTGATGGACCAAAGCCTTATGTACACAGACTTTGCGATTAATACTAGAACAGTTCATGTCCACAGACCAATTCCCTTAGAAACAGGTGTTGATGGTACCAACAGCCAACAGCACATATACATTTCAGGTGCTTTAAAGTGTCCCCACTCCCCTCCCCAGCCCCCTTTTCTTCTTAGGAAAGTTTGCAGAACCTAAGCTACATGCTTCTTAAGAGTTGTTTCAGAATATTAAATACATATCTTTTAGCTGATGTTGATGAGTAGCAGTATCTTAAATGTTTTAAAAAATCATACCCAGGCATTTAGGGCTGAAGGTGATAGGATTTGCCTTTGTGAACAGGCTTTGTTGAACGGTTACCCACTCCCGTTTAGAAGCATGTCTTCAGTCCAGGTGAAGGAGCTAATCACACACAGCTCAGTCCGTCTGTACTGACATTTCAGGTCATGGATTGTCTTCTTTCAGAGCCAGAAAATAGTCGGCAGAGCACACTCAGAAGCTTGTCCCTCTTACAGTTTGTCCTGGGGGAGCCCGTGGGTGGGGCCCTCTCCTACTGGGAGGAGGTCACAATGACCAGGAATATGGCTGTTCCTAGGTAGGTCGTACGGATTCTGGATATAGCTGGAGTTCTGACCTCGGCCTTCCTGGACCACACTGACTGTGGGCTCTAAGGAATATAGTGAAAAATGAGTTCAGGGAACAGATTAGTGTTGTTGCCTTGGTGGGAGGGAAGAAAGTTCCGTTTAACTTGTTGGGGAAAGGAACTGCGGGTGTATAATCTGACAAACACACGAGGATTAGGACAGAGCCTGGCTCAAGAAATGGAAAAACCTAAGGATGTGTACTGTCAGAACCTCACCCTCTGCTTGGTAAGAGATGCAAGACATCCTAGAGGTGTGGGTCTCAGGAGTGCATCTAGGATCATAGTTAAACTGGGGAGGTGTATAAGATGTGGTTTACAACGTGGCAAATGAAACAAACAAACAAACGTGGCAGTGGCTGTTCTGACTCTTCTTTGTCACACTTGGATTTGTATCAGCAATCAGCTGACATGCTCTATACTAGTCCCAGCCTCAGTATTTCTGCTGCTTATCAGGTGTGATTTGTAAGCAGTGACACAAGATTTGGTTTCCTGTCTTAGGGAGAGGGCAGTCCTGGGATGGAGTTTCTCCTCAGGTTCCTTCAAAGGCAACCAAACAGAAGGTGTGTTATGGAGATAAGAGGGAGTGGAGGTGGGCTTACTTTCACTTGAGGTGCAGCACTGTTCCCCTGGTTTCCTAAGTTATGTCAGACACCTACCAACTTCATATATATTTTTATTAGCTGTCGACAAGGATGGCACATCTGTGTACGGAGACCCCATGTGCACAGGTGACTTCATTTCTACATAGCTGCTTTCTGGAAGCTTGCAGGTGAGGATGGGTGGGTCCTTAATTGTGGCATAAGGGTTTTCACTGCTGTTCAAGGAGCAAGTACTAGAACTGCACACAGATTCTTTCATGTAATCTGTAAGGCAAGAGAGATTTCTTAGGATAAGCAAGGTCATAAGGATTCATTTAGACACCAGAAACATACTTCAGTCAAGTTTGTGTGCTTCAGTATTCTGGGGCTGGAAAAAACTATGATACTGGAAGAATAAGTCTTATTAAATGTCTTAAGGTATGCTTTCTCAGGCATTCTTTTCTTACAAAAACATGTTTTTGAAGGCCAAGAAAATGATTGGTTTTAGTCATTAGCTATTAACTCAAGATATTCACGGTGTGTTTTTACATAAATCACTTAGTTTATACAGAGTTTATACAATTGCTATCTGGCATGTTACGGGGTGGAAGCCCAGAGAGATTCAGTAACTTGGCTAGGGTCATAAGCTAGTAAATAGCACTGCAGAGCCATGACTTAAATCTATGCTTGGGAACTTCTTTGCCTTGTATTTTCTGTGATACCATTCTTTGGAGTTTTAATGACTAGAAGCTTTGTTTCAAAGCAGCAGCATTATATGTGTGATGTCAGCTTTCAGCCAATAGAAACATCCCTGTCTTTCAGGAGCTCCTTAGAGTGGGCTAACTGCAATTTAACAGGTATAAAAAGCCCCCTGTCTCAAGCTATCCTTTGAGAAGTAGCTATGTTCTAGGAAGGTCACAGTACCATCTCGGCCTGTCTTCCCCAGTTGTTGGGAAAGGTGACTGTTTGAGCCGTGTTTTTCTGTCACTAGAGCTCAGCTGCACAAGGGTGTAGAATGATATCTAAACATGAGATGAAGTGACAGAAGCTCTACTGGAAGAAGGGGCTCCTTTCTTCAGCTGCTACTCTTCTTCCTTTTGGGGTGACCTGTGCATTGTAGGACTTGTCTGGAAAAAGCAGTAAGCCAGTCTGACGCTGACCATTAGTTGTGAGACATTGGCAGGCAAGGCGTCTGGAAATAACCTTGAGTGGCTAGAGCTTAACAGTCAAGCATGACCTAATAGGCCTCACCTCTAAATGTCTGTGAAAGTCAGTTGGTGAAATTTCTTGAGAACCATCACAGTTCACACTTTGGGCTGTTGTTATCTAAGCCCCCTGCCCCCAGCTTGTGATTTACTGAAAATGTTGAAGAGTGAAAGCCATGTGACTGTGGCAGAAGTACCTGAGATGTGCACTACCATGAGTGCTTTGTTCAAATCCAGGGAGGAGGGATTTATCCTGAATGTGGGCAGCTCTTGTTCTAGCAGCAGCAGGTCCTTGGTTTTGTGTAGAAGTGCATTCGCCTATTTCCTTCAGTTGTTCAGAAGGTGTACAGGAAGAGCAAAAACTACTCCCTCTCCTCCCACCTCAGTGCTTCTGAAGAAATTGAGACAGAATGGGGAAGTAAATGCCTCATGCTCCCACTGCCTCTCAGTAACAAAGTCAGTTCCAGAAGCAAATTCAAAGCCTTTTCATCCCAGTTGAGTGCACACATTGGAGAGAAGTTGACTTCGTCTGGTTGGTCTAAGACTGACCTTTGTGGCACCTTACTCAGGAAGAAACAGTCTTACTAGATAGTGAGCAGTCTCAGCCTGTTTTCTCTAGGAGTGAAGAGTAGGTAAATAGATACTTCTGCTGGTGGAGACCTACCCTTGTAGAAAATGGTGGCCTGGTTCCTGGATTGTGATTTGCCTCAAGCCATCTAGTTTAGTACTTCCTTAGTACAGGGCAGTGGTGTACGCCTGAGGAGTTCCCGGTCAGTCCCAATTGGCTGCTCTAAACTCATCAGGCAGTGGAGAGGCTCAAGGCTTCTTGTTTGAAAAGCTGTTGCATATTTTGTGGAATTGAGGGATAGCTGCTTTTGTGTAGCACTTGAAGAGTGACCTTCATTCCAGTTAGGTTATTTGAAACGTAGGCGATGGGTGTGATTGGGTGCACCTGTAACCCAGCATTTGCGAGGCAAAGGATAGCAAATATCTGAGTTTAAGGCCAGCCTGGATCCTATATCAAGTTCCAGGCTAGACAGGGCTTTATTTATAGTGAGACGTTGTCTCAAACTAAACTGAAAGAAAGAAACTTAGTACCTCTTTTTTTTTTGGGGGGGGGGGGGGGGGGAGTGGCCGGGAAAGGACTGTTACTGCTGTTTAAAAAGTTTGTTAGTCTAATGCTTAGTGCTTAGGACTCAACCACTGTCTTATCCGACAATCAAGATGTTTTTCCCTCAGGATATCTAGTTACCCAAGTGTAAGCTCTTTACAGCTGCTTTAGTTTATCCTTCTTAGCAATGCCAAAGCCTGCTGAGAGGAACAGCTAAGCTTTAAAAAGCTTAGTGACTGAGGTAGAGGGGGGGAGCCTTAGTGCCTCATCCAGAGGTATTTTCACCAGGAAGTGAAAGGGTGGGCTTTTATCCATTCCATTGTGTTCCCTTTCCTGAGCTAAGTTGGAGCTGGGGGAAGGGCATAATGCTCAGGGCCAAGGGTCTTCTATACAAGGTTTACAGGCTAAGAGAGGATAGAGAAAGCCTTGGAGAGTGGTGGTTGCAAAGGGTGCTGAGCTATCCCATCTTTGCTGAGAACTGGAGGAGATGGGGTAGAGCAACCTGGAAAACTCAGCCCCAGGAAGCCAAGATTTTCTCTTGTTGAGTCATCTACCTGCCTGCTCCAAGGGCAGGGTGTGGGGAAAAATAACCAGCCTGGCTAGAATACTTCCTCATCCTTTTATAGCCACTCCCCCCACAGTGCCTGCCTGTTGGGCACTGTGCAAAGAAAGAGGAAGCCTGCCGTCCTCCAAGTGCCCTGGCATTTACTCTTCTTGTTTCCTCCTCTGGACCATATGTAGTCACGCATATTATCATGTTCAGAATGGGTTTCTGAAATGAGGATCTTCCTTTTTTTTTTTTAAATGAAGCACAGGTCTAGAGCGAGGGTATAACTTCTCATTGTTCTATGAATGTTCCGAACCTATTAAGGCTTGATGTCTATTTAAGGCCCAAGTTATTCAAATGTATGTGGAAATCTAGGCACTAAGTATCTGTTGCTCACCTGAGCTACTGCTATCAATAGGAGGCCTCTTGCTTCTGTTTGTGGGGTTAAGTTATCAAGCATCACTTTAGAGAGAGATAGGATAGGGGAGACGTGAAGTCCAGACAACATTGGGCTGTCACAAAAAGGTTTCAGGATGTTAGAGGCTTCTGAATGTCTGAGAACCCAAAGTTACTTGGAGAGTCATGGAGATTGGGTGACAAGGGAGCAAAGGTTCAAGGATTCCCAGACAGAAGGTGGATTTTTTTTTTTTTTTCTGTTACACGTTGAAAGCTTGACAGACAAGGAATTGAACATTAGGTAGTTTAATGTACAGTCATTATGCTGAAGGGGAAAAGAAAGACAAGTGCTTAACTGTGTAAGCAGTCTTCTTCGTCTCCTTCAAACTCCTAGGGTGACAGTGAGTAGAGTTTCTAGTTACAGAGAAAAAAGTGGATGTTACCTGAATTAGGACTTTTAGAATATCAGAGTTGTAAGAGGCCTTAGAGAGGGTGCTGTGACAAACTGCTTTTTTGAAGAAGAGGCCAAGACCCACAGGTACTTCTGTATCTAGTGAGCACCGGATAGCTGAACTGGAACCCAAATTTTTTCATTCTCTGGCAAGCCACACCCACCACTCCCACCCACACACCCCAAGTTTATAGAACATCCAGACTTATTTAGTCCTGCTGAGTTTGGCCTTGCCCTTACTGGTTTAGGAAATAGTTTAAATTAATGGCATGAAGTAGCTGATGGATGCTTGGAAATTTAGCCTTCAGGAAGGATTTGTTCCATGTGTTTTATAAGCTTTTCTGTAAAGTTCTATACTGATATTTCCCTTGCCTCTCTTTGAACTCTATTGTGTCATGTTGGCCCCTAACACTTGATGGTACATTTGCCTAGACAGTTCTTTCTAATTTAAAAGCTGACTAAAGCCAGTGGTAAAACAGAATCTGACTGCTTGCCTTTTAGAGCCTCCCATGTACTCAGATGATACCATAGGACAGGAATGTAATGAAAACAAGGCAGAGACTGGCTTTCATTGGCTTTGTTTTACATTTATGGTTTTGAGTTTAAAAGTAGTTACCCTAAATACCATGCACAGGATGAAAAGGTGTGTCGGGAAGGTGTGCTTGTATAACTAATCTCAGGGCTTGTCTGAGCTATCCTCCATTGAGTCATAAATCTTCTCAAAGCCCCAAAGACCATGGGGGAGAGCTCTCTAGTCCCCATTCCACACTAAGAAAGAAACTGAGGCTTTGGGTCATAGCGACCAAGTGGCACAATTGCTTTTCCATTGGCAACTTCACATACCGGAATGGTGTTTGCCCCCATTTGAATGGTTTAAGCCAGAACCCTCAGAAACTTGCTAAAATCAAGCTCCTAGGGGATAGGGGATACTGCCTGTGGGCTAGCTTAAAGCTTGGGAATGGCTTCCCTACTCAGACAGGTCTCCTGAATTTTGTATATTCTAAACCATGCTTGATGGTCCCTCAGCCCTGCTGTTTCCTTGCTGGTAGATCACAAACACCGCCCAGGTCTTGCTAATCTCACTTCTGATAGCCATCTCCCCAAGACCCATGCTAGGTCTGAAAGAGCAGAACAGAAAGAAACCTAGGAATGTTTAGACAAGTAATAGTTGAGTAATAAATTGCACAAGGCCATCCTGAGATGTTCCTTGCAGTTGCAGGGTGTAGGGCCCTCCTCTCCATCTACTGCAGCAGAATCTGATGTGGGTGTAAAGATCTGCAGTTTGGACACACTTGCTGGCTGCTTCTGGTACAGACCCAGATTTAGAATATCATTTGGGATCTTTGCTGACTTTTGTTGCTCTTTCAGTTTGACTGAAACTTTGAGATATTTACCAAAGACATCACATTGGTACCACTTTTATAATATACAAAAGCACTTCCCATCCGACTTTATTGGACAGCCAAGATAACCTTGTTAGAAAACAAGACAGGCGTGAGTCAACAGGACAGGCACAGTTATCCCAACCTTGCAGATGAAGGAACAACCTCCAGAAGCACAGTTAATAAGTGACAGAGTTCCAAAGCTCTCTGCCTAGCTTACATGGCCCAGTATTCAACCTAGGACTGGAGCCAGGGGCTGGACTTGATCTTTGATTTTTTTTTTTTTTTTTTTTTTGGCTTCACCTGTAGACTTCCTAGAGAGATGGTCCACCTTGTGTGTAGTTCCTGTGGCGTAGGGATCTGTCTTGGCTTCCCTGCTCTTGGGCGAAGAACTCTCTTGAGGGTGGGGCCATATAGTATTAACACTGGTTATCATTTGCATTCCTTGTGCCCCAGAAAGGCAGCAGGTGCAGGGTGCTGTTCCTTGCCAGTACAACGACAGAAGGCTTCTGGGGCAGGTAGAGTGATTTGATTTCAGATTTATAATCAATTTAACTTGTACTAATTGGTTGGATAATGACAGTCTGCGTTTCTGAAGACATTTGGTTGGCATCTATAACAAACCCACAAGCGTTTGCTAAGCAGGTGCAACTGCAATGGAAAAATGAATTCATCATTATTAGGATTGGTCCTTCTGGGCAGAGCCACCCAGTGGCTCTGGGTCCTGTGATCTTTTTAGTTTTGTGTTTTTCTTAAGGGGCATGGGTTTGCACTTTCTCTCAGGCAGACTTCCTTGCCATCTCAGATCTGTAATCTTTTGCTAAGCCCTGTGTAACAGGACATCAGGATTAGGTACTCTACCTTTGAAGCCTTTGTCCATAATGTATGTATTCTGACGTCTATCCATTCCACAGGTGCCTGCATAAAAACAGAAGGAAAGAAAATACAGGGTGAGGTTTCCTTGGACAGCTGGTGGCTTCTTCCTCCCCTTGTAGTTTTCGTCTTTTACCCAGACAATAGTTGTTTACTCCTTGCAAATTATTCTGGATTTAATCTATTCTAAATAGTTTTGAACATACTGGGATTCTTAAAAGCCTCATTACATTAAGATCAGCTCCAGTGCCCTCTTTTTCTTTAGCTTTCCTCTTAACCTGCCTCTGCCTTGCAGGATGGTGTCTGTGATCTCTGTAGGTGAAGTGCCAGGCTCTGGAGGCACAGGATATGGAATGAAGCCAGACCAGTCCTTAGCTGGAGGTAAAGATGAAGAGAATTCTGGTTCTCCTTTCTCTTGGCTTTGCAGTGGAGTTGGAGACATGGTTTTTCACCTCTTAACTCTAATCCTGCCTTTCCTGGATCTAGGAGTGCCAGAGAGAAGTAGACAAGTAGCCAGGGCACTTGATTAGCATCTTTCTAGGGAGAACAGTCATTCCTAGCCACAGCCAGTTTGCTCAGTTACTCATTTTGAAGGGGGTGGAGAAGGAGAACTTTGTTCATTTTGCTGTTAGGTTCTCAGAGTGTGCGGTCTTGAACCCTAGCCAGAAGCAGGACATAAACTTGAGTTGATTGCTACGAGTGTACTCAGGGGTGGGAGCAAATCTGGTCTTTCCATGTTGGGACAGTAATGATTAACTCACAGTTAACCCCTTTACACAATTTATGTATATCTGTGTATATACATACATACATACATACACACACACACACACACACACACACATACATTCTATGTACATGTAAGTACAGGTGCCCATGGATGTCAGAGGTGTTGGATCCCCTGGAACTAGAGTTTCAGGTATTGTGATATGGACGTTAGGAACCAAAAGCAGTATGGGTTCTTAACCAGATACACCCTGCTCTTTAAACAGGGTACTGAAAACAGTACCAGGCAAGGCATTTGGCAAATGCTTACCAAAATATAACTTGTCCACATTTCTGACACCAAAGACAAACCCACTGATACCTGGACCTTCCCTCTGCCTTGAATTCCCAAGTTGAATTTGCAGAAGCCATTCTAAAAGGCCTGTAAGAACCCTTGATTTAACAATTAATAATAGTCAAGGGCTTCCTTTGTTTTCACCGAAGAAAGGAGGGCACCTATAATGTTAGCCCCTCTTCTTTATAAAACAGGAAATAGAGGTCCAAAGAGTGTCAGAGACTTGTTCAAGAATATACAAGCAAATAAGAAGTTGAGTTGTGGTAGAACCCAGATCATCTCAGGTGTTCTTTCCCAGTGGCCATAGCCTAGCTGGCCATCAGTTAATAAATTAGAGTGTGTGGTACTCTGGCTGTAGTGGTTGAAGGTCTGTGTAACAGGGAGGAACTGGGGCTGAGCCCAGATGATGTCCTATACTCTCATTTGGACCAGAGTGACCTCAAGGTGGAGTGAAGGTAGGGATTAAAGTCCAAGGGGTATTGAATGCTTAGCCATAGTTGAGGAACCCACAGACATCAGGGTCCATACAGCCAGACCTACTCAACGAGATGAATTCTGAACTTTCATGCTTCCTGGACCAGAGATCTGTGGAAGTTGACTTGGTTTCACTGGAGCATTGAGAGTCAGCTGGAGCCCAAACTCAAACCCAGAGCTGTCTAGCATTCCGAGGCTCTTCTACAGGCTGCCTGCCCTAGAAGAGCACTTTGTAGGGAGGTCACATTCTCCCCCCATCCATTGTATTCCTTTGATACACATTTCACTAACATGCACATGTTCCTCCTTTCAGGCAGGACTCAGCAGATGTCAAGTGCCTTTTAATACCCCAGACTACTAGTTTTGAGTTCAGTGTTTTGAGTCCAAGAGAATACTGCCTATCTTCTCCCTACCTCATTTGATGGTCCTACCTCATTTTCTAAGAAGATAGCGTTTGGGCCACTGTTAGGTCTGGGGCCTTTCTGGAAATCATTGAGCTTTTCTATCCAAAGAAAAGCTTTTCTAACCAACCTTCTGTTACCTAACACCGTGATTGGGTTGCATATGCAGCTTGGAGGAAGTACAGCTAGGCTGTGTCACCTCCACAAGCAACCCCAATTTGTCCACGTCAGCTGGCATGGTGAGGGTTAAAAGGGTAGTGGGAAAGACTGGGACAGACTGCCACCTTTGGGTAGGGCATAGGGGTGGTAGACTAGTCATGGGAAGGCTCTGTGGGGTGGGGGATGGGGTGTAGAGCAGTCTGCTCTGGGTGGGGTGGGGGTGGAAGGAAAGGCTGGGGGATCTGACCTGGTGAGTGTGGCTCAGCGTGGCGGCTGAGGTGTCTAAGTTCAATGTAGAAGTCCTCGGGCGGGTACCTGGCCTCCAGGGCACTGATCTGGAAATGGGAGTCTAGTGAGAGGAATGACAGGGAGGAGCCATTATTCCCAAGACCTGGATGGCCGGAAAGGGGGTGGGAGACACAGGATTGGGCGAGGGACACGCCAGAAGGAATCAAGGTCTTCAGTGTAACATCCAAAGAGACTGGGGACATCTGTCTTTTTCTCCTCCCTTCCCATTCCATTCCACCCTCCACAAAGGCAGAAGGGAGAAGCCCTTGAAAAGTGCTAGGCAGAGGATCCTTTTCCACAGTGGCAAATAAACTTTGTGCTACCACCTGGAAATCCTTATGTCCCATCTGTAGTAGTCACTGGGCTGTAACCACGTGCTCCCTGTACACTTAACCACAGGGGAAGCCATGCTCAGGACTCTTTCGATTTGAGATAAGGCACCTCCCCTCAGTACAGAGGTCAGGGTGGGACTAATGGGGAAGATGACTCAAATCACTACTGACCTAACACGTTCACATAGCTGTAGGGGGTCCAGCCTGCTGTGTCTCTGTCAAGGGACTTGTTACTGAGCTGTTTGGAGAGGAGAGCCAGTTAATACCTCTTGTCTCAGCTGCCCTTCCCCACGTTGGCACTTGTTTTGAGCTCAGTGTTTGGAGTCCAAGCCTTAGTGAACCAATCCCTGAGATGCTCCTGAGCTCCCAGCCCCTGGATGACTGAGTAGAGGAGGACCAGATGTTATATGATAAGCTACCATGCTGTAGTTGCAGCCAGTGAGAATAGAAGATGCCCAAACTAAGTTCTCAGGCCCCTGTGGCATACATGGGAAGAAGAAGGCAGGAGAGGAGGCTCTGTCACTTCCCCATCTGTTAACACAGGGCACCCCAGCACAGAGTAGGTAGGGGCTGCCCACAGTGCTTGTCCCCAGGCCATATGGGAGAGTCTCTTTCATGTGACTAAGAGAAAGTTCCAGTCATGAGACTGATGATTCCATCCTCTCCCTGCATTCTCAGAGCTGTCCTTTATGTGAGGCAAGGATGTTATTTTAGACATGGGATCATACTCATAGGTACAGAGGAGCCAGAGGCGAAGCTGGCTCTAGAACTCAGATCTCAGCTGCCTGTCCCTTCCATGACATCATGCTCACCTTTGCTGCAAATGCTCTATCTGCCTAGGGCCAGTCTCAGCCCCTGTGAGGGGAGCCAAACCAGAGGGTGACCAATTGGCCTCCTCTGCAGTAACTCCAATCTTCTACTGAAAGAATGGCTTTTAGACAAATAGTGACATGGCCTGGAACCTTTGTCTCATCCCTGGCTGCTGCCTCTAACCTGCTGCAGCTTTAATAACATGGCTGTAGGAGCTGCCTGCTGGGCAACTAAATTCTCTACTCTCAGCTCCTTAGGCTTAAAGCTGAATTGAGCCTGGAAACAATATTCTTGAGTGGAAGATGGCAAGCAGAGTGGTCAAAGCTATTGGGCCTCTAGGTGCCCTGCATGCAACCTGCATGTTTGATAGAAAAGCAGCGTTAGGTCTGTGGGCTGGTGGTCATTCTTCAGGGAACAGATGGAGAGGAAGGTATTCTTAGAGCTTCAGGGAAGAGGCCTAAAATATAAAAACTGTGCTCCTGGTCCAGGATAGATGGATGATACTGGAAGCCAGGTACCCGGAATTGTCATTCCCTAAATGGTCCTGCTATCCTGGTACATGTGTGTGGCACATGCTTAGGTGGGTGTTAGAGAAGTATGTATAGCAGGAACTCCTCACAAACCTTATACATGGCGCTGTTCATGTCTGTCTCTCACTCTGTCTCTTACTGGTCCATCAAGGGATGCGCTACATGCTCTGTACACTCATATGTGTTGAGACATCTTTAAAGTGTGTAATATTTGTGACTAAGGACATCTACCTATTCTGTGACCCAGTGCTATGCTTGGAGCCGTCAGGGAGGCCACACAACTAGTCCATAGCCTTTCAGCAAGAGCACTAACTGCAGTGTTTGGCTTCTCATCGGATGTATGCATTGATGGCCTTTATGCCAAAGTGTAAGAGTTAATTGAATAATGAGTTACTTCACAGTATATTGCTTTACTACACTGCAGTAATCTGTGATAAGCACATGTTTTGAGTATATATACTTGTACATGACCAAAGTGACTACATGGTATACACAGGTGTGGGATAAGATGGCTGCATGTCTCCATGTTCTGGTACCAGTTATCTACACACAAGTTGCAAGTATGTTCCAATGAGTAGGCAGTGTGGTGTAGTTGCATGGGATAGAGCTTGCTGTCTCTATACAACAAACTCTTTCCCTGTTACATGATTCAGAGTGTTCACATGTCCCATGAGTCCTAGGACTGCTCTTAATGTAAAATTTCCACATCTACTCCAGGTGGGGGTGCAGTTCCTTCCTGGGAAGATGGGAGTGCTGAGTGGAAAGGAGAGTGGGTGAGGGCTGGGGAGCCAGGGGCCCAGTACCTTGGTGGGGCTGTTCCTGTCCAGAGTGCTGGCCTGGCTGGTGGCAGGGCCCCCGCACGCCAGTGCGTGGTAGCTGGCATTGGAAAAGCACTGGGCATGGCTGCTACTTTGAGACAAATCTGGGAAGAGAACAAGGAGCCATATTCCATCATAGACCTGCCTTTGGTTGAGACACCTCAAGACTAATGTTGGGGCTGGGCATTTTTGAGTGTCCCCTGCAAAGAGGCAGCTAATCCCCCACATCCTCCAAACTGCATGGCATCCACTAGCCCTAAAGCAAGCAGAGAGAGTCCACCAGCTTTGTTCTTACTAATGCCCTCCCCCTGTGCAGCTCACAGACTGGGCTTGCTAGTATAGGGGTGGCATGGTCAGCTGGAAGCTGTTGAATGCTGGCTCTGATAGCTTTATGTCTTTGAGTTGCTATTTTGGGTGGATTGCTTCCCCTTATAGTCAGATCCTAGTAGTAAGTACATAGAGAACTCTATTCTTGTTGACCCCAGTTCTTCTGAGGATTCTACATGACTTGGAAAAAACCAGCCATTCCTGCTCATTGTCATTACAGAAGGAAACGGACAAAGCTCTATGGGCCTTGGCCTTCACCAGAGGATATTGGCTTTGGCTGGACCTGAGTGGCCAGGAGGTCCCTGAAGGCAACATCTATACTGGGGTCAGCTCTGTCTATCCTGTTCCTGACATAGAGCTGGCACACAGCAAGACACCACTTTGCAGGAATGGTACATGTGGTCTGGTGCTCTTAAATTAAGCACAAGGTACAGGAGGCTACAGGTCAGCCATGAGCCACTGGAAAGTCACTACCCTCTTCTCAACAGGGCAGACCTAACCAAACTAAGGTTCCAGTTTCCAGGAGGGAAAGGATCTGGTGCAGTTCCATACATGCTTCACACAGACTACCGCAGGATACCATATCTGGGCACACAGGGCTCTGGCACATCTGCCAGAGGGACACTTCTTAAACTTGCAGACTTCTCCTAAGTGAGGCACCACCTTTGACACTAGCCTCCTTGGGCACTCCTTGGGAATGGCCTTAGGCTCTCCCAGGGAAAGCAGAAGTGGATAGGGCACAGCTTGCCAAGGTGCTCAGGCTTCACACTGGAGAACCATTTTCTGGGTTGCTTAGAAAAGCTACTACTTTGCATGTTCCCATAGGCACAGCCATGTAAGGAGGTTGGGAAAATAGTGGGTGGCACCCAGCCCTAGTTGCTAGGAGCTTGGGCTTCAGGAAGCAACACCCTCTGGGAGCGCCACAGACTTCTCTCACCCCCATTGTCTGCAGGTATAACCACCCATGCTGAACCAAGAATATGGATGTTCCTGGGAAGACCACGTGCTTCCTGCTGGGTTGTATGCGTGAAGAAGAGATGCTGGGTCATAGCCTGACCTGAGAGAGAATAGTCTGTGCTGGTCATCCTCATGGCTGGGGTGTAGGAGACACGGGGAGCCAGGTCACGGCCTTTCTCTTTCTGTCGCCTCCGTCGCCAGGCAAAAAGGCCCAGCAGCACCACAACCAGGAACAACAGAAGGATGATGCCTGTGACAGCACCCACTGAGTGCCGCTCTGCTCCCAAAGCTGGACTGATCTTGGTGTAGGGATTCAGCTCGTCCATCATGAGGGCAGCTGAGGGCAAAGGCAGACCTGAGTCAGAGGTAGGCCTGACCCCAGTATGCTTCCATCCTGACTTTGCTCCTTCATCCCTGCCTAATTCCAACACTCACAGTTTTCTAATTCCAGAAAGGGGATCAAGTCCCAGGGTTATACAAAGAAAATGTGGTTTAGGTGTGAAGCAAAATAAATGCTTACAGGACATTTTTACTCAGATCCATACATGAATTAAAGTCACTTGCTTTATCGTGGGTAGACCTACAAAAAGGGAACTAATTATTCACCCTTTCTACATGGTTGAAAAAATAAATAAACTGAGTCACCAAGGTTAGGTGACTTGTAGATTCGCCCAACCGGTAATTCAGTCAGGAAAAACTGGCTTTAGCTACTCCTCTTGCTTTACCAACTATGTGATATAGAACATCCATCCGGACAATAACTTCAGCTTCCCCAGGGAGTCCTAAGCACCAAATGATAGACTGGCCTTGACAGCTGGAAGCTCTGGGACTGCCTATTAGTGACTGCCTGTTACTGCCCCAAGACACCTCTTGATTATACATGTGTGGTTAGGTCCCTCTATGGCTGCCCTGGTGAAGGTTTGTTCTCTAGCTGGGCAGCAGCTGGACTTCTCCCTGGCTCTGCTGCTGGCTGAAGAGAGCTGCCTATCACCACGGAGGCAAATGCTGCATTTCCCTCAGCGACTTAACTTCACACTGCAAAGTAAGGTCTAATGCAGGTAATTCAGAGCTGTCTTCTCCCCTCTTCTAGAACCAACAAAAGCCTCCCAAGTCTGCACAGGATCTCACATGAGAAGCTATTTACAGAGTGCTCAGACATGCCTGGCACTGTGCTAAGGCCTTTCTTGAATTGCCTCAATTTGATCCCCTCAGCTGTCCCATGGGCTGCCACCTAGGTATACAGCTAGAGTCAATTTGAGCCCTTTGGACAAAGGTTAACATCTACTCAATTGAATGTGGAGTGAAAGGCCTAGCAAAGGAAATGATCTGCCCAGAGACACCCAGAAGGGAGTGGCAGAAGTCAAACTTGGCAAATGTTCCAACATAGCTCGGTTGGTGGCCTTTCCCAGTACTAGCTTGTGATTCACCCTTCTCTAGCTCATAGGGAAGTTCCCAGAGAAGCTGTGAACTGAGGCTCCCAACTATGAATAAAAAGTAGTGTCATAAAACCCAACTGGTCTGGTCAGAACTCTGAAGCCACCAATTATGGGGCCCTTTCTACCCCTGTCCAGACATTAACACCTGTATGTTACCTTGGTCACATCTGATTCCTTTGAATCCAGGACTGCAGTAACAGGTACCAGTGACATGGTCACAAGTGGCATTGTTCATGCACTCACAGAGCTGCTGACACCCATATCCAAACGTTCCTGGGGCACATCCTGTATGGCATGCAGAGTGCAAGTAGTAAGACACAACCACACTCCACCCCTCCCACTCCGAGTGGGGAAGCTCCTGGCAGCAGGATGGTTCTGTCCCACCCACAGTGAAGTCTGTTGAACTGGAGTGCCCATTATGTATAGGTAGCTGGGGATGGGAAGGGCACATCACCCTGAGTCAGAGCACGTAGGCGCAGAAGAAGGCAGGCCTCACCTGCTCTACCTCCTGAACTCTAAAGAGCCAGAAAATCCTGCCTTCCTCTGGTCCCTCCTTGCTCTGCCCATTACACTCCTGCTTATCTAAAGTGGAGAGAGGTAAGTTGTCCTCTAAATCTGGAGTACAGGAGCCACAATGCCCTGGATTGGGGATGGGGTAGGGGTTGAAGGAGGCAGTTTTCCCCACAATAGGCAGAAGCCCAGCCTAAATGCCAGGAACAGGGTTGGGGCAGCTTACTCTGTTCACAGTGGCGCCCAGTGAAGCCTGTTCGACAGGTGCATTTCCCAGTGATGTGGTCACAGCTGGCTCCGTTCTGACACTGGCATATGTGCCCACAATCCTTCCCAAAAAACGCTGTGGGGCACCCTGCAATAAGACCACAGGTCACAGTTGCTTTGGCCTCAGGGGAACCGCAGAGATGTTGCTGCGACCAGGCTTGTCTTCTGCGTCCTCTGCAGCATGGGATAAAGGCTACTGAGGCCCGCAGAGCCATCTATACCCACTGAGCCTCAGGCTAAAGGGGTGAAGGGTAGGGGCAAGGTGAACCATGCAACTAGGGCCTCAGCAGCAGAGGACAAGCTCTGGGCTCTTTGGTGTGCAGCCCTGGGATTTCTTCCCCATGGTCCTAGGGTCTGATTTTTGTTGATTGCTGGAATACCGTATAGCCTTTCAGAACTTTGGATAATTCTGATGTGTGGCTGGTCCCGGAACCAGCCTCTTCCCTCCCTCTCTGCAAGCCAGGACTATTCGAAAAATGGCCAGTAGGCTGCAGCATATGACTGGGAGTGGCTAGGAGGCTGGGAGGCAGGGCTTACGCTGCGTGCAGAAGAGTCCAGTCCAGCCAGGGGTGCAGTGGCAGGCCCCATCCTCGGCGCTGCAGCTCGCCCCGTTGTGGCAGCTGCATGTATGGAAGCAGGCAGAGCCCCAGAACCCAGGTGGGCAGGCTGTGGGGGGTGGGGCGATGCAGAGGGGGAGGGCAGGGCAGAGAGAAGCAGGAGGAAAGGGAGGGGAGGCGGGTATACATCAGAGCCAGAACACCGAAATGGACCCAGAAGGGCACCACTTGGCCTTAGGGGACTTTATACACTAGTCTCAGACTCTCAGATCACCTCTTGACCTCATACCCTAGGATTGCTATGAGACCTACGCTAGTCTTAGGTGAGTTAAGGCAGCCTGCTCCAAGGTCTCCTGCACCTCCGTATTTAGAGACTTTTACAGGGATAGGGGTAGAGTAACATCAAGGTCACTGACTTCTCCACAAGGGGCCAGGGACTGTCTCTTTGGGTTCCTGTACTGTTTAAGGAATGAGCCTGTGGCTCCCCCCAGAATGGAATCCCCAAGGTCTAGCTATTAAACTGGGACCTCCTTATAGGTACTGGCTATTTCTCACCCATCAGACAAGGAATGTCATAGGCTGAAGCCTGGGTTCCCTTTAGGAAGGGGTTGCTGCCTTGGTATCAGACTGTAGCACTGTGTTCAGGCTTAGGATTCTCAGGACTTTGTTCAGAGGGGCCATCCCACGGGGTACTTTGATTCTTCCAGAAGTGGCTGTCCTAGCCTTGCCACCGACAAACTCCAGCATGCCAGCCTCGTTCCCTCCTCCCTGTCTATATTCAGGCTGCTGCTTCTACATGCATATGCTGCTAATGGAGTATGAATTTCTTAGGATTCACAGCATTAATGGCACTGACAGTACTGATGCCTTTAATACGTGCAGTAGCAACACCCGTGGTCAGTCCCAGTAACTCATCAAGTTCATTGTAGAACGAAATGGGACTTTCAGGGTAGGGGAACAGTGACATGGCTCAGTGGGTAAAGGGACTTGCCACCCGAGCCTGTGGTGAACCTGAGTTCAATCCCTGGAAGGGAACTAACACTACAGAGTTGGCCTCTCACCTCCACAAACATGCTGTGGCACTGGTACACACACCACATACACAGAGAAATAATACAAATAAATAAATGGGTCTTGGGTGGATGTTCTTGTGTGCAGGAGAGTTCAGCCCTGTGGGTGGAGGACCAAGGCAGGGAGAAGAGCACTTGCAGGGGCAGAAGCTTACCCTGTGAGCAGTCCTTGCCAATCCACCCAGGAAAACACTGACAGGAACCATCGATGGGGCTGCAGGTCCCATTGTTGGCACAGGAGCAGAGCTGGGCACAGTCCTGCCCGAAGTGCCCTCCAGCACACACTGTGGGCATAGGGGAAGCCTGGCACCAGCCTTCTTTCCCATACTCTAAGAGCCACCACCCACACAGCTGCACCCCAAGAGTTCCCTAGGCCCCAGCCATGACCATCCTGGGCATGATCTGGATGGGACCCAACATCTACAGTGGCAGGTATTGCCCTTCTCCATCTCAGAGAGTGCTCCTGCTCCCACCGCAGCACCCCAAGAGGTGCCTCTTCTGATTCCTTTGACAGCAACAGGCTGAGGCCCATAGAGGGGATGTCAGCTGTCTTGGGTCTCACAGGTAGGAAGGGGTAAGATGGGGATGGCATCTCTGGACTCTGAGCTGAGCATTCCTAGGCTACCTTCCAGCCTTCTGCTTTCCCCTGGGTTAGCCTGACTATTCTCCCAGACACACAGGCTACTGGACCACACAACCGCCTCTAAGGGCATTCCAGGCCCTTCTGTGCTCTGGCTAGTGCCTTCTAAATTCTCCTGACCTGTAAGTCTAGCCGTGGATGCCCTCCCTGCCTGTAAGACTCATCTTAAGTGTCACCTCCCTTGGAACAATAAGATGAAGCAAGCCTTAAGGCTGGCATCCTTGTCAGCTACCCTACTGTTCCCCAGCAGCCTACCTTTGGATCTTTTTTGGTTTTCTTAGTATGTAAATTAAACAATGTATATCATTTCCAAGCCACTTATTTGGGCTTAGTCCTAGCTGGTCCACCCATCTCTCTTCTGTGTGGTTATGTTCCTATTTGAGGCTTCAGGTAGCTTCTTCCTCAAATTCGCCTGTTACTGAGACTTGGCAGTTGTTTCAGGCCAGGCAAGCCTGAGTCCTGGCCCTTCTGGTGTCCCCTACAATGCCTGGAGAGGCAGCAGGCACTCAAGCCACTAGGGCCTTCTCTCTCTTTTCTAGGTCCTCTGGCCTAAGTTTTGCAAGGGCAGGAAATGTGGTCTCATCTTCTACTGTACCTGACCAGTGAACACTGAGGAAGTGGGCTTCAGGAGTTGGAACCATTTAGAAGGCTCTACTATGATCAGCAGAGGACCAGGAATATTTTTATTTAAAAAAAATATTTATTTAATGTGTCTGTGTGCAAATATGTGCACATGTGAGCAGGTGCCTGTGCAGGCCAGAAGAGAACATCAGAGCCTTTGGATGTGAGGTTAGAGGCAGTTGTAAGCTGCCTGACATAGGTACTGGAAAGTGAACTCAGCAAAAAGTGGGTAGTTCACTTTCTGAGCCATCTCTCCGACCCCCATGGGGTAGGTATTGATTTCTTGGAGGAAAGTGGCTTCCCTTGGTCTCAAACCAAGGATGCCATCATCTTTCTTCTACCTTGTCTCCCACACAACCCTTCCCCAGCCTGACTGTGGGCACCCGGTGGCGAGGATATAAGTGTAGTCTATACCTCTGTGGACATAGCTAGTGGTTGGGACAGATGGTAAAAGCAAGTGGACCCAACTCTGCCTGAAGCTTTGGGTTTAGGTCCCAGTTTTGTTATGCACTCAGCAAATACACATAGTATTTACATGCACCAGAAACTGGTCAAAATGTTTTACAAATACTAATATTAAGTTCACTTAATCTTGATAATGCCTTCATCTTTGCTCTCACTACCACTGAATTCCCTTGACACATAGGAAGAGTTAGCTGTCTGTCCAGTTACACAGTAAAGAAGTTCTACTGTTTTCCTAGCTGCAGACATTTTAACAAAGGCCTTCGCTTTCCACCTCAACCCCTAGATATGTTTCCTCATCAAGATGGGACACAAGCCTCAGGCCTTGGTTAGTAGCCACAGGTAGGCTGACTGATCTGGGCTCTGTGCCTGGGAAAGAATTCCCAGGCAAGTCTCTGGCCTTCTGTTTGCTGCTCAGGCTCTCTCTTCAAACTCCTAAACTGCACATTGCCCCGCCTCCTCCATGCCTCTGGCAGATGCTTTCTTCTGAGCCCCATCTTGCACCCTCTCTGTTGACTGAGCCAAAGGACTCTCCAGCTTGGTGGGGAGCAGAGGGCTGGAGCTGCTCTACCAGCCTTCACCCCACAACTCTGAACTGCTCTAACAAGGCAGTCTTGTCTTTGAAGTCTTCCCCCTTCACGAGGCATACAAATTCACCTGCAGAGCCCCTAATGTGATTGGTCTAATGCATTAATTGTGAGACTTCTTAGCTGAATCAAGAGCCAGGCATGTGAAGGGGAGGAGGGGGCTGGTGAAAAGAAAACATTGGGTTATATTTAATCTATGTTTAATGATTCTGGGGGAGCACTGTCTGTAATTTGTAACTTGCTGGAAAGCCAGTCATTAGAAAGTGTCAGTTCAATTTTTTACAAGGTTTGAGACTTAACCAGGGCAGTTGCCATTAATAGCAGACTCCATTAGATCTATATGTGGAAAATACTCATTAGGCCAGTGGGCAATAAATCAGATGACTTGGGCTGTGAGGGTTCCTTCTTGGGCTTCATAGCTCCTAATTTAGACTGGGCCTGGTTCTATTGACAGCTGGGTCTCCTATGTTTAATAAATAAACCTCAGCCTGTCAGGTGGTGATTAAACCATCCTAAGAGGGCTGGAAGCAAATGAAACTGTCACATATGTTTCCCAGGGGCCCAAGCTTCTCATGACCTCAGCGCATCATAGAGTCAAACATCTCTAGTCATGCATATTAAAAATAGCCCAGCTCGGCTGCTATGACATACCAAAAGAATGGGCTGCCCTGGAAGTAGTGAGCTCTTCTTTAGGAGAGGTATTTAAGCACAGGCCAGTGGAGATTCTTGCTTTGGTGACTTTGAAGTTGCCTTTAGCTCTTAGTTCACCTTATTCTAAAAATCCCTTCACTCTTATGGACCAGTTGGTATCCAAGCCAGGCCACACTCTAAAGCATTCGAAGGAATCCCTCATCTGCCTTCCAGCCCTGTCCCCATCCTTAGTTGCTGCATCCTCTGTCCATTCCATGCTGCTCTATATTAGCATGCCCAGCTTATTTTCTCCAGCCTGCAGAATCCCTGGACCATCCCTGAGCATCACACTGACCTAGGCTTAAGGAGCCACCCGTGGAGCAGTGGGTGGCATGAGCTGGGGCCCGCCCTTATCTTCCCATGGTACCTAATGGAGAGGGAGCGAATGATTTTTGCCCATAGTGTTGATGTCATAGCAGAGGACCATGCAACTACCTCAAGGCAGATGTTTACCCCAAAAAACTAGCTGGTTGGGGGAGCACACTACAGCAAGCTTCGTTGCCCCCTGAGCATGGCCTGTGCAGCGCCTGGAGGCCTGAAGTTGTTGCTGGGGAGGGTTCCGGGCGTAAGCTGAGAAGTGTGTGTGGCAGCAATTACTGCTGTTGACCTGAGGGGGCGGAGCTGATGGCAGGCTGGGCCGTGGCCATCTTCCTTTACTGCCCGGCATCCCACACAGCCCTAGCTCAATGCCACTCCCAAGGTACTTATGTTCATTTCATGTTCCCACGTTTTATTCATTTACTTATACATATACTTATACTTTACTTATTCATATACTTATTTTGAGACAGTCTCGTGTAGCCCAGGTTAACTCTCTCTCTACTCCGTGTAGCTGAAGAAGACCTTGAACTTCTCTATCTTCTTTTCCTTCCTGAGTGCTGGGCTCTGGCTATATGACACCACTCCTGGGCTATGCAGTGCTGGGGACACACTCAAGGCCACATGCTCTCTAGACAAGCACTCTACCAGCTGAACTACCTCCTCAGGCCTGGTTTTGGTTTTTTTAAAGAATCTTGTTAAGTAGCCCAGGCTGGCCTTGAACATGTAATCCATGTAATCCTCTGTCTCAGCCTCCCAAATTCTTTCTTTTCTTTTCTTTTTTTTTTTTTTTTTTGAGACAGGGTGTGTGTGTGTAGCTTTGGCTGTCCTGGACTCACTCTGTAGACCAGGCTGGCCTTGAACTCACAGAGATCCACCTGCCTCTGCCTCCCTGGGTGCTAGGATTAAAGGCATGTGCCACTACACCCAGCTATATTCTCATTTTTTTTTTTAGCAGAATATTGGAGTCTGTATTCATTTCTGCCACTTGCTAGCTGTGAGACCACAGACATGGCATTTAACCTCTTTGAGCTTGTCCTTTCAGCAGCAGTGATTTTTTTTTTCTTCTCATTCCATATACATGCTATTCAGTTCCCAACAACATAGGAAGAGAAATTCCTGAACCCTTCCTTCTTTCTGCCCCTTTGTTCCCTGCCCTGGCCGCTCCACCAGTTGGGGGTACCTTGGTTGCACAAGGCTCCAGAGAATCCTGGCAGGCACTCACAGATGCCACTGATGTGGTGGCAGGGCCCGCTGCTGTGCACGCAGAGAGGACAAGGCTGGGCGCAGCCATGGCCGTAGAACCCTGGTGGGCAGACTGAGGGTGTTGGAGGGGAGATGTTGGTCAGAAGCTTGTAGGAGCAGCTGGCTTAGCCACTTCTCTGGTCCCCCATCCCAGCGAAGAGGCTCCTTGAAAATGGGGGCTCCTCACACCTGGAGGCTCATCCCTATTGAAGAGAGGAACTGTGGGCTTGTCCTGATTGTACTGAGAAGCTGGGCTGTGGACTTGGGGACAGAATAGCCAGTACAGGGAAGGAAGGCACAAAATAGAGTGAAAAGAATGGCCTGGCTCCTGTAGGCAGCCCTCCACAGGCCAGCATTACTTCTGACTAGGAGGGGTAGGGTAGATGGGAAGTCAGAAGTCCTTGGGGCGGGGGCCTAGCCTTACTTCTCTGACATAAGGGTCCTCGGAAGCCAGGGGCACACTCGCAGCTTCCGTCCTCTGGAGAACAGGAACCTCCATTCTCACAGCTGCAGGACACTGAGCAGTTGGGACCCCAGCGACCTGGAGGACATGTGCTGTCACAGCGGATGCCTGTGGACCAGACACAGAGGCAGGTCAGTGGGAAGGGGTGAGGGCAGGAGGAAGATGGAGGAGAACCAGCAGAGGTGGGGCTGGTGGGGAGGGCTTCTAGCGGGAGGTGATGCCCTTCCAGAGTCCTCAAAGACAAAGGAACTGCCCAAGCAAAGAACAGAGAGCAATTGACAAAAGAAGGCAGTATAGGTTAGAATTGAACACAGTACAAGGACAGATCTGTAACAGGCTTGACGAACCCAGCTAGAGAGGAGATGGTGGCACCTGACGAGGAAGGGTGCCTCCACCTTCATAGCTGAGCTGCCATCAAGAGCATGTTGGGCCAGTGAGAGGCTTATCTCAGTAACAGAACTTGGTGCAAAAGCCTGGTGACCTAAGCTATCCCTGAAATCCACGTAGAAGTAGGAGTTGCCCTTTGACCGCCACTGTGGCACAGGTAATACCAGTGTATCATACTTACACATTCATTTATCCTCTCTCCCTTCCTCCCACCCTCTCTCCCTCCCTCTCCCCCCCTCCCTCTCTTTCTCTATATATACACACACACACACATACATATAATACATACTTTATATCCCATATATACACATGTATAAAAGAAACCAAAAATGCTAGCTGTACCCCAAACATGCTGATAAACGACTCTCAGTGTGACAAACAGCAGCCTATGGGGAAATGGATGGAATATGTCAATAAAAGAGGGAGCAAGATCTACAGGCCCCCTGAGCTCAAAGAATATTTAGCTGAGATGACTTCAGCTTGGAGGCTAAGAAGGAATTTTAAAAAGCCAGGGTGGGGGTTCCTTCCAGGCAGAGCAGCCTCCAGTCTGGCATGTGTGCGCTAGGTGATTGGACCAGGCCCAGGAGACCAGCCGGTCTTTGGAAGGCGAGCTTCAGAGACTCCAGGCAGCACAGGATTAGTTTAAAAGTCATGTCTGCCTTGTTACAGGGAGAGGGACTGTGAGAAAGCGAAACACAGAGGGAAGAAGACCCTGTCTGAAGGACTGCAGAGGGACCAATTTGGAGGAGGTTCGACTCTGCAGGCCCACCTGCAGGAGAGGGAGGGGACACGGGTGGGCAGCTAGGGTAGGGAGCCGGGGAGGGGTGCTGCTGGCCACTCCATTGGATGCCAGGGATGTGCTCCCTTCTTGTGCTGGAGGTTGAGGGTATGGGGCTTCAGGTGTTACTCCCCGAGAAATGGGTAGTACCTTCTCCCCAGGGAGAGCTTGTCCACTCTCACTTGTCCACAAGAATGTGACAAGTGCATCGCTCCCCCCCCAGCTCCCTTGCTGATACAGTCTCTCCTGTGGAGTTTCAGGGGGTTGAGAGGCAAATCGGGAAATAGGAGGCGATTATAGATTGACTGGAGCTTGGGTAAGGGGGTCAGGACACTACTTAAAGATTTGGCTACCTTGCCTGTCGGTCGGTGGTGGCGCATGCTTTAATCCCAGCACTGGAGAGGCAGAAGCAGGCAGATCTCTATGAGTTTGAGCTCAGTCTGGTCTATAGATCGAGTTCCAGGATAGCCAAGGCTACACAGAGAAACCCTGTCTCAAAAAAACAAAAACAAACAAAACAAATGAAACCCAGAGCTCTTTGTATGGCAGGTAAGCATTCTACCAACCAAGGTATGGTGTTCCCCACGTCCTTCCTATCACGTGGAGACCACGTATGGTGCAGAATGCAGTGGAGGGCTGGAGAGGTGATTCAGAGGTTAAGAGCATCCAGGTGTGATTCCCAGCACCCCCATGACAGCCACAACCGTCTCATTTGTTCCAGCTTCAGAAAGTGGAGACTCGATTTCCCGAGCAAGCTGACTAGTGAGACTAGTCACATGGGTGAGCTCTCATGTGACCAAGAGACCCTGTCAGTGAGGACAGTGGAGGAGGAAGTGAGGAGGACGCAGACAGCAGCCTCAGGCCTCTATGCGCGTGTGCATACACACGCATCCTCTCCACATGAGCTCATATACGCATGCGTGTATATTTCACGTTCATTCTCTCTCTCTCTCTCTCTCTCTCTCTCTCTGGAAAATGGAAACAAGCTCAAAAGTCCTTCCCGTTTCTACCTGGAAGATGAGCACCCCAGCCTCAGTTCTCAGGACACCCTCCCCCATGTACTAATGGGTAGACTGAGGAACCCATACTAAGAGCCAGCAATCACACAGCAGCAAGCCTTTCTCTGGAAGCCTTCCTGCCTGTCTGCCCAGGGGTGTAAACATCTGAACCTACCTGTTACAGCTGTTTCCTTCATACACCTGGCTCCTACCACCCCCCCCACCCCCCGCCAGGGATGTGAAAAAGAGGGCAATGGCTTCATGAAATCCGTGCCTGCTGACCTGCCTCCTCACAGCAGAGGCACCACCTGGGGCGTCTTTGTAATACTGCAGATTCAGGAGATCAAAGCCATCCTTAGCTACATAGCACATTTGAGACAACCTGGGCTACGGGAGATCCTGTCTCAAAAGCACACAAACAGGTGACTTACCCATTAAGTGAATGCCCTCTCCCAAAAATGTGGCCTGGGCCTCCCCTATGTCGACACTAATGTCCTGATAGCGCCTCAGCTCTGGTATAAGAGCCAGAGCAAATCACCTCTAAGCTTTCCATGTGTGGTCACACAGGCTGAGGTTTTCCAATGGACTTCAAGAAGCATTCTGTGAGCACCTATTATGTTCAGAGCAAGGTAAATAAGACATGATGCTAACTGACATGAGAGGCCAGAGGATAAGCCCAAGCCAGATGGAGAGGTGAGCAGGGTTTTCTGGGGAGGAAGAAGAAGGGGTCTCACTGTATGGGAGGCCCAGGTTCTGTCTCTCATCCTCCCTGTCTTCCTGGCCTCCCTCTGCATGACAAATCTTAGAACATCAATCACCTGTTTGAGAAGCCTTTAGAACCACCTTTGGAGAAATGGGCTTTGGAACCAGCAGAGGCCTTGCTAAGTTGTCTATAAAAGCCAGGATTTTTAAGCATTGTCATTAAAGTGGATGTCATTAAAATGAGATCAGCTCTATCAAAATTAAAGCAATGAAAACTTAAGGCTGTAGCTGACAGTGTAGGGGACAGTGAGAAGGCTGGTTCACAGCGGGGGTCTTGGTTCTCACTGCAGGATAGCTGGCAGGGTAGGGGACTGCAATCTGATACGCTATAGAGCAGTGGACCTCAACCTGTGGGTCACCACCTTTTGGGGGTTCAAACAACCCTTTCACAGGGGTCACTGAAGACCATTGGAAAATACAGGTTTCTATGATTCATAATAGTAGCAAAATTAGTTATGAAGTAGCAACAAAAATAATTTTATGTTTGGGGTCACCACAATGAGGACCTGTATTAAAGGGTTGCAGCAGCCGGGCATGGTGGCACATGCCAGCCTTTAGAAAGGTTGCAGCATTAGGAAGGTTGAGAACTATTGCTGTAGAGGAGTGTCCCCGGCCTTCAGCTCTCAGCATAAAGGTGGGGAGAGTCCTACAGAATGAATATTGCGAATTTCCACAGCTGGAAACCGGTGGGATCAGCCAGTGGTCACTGACACACGCATGGCTGCTGACAGCTCCCTGCAGCTTTCTGTCACTGACCACTGTGTCAGGGGCTGAGCTCTTAACAGTGCCCTTCTCTGAAACTTAGAGTGGGCCCAAGGTTCCTTGCAAGGCTTCCATTGTCTGTGCATTGTGGACGGAGGCTTCAGGCCATGTGAGGTAAAGGACTTGTGCAAATTCACAAGCCCTGGCGATCTGGCTGGAGCTCTGTTCTCAGTTACCTGGTTTCCTTTTCTTAGCTGTGGCAGACAGCAGGTACAGGGGTGAGTAAGGCAGATTTCTACCTAGGACCACTAGAGAACCCGGCACCCAAACAAAGTCCAAGGCCAGTTGTGGTGAGCGCTACAGAGGAAGGGTGTAGGTCACCAGGATGCCTAAGTGGGGCTCTTCGGTCCCAGGTGGGCAGTGCACACACAACCTTCAGCTTGAAACCTGGCATATGGGAAGGCCTTATCAGGGCTGGGGGTATGACCCCCGATAGAACACGTGCCCGGCTCCTTAAATGAAGAAGAGAAAAGGGATTTGTTGCTAAGACAGAGCTGTCAAGGGGAGGGAGGAGATGGCATGGTGGTACATGCCTATAAAACCAATCCCAACACTTGGAAGGCTGAGGCAGGAGGAAATTCACGGAGTTCAAAGCCAGACTGGGATAAATAGTAAGTTCCAGGCTAGACACATCTACACAATGTGATCTATCCTCAATAAAAGTAAATATAGTTAACTTTGGCCGAAGTATCTGGAATTATTGGGTGACAGAACTAGGGCAGAAGAGAAGAACTGGGCAGACCCACATCACAGAATTCTTATGACAAGAATTCTGACTTTTGTTGTTGTTGTTACAGTTTTTGTTTTTTTCCAAGACAAGGTCTCAGGTAGCCCAGGCTAGCCTTAAACTTGCAATGTAGCCAAGGATGACCTTGAACTTCTGACTCTCCTGAGTGCACTACCGGCTCTGGCTAGGGCCTTACATTCTACCTGAGTCCCATCGAGCCATGGAACTGAGGTTCCCACTGGTCACCATGTGCAGAGTGGATTCACCTGGGCGGATGGAGGGCATGAGATGGACCAGGAGGTGGAGGTGGGCCAGATAAGAGGTGGTCCTGTAGCACCCATGGACTGGAGAGAAGTGGCAGGGTTTGTCCGAGTGCGGGAGGGAGGCTATGGGTAGATGTAAGGACTGAGTTTCTGAAGTGCCATGTTCGCTGTGCACAGGCTGAGCACCTGTCAGCCCTGAGGTGTGTTGTCCTGAGAACAGAGCTTCAACATATGTCTTTAATGAACATCTCCTTCCCGGGCTGAAAGGGAGCAGATGAAGTGGAGAAGAAAACGACAGGAGATGAACAGTCATGAGAAGGGAGGGAAAACCAAGGGCCTGGCTTCGCAGGGCCTGGGCAGTGAGTGGCAGGGCACCAGTTACCTGTCCATCCTGCCAGGCAGCAGCAGTGGCCTGTGATAGGGTCACAGCCATCGGCATGGCTGCAATCACAGTGTTCACTGCAGTTCAGTCCGAAAGTGCCATCCTGTGGGGAAGAGGGAGGGAAAACCATCAACCCAGGCTCCTAGAGGGTCACACACGTCTGTCCGCTCCTCGAGAACCCAGAGACTGGATTGGGCACAGCCATGGTGCTTTGTAACTGGGTACCACAGGCTATGAAGTCTCCCCAAGCAATCATCTGGCCATATTAATAGGGACAGGAGAGGGGGATGAGGGCCTGCTCTGTCTTTCAACATAGCCTCCAGGTAGTCATTAAAATTGTAGACTAAAGCGCACGTTGCTTTTGACAGGCATGATAGGGAGAAATTGCCTGTAACCCCAGCAGTTGGAAGGTGGAGGCAGAAGAATTGCCATGAGCTCGGGACCAGCCTGGGTTGAGTGTGAGAGCCTATCTCACAAAACAAAACATAACATGCTTTGTTACTTGTGGTACACCTTGTGACACACAAGGAATGAGGATAGCCTGTTTTTGTCACTGGGGAAGGAAATGGGAACCTCATTTCTTACATGCTCACAAGGTCTCAAGTGCTCAGTCTGCCCTAGTCTCCTAATTCTCACACCAAGATTCTGGAATGGCTCCTCCTATTCCCTCTTTAAAAATGGGAAGCAGCTAGAGAAACACGCTCAAAGAGGCAGGATGTGGTAAAGTCAGGATTTGAACTCAGAGCCCATATTGAGTCTCACATCAGTGGTTTAGCAGCCTAATGCTCAGTGCTTGAAGAGTCGGGCTTGCTGCTGAATGACTTGATTCCATGCTCTGTCCTTAGCGGTTACAGTGACCCGACTACCCAGAAATAGCCACTCTGCTGGGCTTGACTTTATAACTGCCAGTCAGTCTGCTCACCAAGAGCAGCAATGGCACTTACCAAAAGCACTTCTGCCCACGTGGCCATTCTACAGATGGGAGGGTTGGGGCCCAGGGTAGAAGGAGGCCACAAAGAGGTTATTACTTCCTGCCTCAGAGCTCTTCTCTGGACCACATACCTCCACAGGGAGCAGAAGGCACAAGGGACCAAGGGAGGTACTCACTGGGCAGGGCAGTTCGCAGGAGTCCCCCAGCCAGCCTGGGGTACAGGCACAGGAGCCGTCAGAGGGGCTGCAGGCTGCCCCGTTGGCACAGACGCAGCTCTCATTGCAATTCAGGCCCCAGGTCCCACTGGGACAAGGCAGGGAGCAGTCCAGGCCCTGCCACCCTGTGGAGAGGGCGGAGGGTGTCAGTCCGCCGTGCCCAGCATAACTTCCTGTTCACTTCCCCAGCACCAGAGGCTCCGTTCACTGTCAGCACAGTAGCCTAATTCTCCATCCCTGTAACAGGGGTTTACACCATTTCTGCTGTGTGCAGATGGGCCCCCTGGGACAGGGACCAGCTTTGGTGGTGCTGTTCCCCTAGGCCAGGGCTGGGGTTTCAGCAGCACATCTCCATTCTAAAGCCTATCACTGCTCCTGCCCCCAGGACTGAACCTCCACCTCCTCTGTTCCCTCAACCAGGAGGCTACCCTGAGGATTACAGGCCTTCTGGCTGCAGCCTTCAGACAGGCTTCCTGAGGGAGCAGAATGGGAAGGAGGCAGGAGCCCCCCTTTCCTCCCCGCTAGACCTTCCTTAGGTGTTTGTTATTGTTTTAGGAAGCTCTTCCCTATGTAGCCCAGGATCATCAGAACTAGGGTCTCCTACTTCTGCATCCCAAGTTCCAGGACCACGGGTGTCTGCCAACACAACCTGGCATACGTCAGGCCTCTGCTGGTGGCCAGGCCTCCACAGAGACCTGTTAGCTCACACCAGGTGAGTCTTTGTCCAGGTTCAGAGAACCCTGTCACCTCCCACATGCCCGCTCTGGTTCTGGCTGTGGTTCTCCTTGGCTGGACTGTGCAGACTCTTTGGCCCTGGGTGCCGGGTGGGCTTGAGTAGCCCCACCTGAGACCCCAAGCTGTTGGCACATGTGAGCATGGGAACTGAGCTGGAGAAAACTTACCCTCTTGACAGGTGCAGGAGCCATCCACAGGGGAACAGGTGCCGCCATTGCTGCAGCTACATACAGATGAGCAGTTGGGACCATAGGTCCCCGCAGGGCAGGGAACCGCACACACCTCTCCCTGCACAAAGAGGGCCTGGGTGTGAGATGAGGAGCCCCCACTCTGAGCAGCTTTGCAGGCAGTGTAATGTCCCCCCCAAGCCCGTGCTTTCATTCCCCAGCACCCATCTTCCCTCCAAGACAGTCTCAAACCCTGTTTTCCCTCAAACTCACAGAGGTCTGCTCGCCTCTGCAGAAGAGGGATGAGGGAATTAAAGGCACCACACCTGGCCCCTTCTGTTATATGGCAAAAGGGAACTTTGCAGATGTAACAGAGGACCTTGAGACAGGGAAACTAACGTGGGTCATGGAGGTGGGTCCTTAAAATCAAGTGATTAGAGAGGGTAAATCAGAGACACATAACCTAAATCCCCCACTTGGCTGATGACTTTGAAGATGGCAGAAGGGAACCCACAGACAATGAAGATGGTGGCCTCTAGGCTGAGCCTTGTATAGCCCCCAAGATAATGGAGACCTTGATCCTCCAGTCAGAAACCAGATTCTGCCAACTGCAAGTGAGCAAGCGGGAAACCGATCCTTCCTTAGAGCCCCCAGGAGGTACTGCAGACTGTGAGCTGGAGGCCACCGGCTGCTTGAACTCAAGGAGAAGCCAAGGGGAGGGGGAGAGACACAGGCGGCACACCAGGGAATTCCCTGGGGGAATGAGACCCTGGGAGTCTGCTTTAGCTCACAGCAATCCTGGTACCTCCCATCAGTTGAATTGTGGGGGGCTGAGGGGGTGGGGAGTGGGAGGAGTGAGGGTGGGGTGTGACAGTGTCTCTTGTATTACAGGCTAGCCTCACACTCCCTGTGTAGCGGAGGATGACCTTGAACTTTTGAACCTTCTGCCTCCACTTCCAGCTTGCTGAGCTTACTGGCCAGTGCAGTGTAAGGTTTCAGTCTGTTTTAATTCTCACCAGCTTGATGTACAGAGAGACAGTCCGTCCCCATTTGCTGGTGCCTCAGGGAAGTGGATGGCACTGACAATGGCTTACTAGTACTCTCTTGGGACCCCACACGAGTGTGTTTCATCTCTATTAATTCTCACCACATCCCAGAGACACAAACTTTTGCTGCCTATTCTTCCCATGACACAGCAAAGACATGAGAAAGTCATGTGACGGCCCAGGTCATAGAACTCAAAATGGAGGGTCTCTTTAGCCCCAGGCTGGCTACTTCATCACGTCACTGGGAGCTATGAACCACTCTCCAGGGACTATTTTGGGGCATGGGGATACTGATCTAAGATAACCCTAAGGGGTCAGGAAAGATGACTAGGCAGGCAGAAGGTGACCAGAGAGCCACTACAAGGATGGCCTCTAGTGGTCAGGAAGCTCAGGAGATGAGAGCACCCAGAGAATTACCTGTGGGGGGGCCTTACATTTTCGTCAGTCACGAGCTATCTGCTGTTCAAGAATGGCATGACTCCCATGAGAGCTGGCTGTCCAGGCCCAAGTTCTACAAAGAGGCTCGGCAAAGGGCCACTGATTTCTAGCCCCAGGGACAGATGTGGGTGATACAGGGGGTACTGGCAGTGATGGTAGCTACTGGGTCAGGGGGGTGGGAGGGAGTTAAAGGGGGCAAGATAGAGGGGACATGCTGGGAGCAGGGACTTCTGAGTCTGTGGGGGTGCGGTGATGGGAATGAAGGCTGCCCAGGATGGAGCTTGATGTGGGCAAGACAGCACAGCAGTACAGGTTGGGGTGTTCAGGAGCGAACAAGTTTAAAGGGGCCTGGGAGACAAGTTGGGTGCGTAGCTTATTTGGTACTGTGTACCCTGTAGAGTGCGTCAGGCCTCAGGTTCGATCCCCAGCACTGCATAGAGTGGGCATGGTGGTACACACTTGGAATTCAGCACTCAGGAGGTGGAGACAGGAGGATTAGAAGTTCAAGGTTATCCTCAACTGTAGATTGAGTTCAAGGCCAGCAAGAGACCCTGTTTGTGTATTTGTAACAGGGCCCAGACTTTAGCACGACTGACTCAATGCAAGTACTAATGCAGGTCCTAAAACAGCACACAGCCAGCATTACCACAGCAAGACCTCGTCCACCAAAGTCCACAGTTCTGGGAAAGTCTCTAAATCTGCCAACCTCGTTTTTGGCTTTTGCAGTTTCACTTCTGGCTCACACTTCTTGTTACCTGAAGTATGTCAACCCAGAACATGTGTGTGTTTAAAAGATCACCCTGAGAAAGACTAGGTGTTGTACTAGGATCCCAAATACCCCGTGTAGTCACTGTCCCAGCTAATGAAGACTTGCTGTTGGCATAGACGAACGGCTGAGCAATCTTTCCTGGTGGATACCCAACACCATCTCAAAAAATGAAATAAAACAAACAAGTGCTATCGAAGGGGGCCGGGGAGATGGCTTAGTAGTTAAACATGCTTGGCTCTTCCAAAGGACCCACACCAAACATATCAACCCCCTGTAACTCCAGCTCCAAGGGATCTGATGACCTCTTCTGGCCCCCACAGCACCTGCACACACGTGGCACACATTCACAGACACACGGCTACCCATACACATTAGCAAAAATAAATTTCTTTTTGAGGCAAGATTTTTTTCCTGGCTGTCCTGGAACTTGGAACTTGCTCTTGAACTCAGGCTGTCCTTGAACTCAGAGATCTACCTACCTCTGTCTCCAAGTGCTGGGATTAAAGGTGTGTGCCACCACTACCAACACCACCACTTGGCAATAAAGATAATTTTTAAAAACGCTTTAGTTAAAAAAAAATTAATAAGGGATGGGGAGCTGACCCAGTGGCAGAACATTTGTTTAGAGTGTGCAAGTCTGGGTTTGATCCTCTCCCCTAGTCCCACAAAATAAATAACTAAGCCTAATACAAGCTTTAGTATTTGTGGAAACATCTTATAAAAAGAATATGACACAAGCTTGAAGATGTGGTTCCAGCTCGCGAGTACTGACTGCTCTTGCAGAGGACACTCACAGCCATCTGTAACTTCAGTTCCAGCGAATCCAGTAGATACCCTGGTCAGAGTGGGCACCAGGCACACATGTTGTATATAGACATACACTCAGGGAAAACACCCATACGTAAAAAATAATAACAATTACAGAGAAAATGGCAAGCCCCTTAGGATCTAAGCAGAAGGAAGCGAGAGCAGAGAGATCTGTTTATCAGCAACTGGACCATGCCAGGCTGGCCATAGAGGAGGCATGTGTCCTCAGGGGGCAGAAGCCCAACCCTAACGCCTGTCTCTTTTCCTGTCAGCCCCTTGAGCTTGTCCCTCATTCCCCTTCTCACATCTTTAACTGTCAAATTCCAAGTACATAGTCTTAGGGGCTAGGAGGTCCATTTCCTGCAAGGCCACCTTATGCCAAGCGATGTTCCAAATACTTTCACTTATTCCTAAGAGGGGAAAAAAATGGAGAATCTGGGCCTGGTGACACAAGCCCGTAATCCTGGCTACTTGGGAGGCTGAGGCAGGAAGATTATAAATTCAAGGCCAGCCTGAACTATAGAGTGAGTTCAAGGACACTCTGGACAACTTGATAGGACCCTATATCGAAGCTAAAAGTGAAAAGGACAGCAAGGTGTGTGTGCTGGGAGAGAGAGAGAGAGAGAGAGAGAGAGAGAGAGAGAGAGAGAGAGAGCTTGTCTAGCATGCTCATGCTTAATCCTATACTGAACCCTTTTCTGAAATAAACTCCACCCCTGCTTATCACTGACTGGCCCTGAAATGCTCTGCTGTGCTCAAGAATCCCCAGTTTTCTGGAGTGGAGGTCTCTGGGAGACCTCCTCATGTTGCTGTGGGTGACGGAACAAGGCTGTCCCTGGCGGCTGACTCTGCCTGTCTGTTGGCACAGTGCATTCACTGCCAAGAACAGTAGGACATCAAAGGATGTGCCCAAGTCTGGACCCAGATGCACCAGTGCCCGTGTGTTCTGCTGTTCTGACAAATGAGCACTTCCACCTACAGGATCTGGTCCCGGCTCCCACAGCGGGCTGCTCACCCCTCTACCAGGCCTCTTCATTCTGCTCTGGGAGGGGGCTGTGGACTTCCTCCTCTCTCAGGCCTGTTAATTATAGATGCAGAGTGGGTAGTTAACATCCTGAACCCGAGCTGAGAGAGCTTCTGGTGGCACGGAACCCTCATTGCTGCTCCCGATAGGCCAAAACCTCTCCTTCTGCCTGCCTCGCTGAGATACTCCAACCCCGGTGCCTAATGACTTATGTCTTCTATGAAATTTGTTCAAATGTTGTTTGTTGGCTTTTTCTCCTCTGCAATATGCTGCTTTGTAGTCGGGCTGTGTTTGGGAAAATTAATCAACAGCTGGGCCTCTTATGCCGATTATCCCTTCTCCTCGAAACGGTCAAGAGGTTAATGAGTGTTTTTGGGCATGGAAGGAGAAAGAGGATGGAAGGGGTTTGCCCCTCCCTTATACGAAGGAGGGAATTGTGAGGGTTCATCTCTTGGTCCCCTTAAATACACTCAGTGGGTAGGAGGCAGTATGAAATGGGGTGAGACTGGGTTCTTTATTTTCAGGCTGAGGGGGCTTGTGCACTCGCTTGCCTGTCAGAGCTCAGCAGAGGGTCTCCGGGAAGCAGCAGCCGGAGAAGCTGCCCGGGCCCACATGAACTTTTTTTTAGTTTTCTAGGAGTATGTCTGCATGTCTTTTACATGCATGCGTGTATGTGGGGGTGCATGCATGTATGTGCACATGCACGTGGAAGCCAGAGATTGTCAGGAATTATCTCTTATCTCTGTCACCGTATTCACTGAAGCAGGGTCTCTCTCGTGCTCTCTCAGCCAGACCCAGAGCTCACAGATGCGCCCAGCCTTTTTTGCTAGCCAGCTTAGGCAGGTGGACTCACAGGAGGGCTCTCATGTGTATCTGTATTTTGCTGGAGGAGGAGATGAGTCAGGAAGGAAAGGCCCTGGTCTTGTAGCCATCCACCGTCCACTCAGCCCCCGTGGCTGCTGGGCGCCCTGAGTCCCACTCACCATCAGGACAGACTGAATGTGACCTACGGTCTCTTTCAGCGCCTCCATCCATCAGTCGGCTGCTCCTTCCCCCATTGCAGAGCAGGTCCCCTGTTACAGTGGCACTTAACCACGGCGGTAACGGGATCGTCATTTAGAACTCCCGCTATCTCTCACTCGCTAGTGGAAACACAAGAGTGAGGGCTGAGTAGGAAGTGCTCTGCCCTACTGGCCTCACTCCAGCCCAGTGCCCCAGCTATAGTACATGGTCAGTGCACATGCAATGATTTAATTCAGACGTTCAGGACATTGGGGGTGGGGTTGCTGCTTTTAGACACTGTATCCTGTAGTGCAGGTTGTCTCCCAACTCTCTCTGGAGTTCAGGCTGGCCTTGAACTTCTGATCTCCCTGCCTCAGCTTCACAACAAGTTTATGTGGTGCTGGGGCTGGAACTGAGGGCTTTATGCACGCTAGGTAGGCGTTCTTTCAACTGAGCTATAGGCCCAGCTGGGGCATACTTTTTAGCCACTGGTATGTGTCAGATACTGCACTGGATCAGGGACTGCCACAGCACTGATGGCGCTACTGACTCTGGATGCCTTCGGCATCTCCGCCCAGCCTCCCTGGCCCTTACTTGAACAGGAGAGTTTATGCAGTAGCGTGCTCCCCATTCCTGCCTTCATCCCTCTTCCCAGTGCCTGGCTGAGCCCTGTCCTAGCCTTTGTGCTGTGTGTGCCCCCTGAGGAGCTGGGGCTGCTTCTAGCTACAGAAATTCCACCTCAGCACCAACTGCAGCTCACCTGGGCCAGAAGGAGGCTTCCTCACAAGGCTGGGTTAGAGTCCTCTTGGGCAAACCCTGACTGTAGGTACCTTACCATCCTCCAAGCTTTCCTCATTAGCAGTTTCTCTCAATCATTGGCATTTAGAGCAAGGCATGTAGTTCAGTTGGTAGAGTGCTTGCCTAGCATGTGTAACATATACCCAGTACCGCATAAACTGAACATGCTGGCTCATACCTGTAATCTCATATACCCAGTACCACATAAACTGAACATGAACAATCTCTTCTTCTGCAGGGTGGGCGTCCCCTCAGCCCCCAACTGAAGGCTGCTGTGTACACTGAGAGGAACACAGTATTGGGTTCACTGTGCTCAGCACTCACGATACATGCCCTCACAGGCATGCACCAGACTGTCCACAGAGGCTCTGGGCAGCCTCAAAGATCTGAGGCTCAGACCCAGGTCCTGGATCCTGGCCAGCGGGTGCTCTATCTATGCAAGCGACTTAGGCAAAAGAAATCTGGGTATGTTGGAAGTATGAATGCCTGGGACCTACCCTGATGCCTATAGCTGACTGCAGAGCCAGCGAGGCCACCGCTCGAGCAACAAGGGCACTGAGAAGGGCAGCGGGAGCGCAACAGGAAAAGGGTGGTGTGGGATAGGAAGAGAAGACTCAGCAGTTTTCCCTAATGAGGCCGCAAACCACAGTGTCCCAGAGGGGGAAGCTAGCCTGAGCTTCAGTGACACAAAGCCAATTCTCTCTACTTTGCTCTGTGGATTAATTGCCAACATGATTTAACTTCCTGGTACACACCACCCCCGTGTCTTCACCACTGTCCCTCCTGCCCAGGGGAAAACAAGCTCATGACAGGCAGGTGAAAGAGGGGAGAGCATTAGCTGGATTTCTCACCTCTGTTTGACCCCAGCACTGCCATATTTTGCAATATGACCAGAGAGGCAAGTCACTCTTCCTGCCTGACCTCAGTTTCTTCCCCCAACGAATGAGGTGGGGGAAAACTGCTCTTGAGAATTCTCAGCTCTCTCCATGACAAGCTCTGGACAGCGACTCACTCTGTGTCCTTGCCTCTGCTTGTCTGTCATTCTTTTTTTTTTTTTTTAATAATTTATTTTGTTTTATGTGCATTGCTGTTTTGCCTTCATGTGTGTCTGTGAGACGGTGTCTGATCTTAGAGTTACAGACAGTTGTGAGCCGCCATGTGGGTGTTGGAATTGAACCCTGGTCCTTTGGGAAAGTAGTCAGTGCCCTTAACTGCTGAGCCATCTTGCTAGGCCCTTGTCTGTCATCCTTAACCCACTGTACAGAGAAGAATCTGGGACAGAGGCTGAGCACATGGCTGTGGGCCATGCAGATACTGATGGACAGACTGAGCCTCCCCGCCCATCTGACCACAAGTCATTGCCCATGTCCGTGCCCCTTTGCTCATGCCCTACACAGTCATGTGACATCGGAACAGGCATCACTGAGCATCCACTACCTGTCAGGTGTTATTCTGAACACCGAATACATTTTGTACTATTCAATCCTAAGAATCACAGTAGAACAAAATAACAGTATGTCCCCTGAGTTACAGATGAATTGTTACTGTTTGTCGCTCCGTCTAGCTCAGAACTTTCCATGTTGCTGAGGATGAGGAACTTCTGCTCCTCCTGCCTTCACCTTCCAAGTGCTGGGATTACAGGCATTGTGCCACCATGCCAGGTTCACGTGGTGCTTGGTGCTTGGTGCGTGGCTGGTGAGTAGTCTCCTGACTAAGCTACATGCTCAGCCCATCTCATAGACGAAAAACTGAAGTTTTGAAAAGCCCAGCAAATGGCACAAATTGCCATGTAAGCCCATGACCTGGAACCCTCAAAGTTATCCTCCCTCCCTCTCTCTCTCTCTCTCTCTCTCTCTCTCTCTCTCTCTCTCTCACACACACACACACACACACTGTGGCATGCACCATACCTGTCCCCCCCCCCCCAAGAATAATGATAAATAAAAATCCAAGCTTTGAGACACTCTAACTCTATCAAGACCAAGTAGCAGGAGGCACCAGTGTTAGAATTTTAGAAAGTGTGTGTATTCATATTTTTGGTAATTTTAAAAGCTTTGTACAGTCTTGCTCACACAGCTACAGCAGCTAGAGGGTAAACTTGTCATGCCTAGTACTGAATAAGAAGGGTCTTTTATGACAATCGTTGGGATGGCCTGTGATGGGAGTGGGGCAGGGAATGAGAAGTTGCTTTTGGCTCTTAGAACTAGAGTTGATGGGTCTGGACCTGATGAGCAATGAAACAGTTAAACCAGGAAGTGTAGAGGTGTGCTCTGTATGTCATTTTCCATCCAGCACTCTCTCTTGGCCACACCTGCCCTCACTCCTGAAGTTCCAGCTCGGGAGCCTCACAGGAAGCTATATGTACTCAGCCCGCTGTGCTGAGGGAAGCTGGAGGAGAGATGCCAGAAAGTTTGTGTGGAGAAAATTCAATTGCCGCCCCACTGATCTGGCATTCGTAACTCTTGCCCCCTCCTGCCTTACCCAGCCCAAACAGCTGAGCTTTGCATATGACCTATGGACACAGTGGAGAAAGCTGAGAAAAATGCGGGAAGGAGTTGGTTCATTTGGGTGATGGAGTGCCCACTCCCTTCGCCAGCATGCAGGGCTCAATAATGGCAGACAGGGCTTCAAAAAATTGCAGCATGAATAGATGAGCCCTTTAAGGTAATAGAAATGCTGTCATCCTAGGGAGAAATATGGGCTCTGAGTCCTGTAGGAGGGGATACTGGGCCCTTCTGCCCTGCCTGCTCTCTGTCCCCATTACAACCAGAATGGAAAGAAGGCATCAAGCTGAGGAATGGTCAGAAAATCCCCTTATCTCCTGGCCCTGCAAGTCTCCATGCAGGGAGGAGGCTGCAGGAGGGGACTGGGTAATCAAGTCATTGCAGCCTGGTTGTGACCCTCTGGCCTGCTCCCTGCAGGTTTTGTCAGGACAGCAATTGGTTCTACACCCAAGTGTTCAGGAAGCTCCATCAGGCAGTGTCTCAGAGAAAGACGGGTATGCTGCTCAGCTCAAAGGCTCTTGGGGCTGGGAAAGTAGACTCGTTTCCCTCTGTGCTGAGAAAGCCTATTGTCTTTTTGGGGGACGTAGCTGTCCTGCAGCTCCTACCCTGAAGGAAGCTGCAGCTAAGGGTTTCCTTCCTCTCATCCCATCTGCATCCCAGGCAGGCTCTTCAAGCGGGCATCAGCAGTATCAGCTGGCATCGGTGGCATGAACCTTTTAAACATGGCCATCATGGCTGACACTTGTTGAAGGATGACTAATACAATCTTTGTGTGCACTAATTAGCTTGATCGGCATGCTGATATTAGGGATTTATGATCATTTCCTTTTCACACACCACAAAACAGGCACAAAGTGATGGTAGCCTGTCTGAGGTTACACAGCTATAAAGAGCAGTGAAGCTGCCATCTGAAGGCAGGGCGTCTGGTTCCACGCTCCATAACCCCTGCAGTGTCAGGTGAGCTGTCTAAGGTAGACCAGGAACTCAGAGACAGTGCTGACGGCACTACTCTAGCTCTTTAAACCCAAGAGAGGGGTCTGGCTGGCTGGTTCAGCAGTAAGGGTGTAAGGGCGGTTGCCAGCAAAGCTGATCATCTGAGCTCAATATCTGGAACCCACGTGGTAGAAAGAGAGAACCGATTCCTGCAAGTTACTCCTTGTGCATCCCACAAAATAAATGAATGTAATAAAAATAAACAGACCTCAGAGGGGTTCATGAGGGTGGGAAAGATTCAAGCCCCAGCCTCACTGGCAAGTGGCTCAAACCCCCCCCCCCCACGCCCCTTCCCACAGTTGTTAGTCTGGAAACTTTTGCCTTAGTGGATCTGCTATTTCCAAGGATTTCATCCACCAAGAAGTCTTTGCCAAGCAAGCGCTTCAGGTGGCAGGCATGGTAGGTGATGGTGGCTAGGGGTCAATAGGAGGTATGGGCCTAGGGGAGACAGGTCATTGTTCTCAGAGAGGCAGACCGAGCATGGACTTCACATGTGGAAGACATGTAAGTGTGAAAGTTACAGGGAAGGGTGTCTGCAGAGATTTTGTGAAGAAGTTATCTGAGAAGCTGGACAGGATGTCCGTAGATGCAACCAAGATGGGGTGCAGTAACAAAGAGGAAAGAGAGACGGGTTTGGGGCAAAGTGAGTCCTGTGTGGTCACATAGCAGGTGAAATTAGGCTGGAGAGTGATAAAAAGCAGAGGCTTAAATTTCCTTTGGTGGCAATGAGGAGTTACAGAGAAGGATGAAATGCACCCAGCCTGCAGGAGGGTGAATGGCTCCTCGAGCCTGCTTCCTCATCCACAGTTCAGCTATTTCTCTAGTCAGGATACTGGAGCAGAGAGGTCCTCCCCTCCTCTCAGGGACCCTGCGCCAGGGCAGGATTACAGGCACCCCAGGACTTTTAACATGAGGTTCTCCCCACTGTCCTGCCCTGCTCCAGGCTGGTTTTGTCTGGAAGGGTGCCAGCAGAGATGTGGGGTGCTGTCCAGAGTGCTGAAACGCTGTTCCACCCAATTGGAACCATTCAATCCTGGCATCACACAGTTTCCTTTGGGCAGAGAATGTCACTCCTGTTTTTTGTTCGTTTGTTTATGTTTTGTTTTGTTTTCTGAAACAGGCTTTCTCTGTGTACCCTTGGTTGACCTGGACTTGCTTTGTAGACCAGGCTGGCCTTGAACTCACAGAAATCCACCTGCCTCTGTCTCCCTGAGTGCTGGGACTAAAGGCGTGCGCCACCACACCTGGTTATCATTCTTGTCTTACAAAGGAGAAATAGAACCTAAAACATGAGCACAATGCAAACTATGAACCTGGTTCTTGCCTCCTAGTCCAGCACTTCTGCCGAATGGAGAAGGCCTCATGTCCTGGGCAATCCTTTTGCTGGGGCTAAGCTAATACAGAAAAGACCTCTTCTCCTACCCACAGCCTCACCTCTATCTCATGGAGAGACATGATGACATGACGTTTCACAGGGCTTCCTGAGGGATCATAATGGCCCACGGGTCGGGGGTAGGCCTGCCGGTGTGTGTGCTCTTGAGTCTACCTCACTGGGATGGCTGGGTGCAGCTCACTGTGATACCTTCTAGGGGCCAGAGTATGCTGGGCTTGAGGAAAACAGCATCTCCTCTCTACTCTTGTGGTTTAGCATCTTGGCAGGTACCTACTGTGGTTCAGGCACTGATCTGTAACTTCTGCAGGAAGCTCCCTACTCCCACCACAGTCTCTTGTCACAGGTGAGGAGATTCAGGCTTAAGCAGGACACAGGGCTTGCATTAGGCAACGGAGGCAGTGGAGAGCTGGGATTTGAACTGTGGACTGTGTTGTTCTGGACTATCTCGTCTATCAAAGCTCATTACCACTGGAGCATAAAGCGGCTGCCACTTCTGGCTTTCTAAGCCCGGCCAGGTTCCTTTCCCTGTTTAAACTTCAGCTCATTTGCAAGCTGAGGAAAGAGGAAGTATGCATCTTCAGGGCCCTCATGGGACATAAACCAGATGATGTGTGCAGCAAGAACACAATGAGCGCTCTCCACTATGCTGAATGTGATTATGATCGCACAAGGTCTTTGATGGCTGGCTGGGTGTCTGATGAGCCTTGCCACACCCCAAGTCCTTGGCCTCATAAATGCTGGGGTTAGGAGTAGGGGAATATGGTGAGAGTCATTATCATCAGCCTGCCAAGCAAAGCCTGTTCCTGCCCTGCCTCCTCATGGCCTCACAGAATAGAAACTACCTGGCTGAGAAGTCCCTGAGCTCCCAAGGGCAGTTCTACACTACTTCCTCAGCACCTTCCAGACCCTCGCGCCCTCATAGGGTCAGATTCCAGAAAGTTTCTCTCATGTCTTTCTAAAGGGCCCTTGGAAGGGGGAGAGCTCAGTTGGTAGATGCTTGTCTAACGGGCATCCGTTAACACACTGGCTACTCAAACCCAACAGCAGGCAAGGCTGATAGACTCCTCCCGTCTTAAGTGGCTAGAGAAACTGAGGCCCAGTGAGGTGAAGTGGCGTGTCCAAGGTTACCGAGTTTAGGCTGAAGCTCCAACACTGAGAAATGGGCTTTTAAAATTAGCTCCTTCTTAATTCCTTGTGTTGTGAAATCTTCCCGCAAACAGGCAGGTACGTAGTCACAAATCAATGCGCACACAGAGGCACTGCTAATTATTGCTGACTGTGGGATGCTTTGGGGGAGCCTGGCCGAGTCTGCTCTGCTGATTGATGGCCCCATCCCCCACAGCACTGAACTGGCTAATTGCAGGAAGTCACATCATTCAGAAGCAAGGCAGGAATAATAGCACCCCCCCTGAAGCCTGGTGCTCCTGGGAATGAGTCATGCCATTGAGAGCAATGGATGCTCTGTGATCACCTCCAGCGGCCCCGGCCCACCACCAGCCCCAGGACAGTCTCGCCAGGTGTATAATGGAGCTGAGCAGGAGTGGGAACTTATGGAATCTCACCAGGACAGCCTGCTACTGCTCGAATTCTGTTTTAGCTTAGAGCACCAGGTAGGCAGGACTCAGTGGTGAAAGGATTTTGATGATCTGGTCACCCTACCCCCAAAGTTCAAGGACAGGAAGTCTTTACATTCCAGATGGGAGGCAGCAGCCTAGCTTCCAGAGTAGTAAGCTGGGGGCAGTGAGCACATGGACAGACCAATGCTCCCCTCCCCATCCCTTCTGAAACTTCAGTTTTCTTTTCTGAGTAGCTGTGATTAGTCACACAAAGGGGGGCAACAATGGGGGAACAGAGGAGAGTATAAACAGATCTATGACAATGCACCTCATCAACCACGATGTCTCTCAGTAAGCCCCCAAGCATGCACCAATGTGCCCATGAGGTCTGCATAGTAAACCGTCTCAGAAGCCAGTGGGTCCAGGGCTGCGGACACAGCTCAGTTGGTAGAGTGCTTGCCTACCATGCATGAAACCCTGAGTTTAACCCCTAGGCCTGCACAAAATGGTGATGTGTGCCTGTAACCCCTGCATTAAGAGGGTGGAGGTAGGGAGATCAGGAGTTCAAGGTCATCTTCAGCTCCATAGTGAGTTTAAGTCCAGCCTACATGAGGTTCTACCTAAAAACAAGATTAATAAGACAAAGTCCGTGTGTTCATCCTCTTCTGCCCATTCACGTTTGTATGGGAAGGACCTGAGACCTGAGAGGTGAAGCCATTCCAAAGTCACAGGCCTCCCTTAGCAGCCAGGCTAGGACAGGGACAGAATGTCCCGCCAGCAGCTTGCTGTCAATTGCTTCTCTGCCTGACCCGTTGGTGATGGGATAGTTTTAATACCAAATAACTATTTGCCAGACTCTGAACCTAGAATGCTACCATAATCACTATTTTAAATATGTGTGGCTGCTGTGCCTGCACGTATATCTGTGTGTGGCTGGTGCCCTCGGAGACCTCAACAGGAAAACAAACCCCTGCACGTGGAGCCACAGAAGGTTGTGAGCAGCCACGTGGGTGCTGGGAGTTGAAGTCAGGTCCTCCGGAAGAGCAGAAAGTGCTCTTAACCACTGATCCACCTCTCCAGCCCCTTGTCCTTCAACTCTTTGTCATAGTTATGAACCAAAATTCATGCCAGCACAGGCAAGTAAGAGAAACTGTGTGAAAGAGACAGACTTCTTTCCTTTAAAGACACCGTAGAGCATGTCAGCTCAGCTTTAGGTGCTCCTAGGGAGGCGCCTGAGGGGGCTGGCTGACATTTTGTATGCAGACCGAAGCGTTTGCTTTCAAAAGATCCTCTGCCATGGTGATAGCAGAGCTTGGGAGTCAGCGGACTTATCCCATGGCAGCCGGCTAGCCCACAATCGAGCCAGGCTCACCAGCACCTCCATAGCCAGAACCTGACCTTACAGTCAGGGCTGAAAAGCTTGTTCTTAGAGAAGGTAGCTCATGCAGTCTGTCATGAACTGAATGAGGACCTAAGTTTGATCTAGAGCATGGCATAAACTAAGTTTGTAGGACCATGCCTAGCATGGGGGAGGTAGAGGCAGGAGGATCACAAGTTCAAGTCTGTCCCTGCTACATAGCAAGCAAAAAAAAAAAAAAACAAAAACAAAAAAACAACAACAACAACAAAAAACAAAAAACCCTATAGTATATAAGACTACCTTAAAGACAAATAAGTTCAGGAAGGAAGAAAGGAACAAAGGAAGAAGAAAACCCTGCTGTGCATCTGCTTCCTGCACAGTGAGAGCCACTGACCAGCAGCAGCTACATCCTGTGAGAACTCATCAGGTACATAAAGCCTCCCCACACCCCAGACATGCTGGAGCCGAATCTCTAATTCACCAAGGCCCCCATCTACAGCCGCTCCAGGAATCCCTTCTCTACACCCGGAAGCAACCTTGTTAGGGTGAGCGCCCACTTCACAGAGAAAGAAACCCAAGAGAGTGGGTCCAAGGTCACATGGTTGGTAGGTAGGACAGCCAGGATGTGTGTCACAGGTTTTGACTCCACAAACACTTCTCAAAGCACAGTGGGACATTGTCCCTGGGAATGCCTAAGTGTATGTGGGGTCTTCAGACCAGCTGAGCATATTCCATCCCTATCAACTTCCCCCCAAATCAAACCTTGTAAAGACCAGCATGATTGATGAGGAAATACAAACAGTGAACAAACATGTAGGGAAAACGTTCACGCCACCTAGTAATCAGACATGCAAATGAGAGCAACATTTAGGAGCCATTCTCTACCTATATAATTAGCAAGACTGAAAAAAAAAAAAAAAAGCAAAAACTGTTCTGAACAAGGCACACGCATATACGACCCAAGACAGCATAGATTTATATAACCCTTTGGGAAAGTTGATCTGGCAACATCCATCAACAGCCGTGAATATATTGTGCCCGCTGACCTGGGAATTCACCTGGAGGAAATAATTCAGTGGGTCGGTGGGGTGGGGAGCTGTGTCAGAACACTGGCTGTGAGCATGAGCAAAAAACCCTAATATTCTGCAGGAAGGGAAGGAATGGGGAACCAGGAATCTACCAGCTCCTGCCATGCTGGACAGCCATCTGAAATGAGAATTAAGAGGTCCAAGCACTAATGTAGAAACAGGAGTAAAAGAAAGATGGGCTGGAGCTCAGAGGGAGGGCACTCGCCTCAGTGTGGAAGGCTGTAGGTTCAGTCCTAAGGACACCCCGCCCACACACACACACACATAAACACCAGCCCCCTCCACTCCACACAACACAGAATTAACACTGTCCAGCCGCTGGACAGCACACCTTTAATCCCAGCACTCAGAAAGCTGAGGTAGGTGGATCTTTGTGATTTTGAGGCCAGCTCAGTCTACAGAGTGAGTTCCAGGCTAGTCGGGAATATATAGTGAGGCCTTGTTTTAAGACAAACAAACAAGTAGAAAGGAGAATGCAGAACAGCTTATGAGAGCTGGGGTTATAGTGCTGTGAAAAATATTGTCTGTAGAGGAGGACAGGACAGAGCTGGATGGAGGGGAAGACAGTTTCAGACTAAGGCCTTTCCAGCTACTCTTGCAGTTACAAACCTCGGAGACCAGCCTCAAGGGTCGCACAGCATGTCTGCAGGTGACACACAGAGAGTTCTAGCCCTCCTTTGTGGGCAGAAGGTCACACTCCAGGTTGCCAAGAGTACGGTTTGCTGGCTGCCGCGGCCCAGGGAGGCTGTGAGGGGCCCCTCCTGACTTACCATGAAGCCTGGTGCGCAAGTACAGCCCCCAGTGACGCTGTGGCAGTCAGCGCCATTCTGACAGGTGCAGGGCAGCTGGCAACCGTTGCCATAGTAGCCGGCAGGGCAGGACTCATTGCAGTAGTGGCCAGACCAGCCTGGTCGGCAGGTACAAGCTCCAGTGACCGGATGGCAGCTGATCAGAGGACAGAAGGGATGAGAGGACATCGGTCAGGGCTGTAACTGTGTCCCGTCCCCTGCCCTCCCCAAGTCCAGTCTGCCCACAGCAGTAAGAGCAAAGGACCCCTGCGGGTAAGTTAGTAATGCCTTGTTTGTTTATGAGAAGACGCATGACCATACACAATCCCATTAGTTCCCAGAAATGAAAAGTAACTTGCCTAAAGTCATTCAGCAAGGAGGTAGCAAGACCAGTATTAGTACCCAGGCTTCTGATTCCCAAACAGGAACTTTTTCTTTTTTTTTCTTGAGGCAGGGACTCATGGAGCCCAGGCTACCTTTGAACTCCCTGTGTAGCCAAGGGTGACACTGAATTTCTGGTACTCCTGCCTCCCTCCTGAGAGCTATGATGACAAATATGTGTCATCATGACCGGTTTGTGCAATGCTGAGCTACTACGCAGAGCCCAAAGCACAGAGCAGTGTCTTTCCCCTTTGCCTCATAGAGAGATTCTGAGGTCCAGAGCGCTCATCATTTCCGTCCCACCCATCCAAGGTGAAGACACCTGAGAAGGTGACCATGATACCAGTAGAGTTAAAGCAATACCTCAGGACAGGGTGGCCTCTCTGACATTGTGCCTCAGGGAACTGCTACTTGGGCTTCCCTATGCCCCAGGCCTTTCTCTGCCTTTTATCCATCAAGCTGCAGAAAGAACCATTGGCTGGCAGCAGGGACATGACCCTGGAGTGGAGCAGCTTTGGCTGAGAGTGGCCTGGTCCAGTAGCCAATATCCATCCCTGATCAGGAGACAATGTGGTAATGGCGTGCCCTGTGTCCCTGTGGTGGGTGTGACTGACGCATGATATCACCTACTGAGTCCACATGCTGGGGTATATTCCCGGAGATGATCTCAGCAGACACTAAGACGGGCCAGTTCTTGGTGAGCTCCTGTGACCTCAAGATTCCTCAGCTTGCCACACTTTCTCAGAACTGTGCCCTGACTTCATTCTCCTTCCTTCCTTCCTTCCTTCCTTCCTTCCTTCCTTCCTTCCTTCCTTCCTTCCTTCCTTCCTTCCTTCCTTCCTTCCTTCCTTCCAGCTCTCATGTGGGTCAGGCCTGACAGCCCTTCCCAGCCCTTCGGCGCATGACCACCTCCCCCCTCCACCTCCCCAACATGTGTCCTTGTATTTTTCTCTTCTGTGTGGTTCTAAAGGTTGGACCAGGGCTCCTTGAGGGCTAGGCAAGGCATTCTTCACCACATGCCCACTGAACCTCTCATTTGCTTCTGGGCCAGTCTAGACTAACAGAGTCCACCTAGCAGAGGGGGTGGGCCAAGCTGCTCCAAGCTCAGATCACGTCCTTCACGCCCTGGAATGTGTCTCAGTTCTGACCTGAAGGCTTCGGGCTGGCCAACGCTAGCCTTTGTTCCTCTAAGTCCCACAAGAACAGGGCTTCCTCTCCCTGGTTAACTTCGGCTCTCAGTTCCTGGCTCATGTTCACTGTCTAGTTTACACACATAGGGATGTGCTTTGCTTTTACCATATTTAACTATTTTCTTTTAGAGACAGGGCCTTATGTAGCCCAAGATGGCCTTAGACTTGCTAATATAGCTGAGGATGATCCTGAACTTTATTTTTTGCATTTGTGGGGCCAGCTAACGTGAGTGCCAGGGGTAAGATTCAGGCCATCCAGCAACTGTGCATGTTTGGCTCTCTCACCAGCTCCCAACCCTGAGCTTCTGATCCTTCTGCCTCTACCTGTCCAGGGCTAGGCTAACCGCTGCGTACCATTACCACACCTGGTTTTATGCTCTGCTGGGATTCGAACCCAGGGCTTCATGTATGCTGGAGAAGCACTCTGTCAGCTGAGCTACCCCCCTAGCTTTCTGTATTTAATTATTTTCTGTGTCTGTTGACTCATTTGTTTTCTGTCTACCCACTGGGTTTCAGCTCCCTGGGGGAGAGCCATTGTCTGTCTTGTCACCTCTCAGGGCTCAGTGGGGTTCCTGGTACAGGGGAAGTGCTGACCTCATGGGATGCTTAAATGAACGAATTAATGAACAGACTAATTGTGAGCAGCCAGCCAGCCTGTCTTCGGGGTGGGGGGGAGGGGGAGCTGGTGTTCTTGCAGGAAATGAGGGGGTGGACTAGAACAGACAACTCTGGAATAATAAGTGCCAGTAGCTAATAATCACTTCAGAAAATGTTTAGTCTCTTAATCATCCAGTCAAAACAACAATTGGATATCAACTTCTCTCTATCAAAACATGGACGAGCTTTTCAAACGCTGGTAAAGGTTTCAAAACAATCCGAGGTTATGTATCAGGAGACCTAAAAATATGCAGATGTCTTGGCCTTTTATTCTATTTCTAAGAATCTATCCTAAGGAAATGATCGTGGTTGTGGAGGAAGATTTATGCACAGAGATGTTCCCTTGAAGCATTATTTATAACAGTGGAAAATGGAAGCAATTTGAATAATAATAAATAATATGTGACCAGGCTATTAAAGCACCAGGCACCTCGCAAACATATATTTCTTATCTTCCACAAACCTGAGAAGTAGGAATGTGAGCCTCCATTTTACAGGTGCACCCAGAGGTTCTGGGACTTGTTCAAGGTCATGCAGATAAGTGGGTGAGTGATGGAGCTGAGATTTGAACCAAGGTCTGGCCATGTTTATCCTGGGCTTGCCGCCCCTGGCAAGAAGGTGCCAGTTAAATTTCTTACGCTGGGCATGGCGGCACATGCCTTTAAACCCAGCAGAGGCAGGCAGATCTCTGTGAGTTCAGTGCCAGCCTGGTCTAAAGAGTGAGTACCAGGACAGCTGGGGCTACAGAGAGAGCCTGTCTTGAAAAAAAGAAATGCCTTCTGTTTTGGTCATGGTGTCTCTTTATAGAACAGTTACTACGACTCTAGGCAGACACTCTACAGGCTGAACTATATCCCAGCCCTACAATTCTATTTCTAGAAACAGGACATCTAACTTCTTCGTTTGAATTTCCCTTTGGAAAGATGCTGGGGAGTGGCGGCAGATAATGATTTGATTTTTTTTTTTTTTTTTTTTTTTTTTTGGTTTTTTGAGACCAGCTAGCCAGCTAGCTTTGAACTCATGGCAGTTTTTCTGCCTGCATGTCCGCCTACCCAGGCCTCCCTTCCCCAGGGTCACCTGGCTGTTCAGGCAGTGCTGGGAGAGGCTGAGACCAAAGTCCGAATCACTGATGCTCAGGCTGTCTCCCCTGTGTCAGGTGTCCCTGCTTTCTTCCTTTCCCGAAGACACAGATTAATCACTAGCTAACAGGAGCCGAAAGCTGTACAATGCAGGCAGCAGCTTCGCAGGGTGGGTTTTTCTGCCTTTCTTTTGCTCTGATGAGATTTCTATCTTCGTAGCATCTGGTGGCTAAATCAAATCTTTCAAAGGTAATCTGCCATCCTGGCTCCTGGAATTCATCTATGACAATCTAATTTCGGGAGGGAACATTTAAGAGGCCTGACACCCAGACACTGTCTTCAAGGTGAATGCTCTATGAAGGAGGATGGCCTCTTTTGTGTCTTCACAGAGCCCATAGAGGACACTAAAGCTCCTCATCCCTGCTCCTTCCCAGGGCAACCCATATCTTCTCTGCAACAGCTAGCCAGAGGGGAAGGAGCGGGGAGAGGGTGCTGGTGGGCTGGTTAGCAGGGCTTCCTTGGCTGGGGTTAGAGTCCTGGGTCTCCTCAGAGGGATGCTGGAAACTGAAACTCACCATTTGTCCCAAGTTCTGCATAAGTTCAGGGACAAGTGAGGTGAGGCTTCCAGTGACTGCCCCTCAACCCCGCTTCCATGCTGATCAAAGGTGATAGACTGGGAGCCTGAGAGGAGAGGGGCATGTATCAGGGTGCTTTCTTAGATGGCTGCTGAAGAACCAGCCTGCCTCCATCTTAGGCTTAAACGCTATCTTATAGTGAAGGCAAACTAGGCTCATTCCTGCTTGATAAAATCTCTGTTTAATCATCAACCTCTCAAGGATTGGGAATTGCCCTACCTGTAACCTTAACTAACCAATGGTTCTGTACTGCCTGTTTCATGTCTTTGTTTCAGAAAGACTGCCAATCATGTCTTTGTTTCAGAAAGCTGTTTTAACCATCTTGCAGCCCTGCCTTTGTTTTTAAGGGTTATATGAACACCTGTGACTACCTTGCTATGCCCCCCTCAACCATGTCTTTGTTTCAGGAGGTCATTAAGACTAATTGTTATGCTTATGTTCTGCTCATGTAACCCTGCTTATTTTGACCTATAAATCCCCCATTTGGGAACCCCCTACCCCACCGCCCAACCCCGCTATAAAAGCCTTGTCTTCCTTGTCTTCCGATGCTGACCTCTCAAATCCTTAGGGGGAGGCAGCCCACATACATGAATAAAAAAGCTTGCTGTAATTAATTTGGCCATGATGATTTGGGTTGGTAGTCTTTCTCCTTCCGTCCTTGGGATTAATGACAGATCTGAGGCCAGGACCAAGGGAACCAACCCCCAACTCAGTACCTGCAACCTAGCTGTCTTAAGATTGAGTCACAGGTCTCTCCTCTGTCTCTTTCTCTCTACTACCCTTTCCCCCTACTTCCCTCCCTCCCTTCCTTTCTTCCCTTCTCTCTCTTCCTCCCTCCCTCCCTCCTTTCCCTTCCTTCCTTTCTTCTTTCCCTCCTTCCTTCCTTTGAAGTCCTTCTTTCCTTCCTTTCTATTTTTTTTTTTTTTTTTGAGACAAGGTCTCATGGCACCCATTCTGACCTCCAGGTAGCCAAGGATGGCCTTGAACTTCTTATCCTTCTGCCTTTCTCTTTTAAATGCTGGAATGACAGTGTGTGCCACCATGCCCAGTCTATACTGCGCTGGGGAGGGAATCATGCAAGCCAGGCAAATGTTCTACCAACTGAGGTACACTCCTAGCTGCACATCTTTGCTTTCTTTATATCCCAAGAGAAGGTTCTATCTATAGCCAAGGCTTCCTGGGGGGGAAAAAGGCTGAAGCTGGGTACACACACAGGAAGAGGGCTGTTTGCTGTGTCCAAGGGAGCAAAGCCAAGAGCAGCAAGAATTCAGTTATCCTGGACATTCTCACCTGAGTCAGCTTGCTTCTCTGTCCTACCTGGACATTTGACTGACTGGAATCATCTTTGGGTATCTGAACTTGGGAGTGAACCAGACATCTGATGGGTGGAAACCAGGGACCCTGGCTGAACATTTTATAGAGTACAAGACCGTTCCGTGTGGATGATGGCAAGATGGGTTGCCTGGTACAGACTGAACAACACTTGTCTCCATGCCAGGAGAAGGGGGAATATTTGAAAGGCAAGTGAGGTGGAGCTGAAGGATACATGTTTAAGATGAATTCGTCGATGCCTGTCACTGAAGGCCGAGGCAGTGATGAGAGAGATGGACAAGGTAGGCTGCTGGTGCCTTTGGGGGTCCAGGCTTGGGGCAAGGCTCTCTCCAAGGAGGAAGTGCTTTGGAGTCTAAGCAGCCTGCCCAGAGCTGGGCTGGCAGGCACCATCCAAGGACCCATGCCTAAGGAGGGTTTTTGCCTCCCAGTCCCTTGAAACATGACACACGTTAAAGACAGTAAAGCAAATAATCATTAATATTGGATGGGCTGAGATTAGCAACAGAGAAGAGGGAGTCCTTCCAGATTAATAATGCATGGAGGATTCCTTCAGAAGAAAGATAAATTATGCAGGGCACGGGTGCTCGGGAAGGGAGGAAAACAATAGCTTTTTAATTTGGGGCTTGGGTGTATCTCTGTGGTGGGGACTCTTCCTGAATGGGGCCTCAGCAGCCTCCTGCTTCCTGTCTTTGGCTTCACAGCAGGAATGTGATGTCCCCATGCTGTCTTCTACCTGTGGAGTAGGTAAACTTGTTTCTTATTCCCATCCTTGGGAGCCTTAGATATTTCTGCTTGCCCTTCAGTTCAGGCAAAGGGCCACCTCTTCCAGGATGCCTTTCCTGCACAGTATAGTGGTCTTCTGTGATCTTTTATGTACATAGACTAGGTCACAATAACTTGGGCACATATTAGGACCTGGCAGAGCCAGGTTCATATATTTTTACCCTAATATTTCTCAACCTCTGATGTTGGGTGTGTTACATACTTAATGGTGTGTCATGGCTTGGCTGATGGGATTTTTGCTCACTGGGACATAAGCAGAGCTATGAGACATGACTGGAGGTGCCTTGTATTGGAAGAAGATGCCAGGAAGTGCCTGCTGCCAATGAATACTCAGAATCTGAGGTTCTAAGGGCACCTGGGTTTTCTTCTTGTAGCCTGGCCCTGCCCTGTTGGGGCACTCAAGTCAAGACCTGCCTTGGCATAGAGCTGCCTCGGCTCTAGGCCCTCTCTGTGTATTCCTCCCCTGTGAGGCCACTAGGGAACCATATTCACCTAAGCTGACACATGCTGACATGGCTTGCTTGCAGTGACTGGAGGCTCCAGGGTGAATTGTGAGAAACCAAACGCTGCAGGTAAGGACAGGCCTCAGAGCACAGGCCTCCTCTGCTTGCCATCTGCTCAGTAGCCACTGCCTGGGCCAGCTTGTCTTCCTGGGCAGTTCACAGGTGAGGGGAAAGGATGTCCTACCCCTTACTACCTCATGACAGGTAGCAGGCAGTCAGATAGAGGGCATGCGGCATCTCCAGGATGTCCCACTTATAGAAAGAAGGCAGCAGAGCTGGCAGGCAGGAAGGGGGAGGGGCGGACAAGGAGGCGGAGTCCATTTACCTTCGGCTTCTCAGGCTCAGTTCTGCCTGGGAGTAGGAGACCAGCTACCATCCCTGTATTTCTAAGCCGTGCTGGGCATAGAGGCTGATCTTTGTCTTTCCTGCTGTCCCAACTGGCCAGGACCTCCCTTGGTCCTAGGATGGGCTTTATATGGCTCCAGCCTCTGCTTAGATTCTCATTGTAAAGAAGACTATTTAAGATAGCTCACCAGCCACTGTACTGTGAGCCCAGCCCCCAGAACTATCCACTCCTACTCCCACACCCGCGCTCCCCATTCTGTGGATCACTTGGCTGCTTCCTTGATCCTATATGAGGCTTGAGATTGACTGGTTGTGAAACTCAGGCAGATGAACGTGGAGAAGGGGGACAGGTAACCTAGGTCTAGTCCTGACTCCGGCTGGGTGGCGTTAGTTTTCACCTTTTTTTTTTTTATTTTTATTTTTTATGTTAATTACAGTTTATTCACTTTGTATCCCAGTTTCTTTTCCCAGCTAGCTGGCTGGTGACCCTGGAGGTGGGCCCACCCGCCCCTGCCCCAGGCTTACCGTCCACAGCTCATACCTGACAGTGTTCTCAGTGTCGCAGGGACAGGGCAAGGTGCAGCCCGAGCCATGCAGGCCCTCCGGGCAGAGCCGCTCCTGGCAGCTCGGGCCCTTATAGCCAGGCTCACACTCACAGGCACCTGTGGTCGGTGAACATTGACCTCCATTGTGGCAGTCACAGCGCTGAGAGCACCGGAAGCCGAAAGTTCCAAAGGGGCATTCCTCCTGGCACCTGTGGGAGAGCAGAGCAGGGTGGGGGTCTGCAGGGACCCCTCCTCACTTGGAACACCTGGTGTGTTCCTTCTCTCCCAGCCTCCTTCCCCACTCCTGTGGGGAGTTCACCCCAGGTCCCCTCAGCAGCCAGCTCAAATTATCGGGTCATGATGTAAAACTTTGTTTCTTTTTCATTGTAAAAAGCTGTGATAAGGCTGAGCGAGGTGACACATGCCTGTAATCCTAGCAACTAGGGAGGCTGCAGCAGGGTGGGGCCAGCCTGGTGGGTTCCTGGCTACCCTGTATGACTAAAGTCTCCTTCAAAAAAAAAGTGTGATAAAATATGTGTGCTGTGTCTTGAATGTTTGCTTCCTTCAAATTTCACGGAGAAAGTTTTCTGTTACAATTAATCGATTTATTTCTATTCGAAGAGTCTCACATAGACCAAGCTGGCTTCAAACTCACTCTGTAGCCACTGGGGGCCTTGAACTTCTCATCCTACCTTTCCCGCCATCTGAGGGCCACCACGCTTGGTTTATGTGATGCTGGGGAAAAGTCCAAGTTAGTTTGTTTGTTTGAGACCAGGATTGCGCTCTGTAGTTCAGGTTGGTGTCCTACAATTCACTATGTAACCCAGGCTGGCCTCAGATTCACAGCAATCCTCCTGTCTCAAACTCCTGAGTGCTTCCCTGAGTCTCAGGCAGAAGGCCCTCTCCCTGTGGCTCCTCCCCCAAGGGTGAGTTTCCCTCATGTAGAAGTGTCTTCCTCCTTCATCAGCCTGCAGCTGCAGACTCCCAAAGAGTGGCTATTTGTTCTTCCTGGGACCTGGGGCCTCCTCGAGGCAGGGGCTAACTCTCTGATCAGCCAGCGACCCCCTAGGGGAGGTCATGCAGGCGGGTACTTGGGAGGTCCCTGCATTCTGGGACATTTGTGTGGTGCTGTTGGCTTCCTGGGTGTGCTTTAACTTCCCTTGCTGCATTCCGGGGGGCTCAAGCCCATTGTCACAGCACCCAGGCCTTAGAGAAACAGGGGTCGCCCTGGGGCAACCTGTGCCCTGGAAGGAAATAGCCTCTGTCTGGGCTTGGAGAGTAGCTATGTCTTTCTTTCTTTCTTTATTTTATTTTTGTCTTTGTTTTTTGAGGCAGGGTTTCTCTGTGCAGCCTTGGCTGTCCTGGACTCCCTTTATAGGGCAGGCTGGCCTGAACTCACAGATATTCACCTGCCTCTGCCTACTGGAGTGCTGGGCTTACAGGAGTGCCACAGCTCACAGCTGATTATCTATTTCTTGACTTTGCATTATGATACAGATAGTGGACAGCTGACCTAAACCTCTCACGGATCACTTCCTCATCATAAGATCAGCTGGTAACCTCCTCAGGTTGTTTGACAGTTAAAGAAAATAATGCTAGGGGCTGGAGAAATGGCTTAGCAGTCAAGCACTTGAACTTGACTTGTTCTCAGTACCCACACTGGGCAGCTTACACTCACCGGTTCCTCCTCTAAGTACCTGCCTATGTGAGCTCACATAGCACAAAAGGTGCCAGTCCTCCATCCTGGGGGCTTGCGGGCTGATAAGAGATTTAGCCCTTGCCTTGAGGCTCCACAGGACAGGGGCTTTCTGCCTGAGACTCAGAAAAGCATTTAGTAATGAGCCGGGTACTCAGGAGTTTGAGGCCGAAGGATCCGACACCCTCCTCTAGTCTTCTCTGGCACTGCACTCAAATGTACATAACCTGTCACCACTCACATAATTAATTTAAAAAGAATGTGACTAATAGTCCAGAAAGGTAGCCAGGAGACCATTATTTGTTGTCATTCTTGAATAAATTTCACTGCTGGCCTATATCTCCAGTTCTTATTAAAAGTTTGTTTCAATTCTTAAAACACAGCAGATCTGACCCTCTTGCCTTAGATTCAGGCATGAAAAGGATCCGAGAAAAGAATTCTGAAATGTAGAAGTGGTTTGAGTATCACACGTGTGGAGGTCGGATGATGGACTGTAGCACTGGTTCTGTCTTACTTTTACATGTGTTCCAGGGATGAAACTCAGGTCATCAGGCTTTGAGCAGCACGTACCTTTATGTGCTGAGCCATCCCCCACCCCCCGCCCCAAGATTTATGCTTTGTATTTAAGTGTAACCTTGAACTCCTGATCCTCTTACCTCTACCTCCTGAGTGCTGGGATTGCAGGCAGGAACCATGAAAGCCTGTTACTCAGTATGGGGGGCAGGAGGGGGTACTCAAGTCTTTATGCATGCTGGGCAAGCACTCTATTGAATTACGTCCTCATTTGTTTATTTTCTAAATGTACCCTGTGCTGCACAGTTTTATGTCAACTTGACACAAGCTCCGGTCAGCTGAGAGGAGGGAGCTGAGAAAATGGCTCTTGAAGGTTGTGCTGTAGGCAAGACTGTTAGGGATTTTCTTAATTAGTAATTGGTGGGGAAGGCTGCAGTCCACTGTGGGCAGCCTGAGCAAGCCAGGAGGAGCAAGCCAGTAAGCAGGGCCCCTCCTCGACCTTTCTGTCAACTCCTGCCTCCAGGTTTCAGCCCTTTGGCTTCCTGCCCTCACTGCTTTTGATGATGAAGTACTGTATGGAACTGTGAATGAATAAACCCTTCCTCCCCAACTTGCTTTTTGTCATGGTGTTTCTTCACAGCAATAGTAACCCTAACTAAAACATACCCGTAACTTCTTGGAGGCTCATTCTTCCTCATAGACAGGGCAGGGAGAGCCTGGTCCCCATGAGAGGCTGGAGGCCTAAATGAGGACAAGTGACCACACGCAGTGGGCTTGTGGGGCCAGCACTGTATATGGGGGAACTGAGGGCAGTTAAAATATTGGGGACTAGCCTTGGCAACTAGAGACCATGTGCCCTTGTTTCTGTCTTTGCTGTTCTGTGCCCACTGAGACAGGCCAGCAGGAGAGCTTCCCTCAAAGGCTGTCCCCTCTCAGAGCCACGGTGTGAGGGAAGGAGCCTGGCTGAAGGCAGGCAGTGAGAAAGATCTGGGCTGCCCCAGCCTGCTGGGGCAAGAACAAAGGGAGGGGTGCCTGAGGGAGGAAGGGCAGGTGGCAGGCGAGAAAGGAGGAGTTCAGAGGAGGAGGGAGAGGCCTGAGGGAGAGGGCAAGCACCAAGAGCAGCTGGAGACCCATGTCTCAGGTGCCAGTCCCTGCTCAGCCTCCAGACTTCTCCACAGACCACTGAGCCCAGCGGGCCTCAGATCTCTCTGATGTCAGGAGAGAAACTCACACCAGCAAGACACCTGCTCCCTTGCATTGGACGTTCCTGCAAACCCATGCCCAGTGGGACAAACGGTGTCCCACCTGGCTGATTCCGGGGGAGGGGCACCAAATCCACATGCCCAGAAAAAAAAATCTAGCAATGAAATATTGACAACCTAACCTCATCCATTTCCATAGTCAGTCTCTTTCTACTCTTTTTTTTTTTTCTTAGCCACAATTTAAACAACTTATTTATTTAGAGATCAAGCAAAGACTGCTAATGAATTTTACACAAAGCATACTAATAACCCGGCTGTGGAACAGGAGGGTAATCACAGCAGGGATTAACTTTCTACTTAAACACCCTTCCTTCCCAACATATCAATCTAATGTGTCCAATATTGCCATTAACAACCAGATACATTGCTCAATTAAATTACAAGTTACGTTTTGTGTTTAATTTGAGCTGGATCCCCCTATCTGAGGAGACCCGCATTATTATACCCACTTGGCCTTAATATGCTCATGATAATTTGGGGTGGGCTAACGCAGCTGTCACCTACAAAATTAATGGAGGCAATTTTACAAAATATTAAACACCAGGCAGCCTGTTGAGGCGGGAAAACCGAGCGCATGCGACACTCGGCACGAACTCTCCTGAGGCGGGCTAGTGAAGCAAGCTAGAGGCCCGTGGTTTGGGAGATTCTCTCCGCTCTGGGATCAGGGTTGAGACACTAACAAGAGACACTCAGGGTTATTTCTGCCCTTGATGAACACTGGCAGCCAATGAGGCGGCTCTGCTGGTGCCCGGTAGCTTGCTAACACTGGTGTCCAACACATGAATGAGAGCTGGAACACAGCGGCCCTCTTCTGGTCCCCAACATTTCTTTACCTTGGAGTTTGAAGAAGTGGTGGGAAGGTAGACCTGGCACTTAATCCTGGGTCCCCAGAACCCACACCCCGTGCTCTGTGCTTCAGGGAATCCATGGAGATGCTGGCACAAGGCTTAAGCACTTTAGGGTGTAAGCAAATAAAGCCAGTGCGAGCAGACAGGCTTTATTCTGGATCCTACTAAAGACTGGGGCAGTTCCAGGGAGAGCAGGGGGAATGCTGATTTTGTTAGTCAGCTCCAAAGGGTGGCTGGAGCATAAATCAGCTAGTCAAGTGCCTGTTTGTTATGCAGGAAGCTGTGGATTTGACCCCCAGCCCTATGCTAACTGACCATGGTGACATACATCTGTGTCTCAGCACTCAGGAGATGAGGCAGGAGGTTTAGACGTTCAGGTCATCCTTGGCTACACAGTGAGACTGAGGCCATCCTGGGCTATAAGAGATACTGTCTCAAAACAAACACAACACAACACACACACACACACACACACACACACACACACACACACACGAAAGGACTCATTGGCTGACTCATCCTTGATCCCTGCTGTTGATCAGGAAACAAATATTATCTTGTCAGGGATAATCCCCACCCCACCCCCAACCCTGCAGGCCCTGAGAAGATACCATGTTTGCAGGCTCTGGGTCATAGGCCTTTCAGAGACTGGCCTCATGGCTTACCTTTCTTACACATTTAAACATAGTAGAACATTGGGGGAAAGTCTCCTCGTGACAACTCTGAACACAAAGCTTCAGGGCTGGCTGGCTCCATCATTTGCAAGGTAGCACAGCACTTGTGACCTTTATGATAAGCTTGAATTCTACTGGCTGATAAACAGAGCTCAGGGCTAGACCAGATAAGGATCTGTAAGGATAGATTCTATTGGGGGCAGATACAAAGCACGTGGGCATGTGTTCCACTCACACTCAGGAGCCTGGGGGATTCAGATGGAGGTGCTCCCAATAGAACAGCAAAGGATCATTGGGCTGTTAGACCATTCCAGTATTCCAGGTGATCAGGCACATTTCCTTCCATTGAAGAAAACTGGCTTGTGTGATTGACAATCCTCGTTTCTATGATGCTTATTCTAAGCTGTGCTTCCTACCTTATCTCCTCTCACTTTGTCTGGAAGAGCAACAACATAAAGGGATCAGAGGTGAAACTTGGATCCACCTGCATGGAGCCAGGCAAAAGGCAGGCCTCCCCTGGCCGGGGTGTGTGGACAGACTCGGCCCTCCATCTCCAGTTCTGCAGAGCCTCAGATACACTTGCTTTTTCCTCTCCCACGGTGCTGTCCTGGCCCCACAGCTGACTTCCAACTGGTCAACTGTGTCTGGAAGGCAGTCCCTCATTCTGGGTTTTGTGGCCTGCCCCCTCTGCCAGGTTGACTTCATTCAGGGATGTCAGTGTCCTTCTGGACCCCTGTTCAGCCTATCCTCAGGCACTCACATCACACAAAGTGATGTCAGCATCTTTCAGAGATAACTCAATTTTAGAATAAAAATCTGAACTTCAAAACACGGACCTTGATTTTGCTGTCTCAGCTCTTTCAGGGTCTCCGCATCGCTGTTAGTGCAGACATGGGAGGAAGAGGTCGTTGCTCACCCCCTTCCCTAGTGCAAGCTTAGGGCAGCCAGGCTTGTGGATGGGTGTGCACGGAGGGGTGGGAAAGGGTGAGCTGATGGGTTTCCCTGGTAGGATTCAGAATGCCTTTGGAGGAAAGAGCCAGGTTTGCCAGGGCTGCTGTGGCTGGTACCCCTGCAAGGCTGCTGAGGACATGAACAACTGAACATCAAAGGCAAGAGTTAATGCCATCCTTACCTGTCCCCCATGTATCCAGCTGTGCAGTAGCACTGTCCAGTCACATGGTCACACTGGCCTCCATGGTGGCAGGGACAATCCTGGCTACAGTTCTGGCCAAAGGTCCCTGCTGGGCAGGGCTCAGCACACACTGCTCCCTGAAATAGAATTGAGACAGGCTTGGTAGGGCTCCAAAGACAGCACGTTGAGGCTATATACTCCGAGGAATACTGGGGTCCCAGGACCACCCCAACTTTCTCAGGTCCACTCAGGCTAGTTCTTTCACTCACCTATTCAGCACAGAGTTAGCACCTGCTGTATGTCAGGCACTGGGATGGATGCGTGGGGAACAGAGCTGCTACCTATCCGCCCTGAGTCCTGGAAGATCACCAAGGAGGCAAAGTGGAGCTAAGTTCTTTCACAGGGATGTGGGAAAAAATAGCTGAGCAGATACAGAAGAGTGCCCCCCCATTAAACCTCCAGCTGTGGAGATACACTCATGTCTGTGCCTTTCCTAAACCCAGTTACTGTGAGAGAGAACCCAAAAGGAAGTAATGGTGGGAAGGAGGGGACCTAGGGGTATGAAGACGGAAAAAAGGGACAGAAGAGGGAGGAGGGGGAGAGAAGGACTGGAGGGGTAGAAATAAAATGGGGGACATATGACTCCCATCAGAGTAAAACATTATAGATTAAATTTTTTAAAATTTTATGTACATTAGTGTTCTACCTCCATATGTCTGTGTGGGATGTCAGATCCCTTGAAGCTGGAATTACAGACAGCTGTGAGCTGTCATGTGGGTGCTGGGAATCAAACCCTGGTCCTTTGGAAGAACAGCCAATGATCTTAGCTGCTGAGCCATCTCTCCAGCCCATATTATAGATTTTTATAAAATTAAATTTATTATTATTTTTTTTAGGCCAGGTGGTGGTGGCACACACATTTAATCCCAGCACTCAGGAGGCAGGAGAGGCTGATCTCTGTGAGCTCAAGGCCAGCCTGGTTTACAGAACGAGTTCCAGGACAGCTGGGTCTATACAGGGAAACCCTGTCTCGAAAAACCAAACCAAAAAAACAACAAAAAAACCCCACATTTTAATTTCTATATGTATGTGTATGTATGCCATGGGCATGTGCATGCCTGAGGAGGCCAAAAGAGGGCTTTGGATCCCCTAGAGCTGGAGTTACAAGTGGTTGTGAGCTCCCTGTCACAGATTCAAGGAGCTGAATTTGGTCCTCTGGAATAGCAGAAGTGCTCTTAACTACTGAGCTGTCACTCCAATCCCTGAAGTTTTATATTTCTAAAGGTAAACTTAATCAAAGTTTTTAGGAAGAAGAAAATAGTTATATACAAAAACCAGGAATCAAGTTGTTAGGCCTCTTAGTTAGAAATTAGATGACAGTGGGGCTATTCCTTAATATTTTGGAGAGAAAATAATTTTCAGTCTGGAACTGGCTGCCAAGAAGCACTAGGGATGTGGCTCAGAGGTAAAGCCTGGGTCTTTAGCACTTTAGAACAAACTAATTAGAACCAAACAAACTCCTTTGTCTAGAATTTCATAGTTGCCAAACCAAATACGTATTCAGGGAATGTGATCGTGACAATTTCAGGTTAGAACAGTCACAAACATTAACTTTCATGAATACTTTCCAGTAATTAGCTAGAAGATTCCCCCACCCCTCATCAAAAAGGAATGCCCAGGGCTGGTGACGCAGGCCAGTGCTTGCCTGGCATGCGGGAGGCCCTGTGTTCTGTCCTCAGCATCATACAGACTGGGTGTAGGGGCACACACCTGTAGGTGGAGGCAGGAGGATTACAAGTATTCAAGGTCATCCTTGAGTACATAACTAGTTTGGGAGTTAGAGTGGGGTATGATATCCAGTTAAACCAGAAAAGCAACCAAACAACAATACTTTGCTAAAGCAAACAAAACAAGAAAAATCCAAAGGGCTGGGTGTTGGTGGTGCCTGCCTTTAATTCTGGCACCTGGAAGGCAGAGGCAGGCATGTGTCTGTGAGTTCAAGGCCATCCTGGTCTACAGAGAAACCCTGTCTTAAAAACCCAGGAAGGAAGGAAGGAAGGAAGGAAGGAAGGAAGGAAGGAAGGAAGGAAGGAAGGAAGGAAAGAAGATAATTACTCAAGAAAAAGAAAAACATGGTTTCTAAGAACTAGGGACCCATCAAAGGAGAAACAAAAGGAATTTCAGGACAGGAAAGAACAGTTGTGAGTAAGCCAAGCAAAGAGCTCACACACAACAGAAGCATCAAGTGTTCCGTGTGAAGCATGAAGTGTGCCTCAAAACACAAAGAAAAAATGAGTGAGTGAATGAGGGAGGGAGGGAGATAGAGGGGAAGAGAGGCAGGGACTGATGTGTTTAACCTTACTGAGAGAAATTTCAGACTTAGATTGAGCTGTCAGATACATTAGCAGTGGCACACACAGGCATGCTGACGTAAGCATTGGGAACCAACTTCTGTCTTCTCTTCTGTCTTCCTTTTGAAATGGGGCCTGTACCCTGGGCATATTGTCCCCTTTTCACCGAAGTCCTCCTCCTCTGCTACGTGACTGCCTGTGTCTGGCCTCTGTGCCAGTTCAATTCAACTGGCATGCCTCTCCCTCTTCCTCTTTTCCATCTTCTTCCAGGTAGCTGCCAAGATTTATACCCTGTAGTTCTTTTAAACATGAGTAAAGTTGCTCTTAAGCTTAAAAAAAGATGATTCAACACCAAGTTATAATATAAGGCCCTGTGTGTGTATAGAGCGGTGTGTGTGTGTGTGGGTGTGTGTGGGTGTGGCTAAAGCTAAATGAATAAATTAAAATTTAAGTTTATTTATTTATTTGTTTGTGTGTGCGTGTGTGCATGAGCACACTATGGCATGTGTATGGAAACTGTATGACAACTTGTTGAGTCAGTTTCTCTTTCTACCCTGTGGGGCCCAGGGATTGAACTCCGGCTGTCAGGCTTGAGGGCAATAGCCTAACTTACTGAGCCATCTCACTCCTCTGACTCTTCTGTGGGCTGTAGTCAATAGTTAAGAAGCAGGAGTAAAGCATGTAGGGTAGGAACAAAAGGGAGATGCCAAAGGGACATGGACCAGGGTTTTGAGCACTGACACCGAGGGCCGTTTCCTCTGGCCCACCCTCCAGTCTTCGCTTTGTGGTATATACCATAAAAGCAGTTCATATAAATCTCCAGTCTTCATCAGGCTTCTGAGCCTCATCTAGTCTCTTGCCACCCTTTCAGCCTCGTGCCAGAGATAATCATTTCTCTTATGGAGAATGAAGATGATCCCCCAATTAATTAATCAATTTGTTCAACACACAGTTATTAAGCACCAATGATCACTGGCCCGGGAGAAGCCAGTTCAGTCAGGAAAAGCCTGCTAGGCCAGAGCCATCTTTGCACATCATGTTATTGAGTTGTGATGAATTAAGTGTGAGGCTTTCGGCTCAGATCTCCTTCTGTAGGCACAGAGGAGTGCCGAGGAGGGGGGCTGGGGAGCAGAGAAGGAGCACTGTGAGGGAAGTGTGCAGGAGTTGGGGAGAGAAGCCAGGGGATGGCAGGGGCCTTCTCACCAAACCCATGAACTTAAAGATTCATGGGTGAAAGAGGACTTTCTGACTTCTGTGCAATTCTGTTCTTACTGTCTGGGGATGTCTGAGGGTACTCCAACCTGAAAACCATTCAAAGACAACTTGGACTCAAGATTATGCTTATGCCAACCAGTATCCTCATCCTTGAACAGGTAGAGCCCTCATGCGTGCACACACACACACACACACACACAGAGGAAAGGAGGGGGAGGGGGAATGACCCCTGGTCTCTAGGAAGCTGTGAAGATAAGTGAGATTAGAGATACAAAGGAAGCCAGAATAGCATCTTAATGAGTATTGCTTAATGAATGTCAACTGAACAAAGTTGACATTGATGACACAGTCCAGGACCACATAAATGATAACTACTTCTGGCTGGAAGAATGACCTTTGGAGGAAGCGAGCAAGCACCAGGGTTCCTTTGCTGCTATGATTTTTATCTCCCCGAGACTCACGGGCTGCAGTCTAACTCCCACCGTGTAGATACGGTTGTATGTAGACGTGGGGCCTTTGCAGAGGTGAAGCTTAAACCTTGTGTTTAAACCTCATCCACCATAACTTATGTCCTCACAAAGAGATTAAGGCAGATACGTGGGGGGTTGGTGGGTTACCTCAGTCAGCAATGTGCTTGCTATACAAACATGAGGATTTAACTTTGATCTCAGAAGCCGTGTAGAAAGATGGACATGATGAGCTGTGCTGGCTAGTTTTATGTCCACTTGACACAAGCTGGAGTCGTTTGGGAAAGGGGCTTGTTGGGGGTTGTTCTGATGCTAGACCTCAAGCTCTGGTTAAGCCTCTCCTTGTTGTGTAAACCTGCCTAAGTCATTACAGCTGATGTTGATTAAACAGCCTACACAGCCTGGGCAGGGCAGAGTGGGGTAGGCATGGCTAAGGTTCCTGGGCTTCGGGTTCAGAAGAATCATGGCAGACAGACAGAAGGATGCCACGATGGGTTAGCATGGAGAAGAAACCACATGAGCTGGGAGGAAGAACTTCAATATTGGCTTGAAAAGGCCCAGATGAAAAATACAAGCAAGTACCATGGGATTATGGATGGAAGGTAGATCAGATGAGGATTAAGGTGGATGGCATTGGATGGGGGCTGGGAGATGGATGGTGGGGATATTGAGCCAGCGTAGGTGAAATATCTGCCATGTCAAGGTAAAAAGGGCAATTATAAAATCTAACAGGTGTCTGTGTCTTATTATTTGTGATATCGAGTTAAATAACACTGCAGTGATAATCAGGGCTAATAATAAACATTATATAGCCCAACACACTTTTTTTTTTTTTAATTTACAACAACAGGGATTCTTCAATTAAAGAAGGAGGGGGCTAGGATCAGGATATAAAATGAATAAATAATTTTAAAATTAATTTATAGGCTTTCATAAAGTTGGCCAATAGGCTGGCCTGTAGTACATTTTCTTTTTCAAAAAGGATTTATTTATTTATGTATATGGATGTTTTGTTGGCATATATGTTTGCACAGCAGAAGAGGACATCAGATCCCATTATAGATGGTTGTGAGCCACCATGTGGGTGCTGGGAATTGAACTCAGAATCTCTGGAAGAGCAGTTAGTGCTCTTCCCTGCCGAGCCATCTCTATAGGCCCTGTAGTTCATTTTCTTAATCAATACTTGACACGGGAGGGCTCAGCCCATCATGGTGGTACCACCTTTGTTCTGATGATCCTGGGTTCTGTAAGAAGGCCAGAGGGATGGCCATGCAAAGACACAGGAAGAAGATGGCTGTCTCCAGGCTGTGGAGAGGCTCAGAAGTCATCAGCCTTTCCTGATGAAGACACCTGGATCTCAGAGACCCTGCCTCCCAGCCAATGAGAAGATAAATCCCCACTGCCTGAGCCATGTGGTCTGAGGTGCTTTGTCTGGAAACCGGAAAAGGTCAGGTGTGTCTCTACTGTAGTGAGCTCCCCGGCTACATAGCATTTAGAAGGTTGGCATTAAATGGGACAGGTCCTGGTCCTCCAACTGGTCAGACCTAATGCTCCTGTGGGGCTCTGGGGAACAGCTACACTGTAAGAGGTGTCTTCTCAACAGAAGATCAAAAGGAAGGGACCAAGATGGGGGCTCAGTCTTGCCAGCATTTGGGTATTCACATTAATGGCCGTTGTCCCACAGTGGCACCAGCTCACTGAGACACTGAGCAGGGGCTGGTGAAGGTGCTGTGGAGGTGATCCCAAACTTAGGACTAGCCACAGGCCTCTGTGGTCACCCTTCCGACACTAGTGTCCGAGACTCCGGAGCCTAAGCTTCAGAAGCCCTCTCTGGCCCATCACTGACCCTTCCCCTCCTGGTTCCATTCTTCCTCCTGCCCATCATTTCCTTTGCATGGACGGCCTTGAGTGTCTTGTGAGCGTAGGTGAATGTACCCACTCCATCCAGCCTGTACTGTCAGCCTGGGAACTCCTGAGGGGTTGCCATCCCTGCTTTCTGCCTGTCCCCAGTGTTCACTGTCATCTAGCTACCTGTTACCCTCTTTGCAAGGTCTCAGGGCCCAGCAAAAGCAGGAAAATAGCTCCCAGGCTCTCTGCAGGGGCCTATCCACACTGGGCTCCTTATAGTCATGCAAGCGGAGGGGCCTGGGGCATTCTTGGAGGTGGGGGCCTGGAAAGCTAGAGGGGCCACAAAAGCTCCTCTGGACCCAGTGTCCCAGCAGAGCGGTGGTAGTGAGTACCATTCCTTTGGCCTTGGAGTGGGAAAATGTGTGGCTGAAGGTCCATGGGGGCAAACGACAAGTCAGGGAATGGAAGAATATGGACAAGTGGCCGTGCCCCCCAGCAGGCTTTCCTTGGCCCCAGCTCTCCCTAGGAGGAGCCTCAGGCCCGAGCTGAAGCTTCATTGCATTGTGACTCGGCATGCACCAGGGTATTAATAATTCATGCAAATATGCAAGTTCAATGCTATGTCAAAAATAGAAATGTGATTGTCTATCATAAAATTTAAAACAAAGTCCTCAGCACCAAAGCTTTCTACAGACAGGGTTTCTCATCACCTGGAAAAACATGTTAGGAAAAGAGCCACCACCACCGCAGCGCGGCAGCTTTCTCCTTCTCCCATCCCTGAAGTTCAGCTTCCCACAGCAGCGACTCGGAAGAGGCCTCTCCAGGCTCAGGGCTCCCTCCCTGGTTGATGGGTTTCCTTGAGCCCTGCCTGTGGGCATTGCATAACCTGGAACCTGGTGATAGAGACCTTCCCGAAAAGTCAGAGAAGTGGGCAGGTGAGAGAGGAGATCTCATCCCCTTTGTCCTTCCAGAAGAGTGGGGAGAGGGTGGAGAGAAGAGGGACAGAGGGAGAGAAAGAGAGAAAAGTTAAGAAAATAGTAAAGAGGAAGAGAAAGAAACCCTGAAAGACAAAGGGAGAGGAAGGAGAGAGGGAGAAAGGAGAAAAGGAGAGAGAGAGGCAGAAGGAGGGGGGAGAGGAAGGAGAGAGGGAGGAAGGGAGAAGGAGGAGAGGGGAAGGAGGGAGGGAGACAGGTAAAGAAGGAGAGGGAGGCAGAAAGAGAGAGAGTGAGCGAGCAGGTGTGGGGTGGTTCTGGAGTTAAGAGACGCAGGTTCTAGCTGCACTTCACTCCTAACCAACCAACCTTGTGGCCTAAGGCAGGTCATTACCCTCCCCTGCTTATAACTCCTTTACCAAAGAACGACAACGGTGTTCAAGACTCTTCAAGCTGGGACTGGTGTTGTGTCTGTGATCTGTGACCTAGAACATCAACACTGAGAGTTGACTCAGATGTGGGGATGGTGGGAGCCGGAGTCCCAGTGTTGAGTCTTCCTCCCTCACCCACCCCAAGGAGCTAAAGGCAGCTCTTTGCTCTTGATCAGTGACATCCAAGTGTAGCTGTGTCTGCACACTGCCTTCCTCAGAGTCACCTGGGGAGCTTATTAAAGATGGCATTCCAGAGGCTCAAGTGTGACCCCGGCCCCTCATTGACTCCAGTGTGTAGCCATATTTGCTCATGCTGGATCCTCAGGCCCCTTTCCATCTGGGAGAACCTGTGGGATTGCAGGTGTCCTTCCTGACTGCCCTTGGGAGCCTGGTGTCGAAAGCCTTGAAATATCTTGCTCTGCTCAGTAGCCCTGTCTTCAGGCCCTGGGGAGCAACTGGCTGAGCCTCTCCTGAAGTGAGGCATGGTACAGGGGCTACATTGTGGAGGGGCAGCCTCTGGGGCTGACAGCCTTTCAAGGACTAGGTCTGTAGGGAGGTGCTGACGGGGGAGCTTGGCAGTTGAGAGGAGGCTGTGGTTAGTCTGTGACATCCAGGGTATAAATCAACAGGTAGAAAGGCTTTGCTGTTTGCCAAGCATCTTGGATCTGCAGTTTCACCTGAGGATTTGGCCTATCGAGACAGCCAACCCAAGCAAAGCTCACTGAAGGTAAGTCCTCTTTTGTAATGGGAAAGCTGAGACCAGAGTCACGGAGGTTTTTCAGGGGGCAGCATCGTCCGAAGCCTCTGTGGATGAGGCTGTATCTCTACCTGTTTTCCCATAGTGGGGGTTCCCACCCTGGAGAACTGTGATGGAGAGGCTGCAGCAGGAGGACCCGAAACACCTGGGAATAGAACAGATGCTGAGAGCCACAGAGTCAGCGTGGACACGTGAGGTCTGGTAACATCTCAAGACCCAGATGAACCATATCCTGCTGTGGTTCTTGGCCAATTCCTTCTGCCACACCTGGAGCACCTTTGGGTACCCAGACCCAAATACAAAGCCAAACTTTAAAAAAGATAGCTTATGTATTTTTATCTTACGTGAATTGGAGTTTTGCCTGTATGTGTGTCTGTGTGAGGGTGTTAGATCTAGGAGTTACAGACAGTTGTGAGTGGCCATGTGGGTGTCTGGAATTGACCCAGGTCCTTTAGGAAGAACAGTCAGTGCTCTTAACCACTGAGCATCTCTCCATCATGCTGCCCTTCCCCTTTTAATTAAAAACCTTCTTTTTCAGACAGGGTCTCATGTAGCCCAGGCTGGCTTTGAACTTGTTATATAGTTGAGGAGGACCTTAAGCTTCTGATCCTCCTGCCCCTACCTCCCAAATGCTGGAATTATAGCCTTGTGCCATACTTGGCTTTACGTGGGGTTAGGGATTGAACCCAGGGCTTCATGACTCTTAGGCACGCGTTCTACCAACTGAGCTTCATGGACAGAGCCATGAAGGAAAATACAACTCCTTTGCTGTGAGAGACACTAACTCAGAGAGGCTAAAAAACTTGCCTTAGGTCACACAAACCCGAGACCTGGGTCTCACCACTGCTAGTGAGTGTCTCATGATGGCTTAAGACTGTAAGCAGGGGCAAAGAGGGGAATTAAGCCATTCATGGTCTTGTGATGGATGCCAAGACTCTTAGACCTTGAGGCCCACCTACCGTCCAGCCCGGAGGGCAAGCACACTCCCCAGTGATGTGGTGGCAGGTGCCCCCATTTTGGCAGGGGCAGCGCAGCTCACAGTGAGCCCCATGGCTCCCAGGGGGGCACAGCTCCTCGCAGCTGCATCAGGAGGGAGAGCATCAGTCAGCAGCCTTCCCAAAGCCTCCTAGTGCTCAGACCCAACACCCCACGCCTTCCTAGTGAGCCCAGTCTAACCCCAGCCCCACCTGGCACCCGACTCTTCCCCCACCACAGGTGTGGTCGATGACGTCAGCAATCAGCTACACCTACCAACTTGAGGGCCTGACGCACACACCCCTGCCACCGCCCCGCTCCACCTGTAAGCATGGAAGTTCTGATCACCGCCAGCAGGGGGAGACAGGTCTCAGATAGAACATTGAACTGTAGGGTTCCCGGACCAGCACTTGAAAGTTCTGGGGAGGAGACCTTCCCCAAGAGGAAAGCCATTTCCTTTGGCCTTGAAGGTGAGGCTGATTGCACTGAGAGAGTGAAAGGGCAGCCAGATGGATGAAACAGCATGAGCAGTGGGGCTAAGAATCGGCCATGAATTTTGCCTTCAAAAACCTGTCTATTTCCTTCTTCAACTTCTCCTCCTCTCTTTAAAGATTTATTTACGTATTTTCTGTGTATGAGTGCTCTTTCTGCATGTATGCCTGCACGCCAGAAGTGGGCATCGGCTTCCATTATAGATGGTTGTGAACTGCCATGTGGTTGCTGGGAATTGAACTCAGAGCCCTGGAGGAGCAGCCAGTGCTCTTAAACGCTGAGCCAGCTCTCAAGCCCCTGAAAAACGCTGCCTACTTTGTTAGGGGGGGTGACAGCAACCCCAAGGCATATCCTTCCCAGGCTCTGAAAGGGTCTCAGCTGCCACGTGTGGGGGTCCAGCCACTTCGGGAGTATGGGGAAGGTTTGCATCATTGCCTCTGGTCTCATTCTAATGGCCATAGCTTCACTCCGCGGTCCTGGAAACTGAGCAGACCCTGGCGCAGAAGAGGCTGTCAGCCCAGGATGTCCTGTGGCCTGCACCCTTGGCTGATGCATAAGGATCTAGGAGGACTCTATAGGCCTTCCGAAGGTCTGGAAGGACGACAGCAGGGATCCCCAGTCAGTGTGGCTTCCCCAGGACACAGAAGTGAGGGGCCAGCATCAGCCAGCTGCGCTCTTGCCAGCTGTGCCCCAGATGTATCTGTTAGGATGGGGCAAACAGACCCTACTGCGAAGGTCAAAAGAGGACAAGCTCACTTCTGTGTCCCCTAACCAGGAAGGACCCTCTGGCCATGTGGCTGTCTCCAGTAGGACCAGGCTTGAGTTAGTAAGGCCTGGATACTTAAACACTGCTGCACTTGGGGTCAGAGGGCAGATGTCACAACCAGGACTTTCAGTTCTTGTCTTCATGTCCACTACGGTGCTAAGAAGTTGCCAAAGAGCCTTGAAAGCCCTGCTGAGGGCCTCTAGGCTCCAGCACTGTCCTGCTCCAAGCCATTCGTTACCCTGGCCACGCCTTTCACGCCCCTCAGGGCCTCATCTCCCCTGGCTCCGCCCATCCCTTCTTTCCTTACCCTAGCAGCAGTCCTTACCACCACCACCCCCGCCCACGCCTTCTCTACTCACTAAACACCGGTGTAGCCGGGTGCGCAAAGGCACTCGCCCGTGCGTGGGTCGCAGCTAGCGCCATGGTGGCACTGACACGGCAGCTGGCAGCCTTTGCCGTGGGTACCGGGAGCACAGAGTTCCTCACAGCGCCAGCCTCGGAAGCCTGGGGCGCACACGCAGGCGCCGGTGATAGGGTTGCACAGGGCGCCGTTCTGACACTGACACCGGTTGCTGCAGTGGGGACCCCAGTGTTCGCTGTCACAGCCTGCAAGAGAGGACACACGGGGTGAGGGCTCTCCTTAGAACGAGGGTCCACATGGCTTTACAATCTCTACCGTCCCTGGAAAGGGGCTGTAGATGAAATCCTTGGCCAGGTTCCACTAAGCCACCACGTGTTCACAGGAGCTGAAGGTGGTACATCCTCAAAGGCCGCCCCAGGCTCACTTTCAGTGGAGGCCAGGGGTCCCAGCCCAATGCAAACCTAGCCACCGCCTTCTGCCTCCCTCTGTTCCTGGGAAGCCCTCCCTGGTTGGTCTGTCTCCAGTCCTCTCAGCTGAACCTTTTCTAGGTGCTCCCTCCGGCCACCTCCCTTCTCTGTGACCCTGCTCCTCTCGGTACCAGCTGGGTCCAGCCTCGAGTCAGTCTGTGCAGCCCTCTTTTCTCTTTCCCCACTCACAGTCTACCGTCTCGCTTACTCATTTACCCCGGGATGTTTCTTCTGATTCACTGTGCCTACTCCTAGCTCCGCCTCTCTGCTCTTCTTTCCCTCTTCCTCCCTTCCAGGAACACCTCCAGGCCCCTAGCTGTTTCTTCAGTTCAATTTCCTCACTGCCTAAGCTCCTTCAGAAAGAGCAGGAGAAAAGAAATGTATCCCTGGGAGGTGAAAGACAGCCTTGGAGATCTTTCCCTGTAATTAAATGTTTTCAAAGACGGATGGCTTTCTGGAAACCTGCATTCTAAGCCATGGAAAAGGATAGAGTGGCCCAGAACCCCAGGAAGGTTACCCAGCTTGCTGTCACCTTCCACTTTGACCTCTCTCTTGGGGCATTCTGGAAAATAAGATGTTCCCCACACACTGAGGTTTTTCTTAGTGGGAGTGGAGTTTAGGTTACTGACGGGCACAAACACTGTTCTAGAATTTGGAAGGCAAGAAAGATTGTTTCCAGTTAAGGCAGTCAGGTGAGGGTTCCTCATTGCAAGTGGGCAGTGAAAGATGGCTCACTTGTCTGCCTGCCAGAGGACCATCTGTCTTGCTCTCAGCACCGAAAGTCCTCTGTTTCAAAAAGCACTCCAGCTCTGGGCAAGCTGGAGCGGAGGTGACCCTGCCGCCCGTGGGCACAGATGGCCGGCTGATCTTTGCACCCCAGCTTTCTAGGATTTTGATGCTCAGAGGGAAGGGCAAGTCAGTGGCACAGGAAAGGTGTCCCTGGGGCAGAGCAGGAACAGGAAGGCAGAGACTGAAGTGGCCTGTGAGACTGCGGGGCTCCGCCGGCCATCCAGTGCCAGGCAGGACCGCTGAGTCTCCGGTCCTCACCGCCTCATCTTGGCTTACTCATCTGTGCCCTGAGTACTGATACATACAGACTGGCCAAGCTACAAGCGGGCGTCAGCTTTAGTTTCCCAGCCCACTCAGAGCGACAGCCTCTGCTCACACTGACAGAGGCTCACAGGACAGAAGCTCAATGGCTGTGCAGCACCCTGTCCCCTCCCAGCCCACGCTTTCTAGAACCCTGGCCAGGGGGTGCAAAGACTGACAAAATTACCCTTGGTGTGTGCACGCACCCTTTCTCTCCTTCCCAGTTTTGAATGTAAGTGTGTATACATGCATGTTTGTGTGATTGTGTGCATACAGTGCGTGTGTATGTACCGTGCTCAAAGGGGCCCAAGGTTATGTCAGGAATCTTCCGCAATCACTCTCTCCCCCTTACTCAATGAGTCGTCAGGTGTGGCTGTCCTTACCACAGCTTGCTCTGGGATGCCCCGTCTCCACCTTCTGAAGCTGGAGGTACAGGAGCCTCCACGCCCACAGGCATTTACTTGAGTTCCGGGGACCTCATCAAGTGCGCTAACCAGTGAGCCGTTCCTCGCTTCCCTTTCTCTCTCTTTATCGCCAAACACACATAGTTAGCATTCAATGTGTATGTGCTCTGATCCCATTACAGTAATGACAGTCATATTTAAATCTCCCCATGTGTCAGGCCCCATCCTGGAAGTCTTAACCACATGAATGGTGTTTAATGCTCACAGGTTTCACCTTCTTCCCTACTTGACAGACGGCAAGATAGAGGGTCACAGACGTTCCATGATTGTTCAGGTCCTAGCAGGATGGGAAGCCTGGAGGTGGCACTGAGAACAGAGCAGTGGCTGAAAAGCAGAAGTCAGCGACAGCACAGAGACTGGCTACCATCTCAGGCCCCAGACAAGAGATTCTACACCTCTGGGGCCCACAGCTGCTCCACAGAAAAGTGTGCCAGTCCGAAGCCAGCAGAATCCCTCAGGGTCCCACGAGCATCTAGTGACACTTTGCTGTTCGGGTGCTTATCAATACCTCCACAATTTTTTTTTCTTTTCAGTTTGGAGAGAGGATTCCACTATGCAGCTCAGGTTGGCCTCCAGAGTGCCAGGATTGTGGGTGTGAGCTGCCATGTCTGGCAGTGACCTCCAGCAGCCCTAACCCAACAGGTGACAAAACTGTGCCCTGGATAAGGAGATGGCAGAATGCTGTCACAGGGTCTTGTAGCAGCACGGAGCCGCTTTCTTCCCTCACTCGTCCACTTGGTATCTCCCAAGTACCTAGGAGCGACGTGTTGTGGAGCGCTGTCTTTCAAGAGTAACAGACATGACCACAGCCATCTTCATCAAGAAGCTGTGACCACTTGCAAGGGACCATCAAGATCAGGCCTGTCGATATTTCCCCCCAGATGAGAAGGTGGCTTCCGGTTCTCCTTCCTGCTTCTTTCTCCCAGCTGTATGGACTTCTGCCAGCTGCTTGGGGTCTGGAGGGGTGCTGGCGGGGGTGAGGAAGTGGTCGTCTATTCAAGCTGGAGTGAGACTTTTCAGTGACGTGGCTGTTTTGGCCCTCTCACTCCTGTCAGTGACCTCTCATCCATGTTCCGGAAGTAAGCCCATTAAACTCAGTTTTGTCAAGTTGGACTTTGCTGAAATTGTTACTTTAGTCCACTTCTGGAATCTGTCACTGATGTCCTATCTCAGGTAAGTAGACATTCATTCATGTCTTGCCAGGAAAGTTCATACAACATGCAAGGAGGTGACCTTCCCTCTCTGGAGAGAAATGGTTTATCATGGAATGGGGCTGAGGCAGTCACCGAATTCAGCACTCGGTGATGGTGCTAGAATAAAGGAGGCTTAGGACATTGTAGAAGTCATGGGAACACAGCTCTGGTTCCTCACACCTCAGGTGTGCGTATGAACATGCCTGTGTTTGTGTCTCGGTGTTTATGAAGCCCCTAAAACCAGAAGGCAGGGCTAGGGAGATAGTTCAGTGGCCTAGAGCACCTGCTGTGAAGGCAAGAGGACCTGGGTTCAAATCCTACATAATAGCCAACCACGTAACCCCAGTTGTGTGGGATGGGGACAGACAGATTTCAAGAGCTCACTGGCCAGCCAACCTAGCTTCAAATTCAGCAAGAGACTGTCTCACAAATAAGGTGGCGGGCTAGTGAGATGGTGTGTCAGATAAAAGGCGCTTGCCACCGAGACTGAAGACCTCAGTTCAGTCCTCAGGGCCCAGATGGCAGAAGGAGAAAAGAGATTCTGCTAGGTTGTCCTCTGACTTTCGCACGAACTGTGGCATTTACACACACACACACTTAAACACATGCGCACACACAGGAAGATGAAAAAGTGGCAGAAGATGCACAATGCCCTCTTCTAGCCTCTGCATATGTGTGCATAACACAGGGGCACAGACATGTGTGCATGCACATGTACACACACCCACACCCCAGCAGGGATGCAGGGAGCTAGGCAGAAAACACAGACGAAGACAGCGCGGCTACCTGCGACCATCAGAGGACACATGATTCCCGGCACCGGACCTGGCAAGGAAAAGCTGAGCTAGCTCAAACAGTTCTGACCAGAGAAGCGAGGAAGTATGTCATCTAGGGCAGAGAAATTTCTCCCCAGACCGACCCAATGGAAATAAAAATATTAGGGACCACAGCGATTGACTTTAGTTGTCTGAAAAATTCACTTAAAAACTCCCCATCCCCCAGTGATAACGGAAATGAGGCGGAGCTGGGAGAGTCAATTATCCACTCTGTTGAAGGCAAGCAGAGCGCTCACGGCACAATTACAGCGGGGCCTGCACTCCTGAGCCACACACTGTCCAATTTGGCCAGGCTTTGTCAAACCCTCACATAGGTGGGTTTATTCTTTTCCCTTCACTCTGTCGCAGACTCTGCTCTCCAATTATATTTGGATCCTGCTGATTTTTCAGCTTCGTTTGGCAGCTACCTAGGGCTTAAGGGGCACCCAGAGGTACATGGCTGGCGGCTCAGCCCCCTCCCAGTTGGCCCTTCAGACTCCTGGATCCAGCCTTACGGGCTCCAGGTCCTCACAACAGGCCATGGTTTGCCCATTCTCTCCCACAGTAACTTCACTATGGACAGGCTTCTCGGTTTGTAGCCATAGTTGAGGAAGCAGTTACTATAAAACCAGGCCGGGTACCACAGGTGCCAATTGGGGTCAGGGAGACTGTTATTATCCCCATTTTTCAGACAAGGAAGAGAGGCTCAGAGATGCTAAATAACTTATTCCAGGTTATATAGCTAGGGAGTGGCTGGGAGTCTAGGCTGCTGATACCTTCTGGGTAAGGGCTGGTGTCAGTCAGGGGATGCAGAATGCTGGCAGCTGGCCTGGGCGTGGCCAGTAATGTTAAAACTCCACAGAGGTAACAGCTAAGGTCACGGCTCAACTGGTAGAGTGCCTAACTGATCTGTGTGAGGGGACTAGTAAACAGGGGTGACGGCACACACCTGTAATCCTAGCACCCGGGAGGTAGAAGCAGGAGGATCAGAAGTTCCAGGTCATCCTCAGCTACTCAGTAAGTTTGAAGTCAGCGGGGGCCACGTGAGACATCGTCTCGAAAAAGAAAAACTCCACATGGACGAAGGGAGAGGACCTGCCACCAGTGCCTTGCTTCAACGCTGGTTTAAGCATAATTAGCGGCCCCAGGTTTTCCTCAGCAGACACTTATGTTTTCTTCTGTTGGTGCCGTGCCTTATTACTATTTTCCTACTGTATTATGTGGCATTAAATTCCCATCTTGATCAGTTCCATACACGGCCTGACAGCACTCATGACATGTGTCAGCATTAACACTGCCATTCCCAAGCCGTTCCGCTGCCCAGGTACTCGCTCCAACTACTTGTAATGACTCCCCATCCTTGGCCACTAGCAAACTTTAATCTTTCTGCATCTGCCCACTCAAGCCATTCATATGAGTGAAAGCATGCAGCAGCAGCCTTTGGTGTCTGCCTTATTTCACTTAACATGCTTTCAAGGTCCGTTCTCATTGGCTGAGTACTTCATTCCTTTAACGACTGAGCGTACCTGCTGTGTGGATACATCACCTCTTGTTTGTCCATTCCTGGGATGCTCCCACTTTTTGGCTGTTGTAAATAATGTAGATATTACGGTTGGCATACAAGTTTTACCTTTTAACTTTTGTCTATCTCTTATTTTTTTTTTCCTTTTGAGACAGGGTTTCTCTGTGTAACCCTGGCTATCTTGGAACTCTCTCTGTAGACCTGGCTAACCTCAGGCTCAGGGGTCCACCTGCCCCTGAGTGGTAGGATTTAAGTGTGTGTCACCATTCCTGGTCTGGTCTTATCTTGATTCGTTTTGTTGTGTTGTGCTCATGTATGCTGGGCAACTGTCCTACCTATATACCCATCTAAGAGTATCTTTTTAAAGAATATTTATTTATTTATTATTTATACAGTATTCTGCCTGCATTGTGCCTGTATGCCAAAAGAGGACACCAGATCTCAGTATAGATGGTTGTGAGCCACTATGTTGCTGTGAATTGAACTCAGGACCTTTGGAAGTACAGCCAGTGCTCTTAACCTCTAAGCTATCTCTCCAGCCCCCCAGAGCCATCTCTCCAGCCCCCCAAGAGTATCTTTTGAGTTCATGAGGCTCATTTATTAAAGGTACAACTGAACATAGTTTTATGCTTTTCTTGACTTTTTCCTATTGGGAACTACAGTTTGGTTCACCACTGTTGATATTGGGTTTAGAAACCCGAGTCCAGTTTCTTCCATTAACTCTGCAGTTTTCCTGGGGATGGGGGGCCACAGTGTGTCCTTAATGCTATGATGTTCTCCCCACCTTCCCTTCCAAAGTCCCACCTAGTTAGGCATGAAAGAGCCGAATGCACTTCTGGATGCCTAGCCAGCTTGCCCGAGGCCCCTTTCCCCAGTGGCACATGGGTCCTTTCCTTAGACAGTGGGCTTCAGCCTGGCTGCACTCTGGCATCCAGGGAAGGCACAAAGAAAAGCTTCCACAGGCCTCACCCTCATCACTTTTTCCCTCGAGACAGGGTCTCATGTAGCCCAGGCTGGCCTCAAACTCACGATGAAGCTGAGTATGACCTTGAACTTCTGGTCCTCCTGCCACGTCCCAGTGCTGGAGTTACAGGTGTGTGCCACCCCATCTGGCTTATGTGGCGCCTAGACAGAACCAGGGCTTCACACAGCCTGGCAAAGCTCTCTACCAACTGAGCCACATCCCCAGGCTCTCTCCCACCATTTTGATTTAACTCATGGCCAAAGGCAGAGGGCCCGACAGAAGTCTGCTTAGCTCTGGTCCTTTCAGGGAAATTGGCAAGAGGATGCTGGGCTGGGGCAGGGGACAAGGAGAGAAGGATGGTCCCTCCTGTTTCACAGCTAGAGTTCTGAGACCCAGCAAGGGACAGTGGTGACTGTCAAGGGGCTTTTTTTTTTTTTTTTAAGATGTATTTATTTATTATGTATATAGCACACCAGAAGAGGGCACCAGATCTCATTATAGATGAGATTGTGAGCCACCATGTGATTGCTGGGAATTGAACTCCGGACCTTTGGAAGAACAGTCAGTGCTCTTAACCTCTGAGACATCTCTCCAGCACCCCGTCTACCCTCGATCCTGAGGGAGAACCGTCCAGCTGATACTACAGTGACTTCCTAGGAAGCATGTCTACATGTGACCCAGCTTGTCCTAGTAAACATAGCCAGCTTCTCTTGGTGGCTGAACCCCTTGACTCCTTCTAAGCCCAGGCTGCAGTTAGGATGGAGGCGTGAGTCCCAGATCATGCTGTGCAAACAGGCAGCCCTCAGCCCTCCTTGAGCCCCAGTCTGTTTTAACGCCTGCAAAATGATGAGTTTGGATTGGTACTTCTGTCCTGCAGTCAGCATTCCTCAAGAAGGCATTTGGAAATGGAGGTCCCTTCCAAAGGCCAAAGGGGTCCTCATCCAGAAACTGGAGCAGGCCAAGCGCTGGGTCTTCTTCGTCCTAAGCTTGTGATGCTAATTATATCCACTTGAGAAATGGGCCAGAGCGGGCAGGGAGGCTCCTGGGCTCTGAGAGGACCCGTCACTCAACTCTCCTCCTTCCTGCATTTAGATGATCAAAATCAAATAATCACAGACACCAAGTACTGTAGATTCAAACTCGATCTCCAGACACTGCCCCAGTCTTGGCAGCCACTCAGAGCATGGACTGTACTGAGGTACCATTAGCTTTTAGTGATCTTCGATGCACGGACTACTACTCTCTCCGTGGTACCTAGGCGCGAGATCTGTGGCTCCGTCATCCTGCAAGGCAACATCCTGCAAGGCTCCTGCGGCCATGCCTAGTACAGACGGTGCCTCCACGTCCCTCTGTCTCCTGGGGCAGGTGGGAGGACTCTGCAGTGGCCACACAGTAAACGAGGGATGGAGACCAGTAGACCACACCTGCCCAGTGCCTTCTCTACCCTAGCACCAGCTCTGGGGAGAAGAGGCTCACGCGTTCACGCATCAAACAACTGCTGGGCCTGCGCTGTGCTCGGGCCGAGAAGTCCACAGCCAGCGTGAGGCACAGGCAAGGACTTGGAAGGTGGTGCTGTCCCCCATGAGTGGGAGGCAGCAGGTTCTGGGACAGTTTTGGGGGAACAGCTGCCTGCTGTGCATTTGTGGGGGGACGCAGAGGTCCTGGAACTGGGCTCCAGGGCAGGACGGGGCAGAGCCAGCCACATCCATTTCAACCTCTAACATGTCAGGAGACAGTGGAGGGCAATGTGGCTCTACTGAAGCTGCATCCCTCTGGGTGGGTGAGGAAAACCAAGCTGGGGCCTGGGCTCCCAAACGTCGTCGCCGTGACTGCGTGGCACTGCACAGGATACCGTGCTCCAGGCTGGGGGGAGGTCACTGTTATCAGTGCGACAGCGCATTGGAATGTACTGAGGTGTGTAGCTGCCTGGGCTCTCTCCCAATCACTACAATTTTAAAAAAATAATAGAAGTAATAAAAAATGATTTCGAGGCTATGGAGACGGCTCTGTGAGTAAAGTGCTAGCTGCTCAAGTATGAGGACCCAAGTTCAAATCCCCAACACCCACCTAAAAGGCTGGACATGGTGATGCGTGCCTGCAACTCTGGTGCTGGAAGGGCAGAGACAAGCAGATCCTTGGCCTCACTGTCCCCCCAGTCTAGCCAAAATAGGTAGCCTCAGGGACAGGTGAGACACCCTGGCTCAGAAAATAAGATGGAAGGCTGCAAAGATGGCCCAGCAAAGAGCACTTGTCTTCAAATCTGATGGCCTGAGCTCAGTCCCTGGGATCCACACGATGGAAGGAGAAAACCGACTCTGGTCCTCTGACGTCATGCACATGCTGTGGCCACACACACACACACACACACACACACACACACACACACACTAATTGAAATAAAAATGTGAAGGGACATTGAGGAAGACACTTGGTATTGACCTATAGCCTGCACCCCCCCCCCAAAAAAAAAAAAAAAAAGAACAGCAAAAGGTTGGAGTGCACACAGCCTGTCTGTCTCTGTGTGTGACAGTGTGCTGGGGGTCGTTATATCCTGAGACATCCCCAGGCACAAATCCATTCATCCACTGTCTGTTAACACCATCAACAGGCCAGGTGCTGACTGACACATGGGTGTGATCCTTTACACGCCTACTTGGGGGAGGGGAGTCAAACTTATTAACCCTCCTGACTCAATGGGGACTTTTCTTCTTTACCAGGGGCTGCTCTGGATGCAGGAGCGTCACAGTGTCAAAGGGCAGGGACGGGGAAGAAGCTGGGCTCAAGTCCTTGCAGATACAGCCTCTGGCAGAAGCGGTAGTCTTCAGGATGGCAGATCCCTCTGCAGAGGAAGGAAGCTAGTGTGTGTGCCATGCTCATGCCCACACCACCGAAGAGGCCCTCACGGTCTCTGGCTCGCCTCCTATGGAAGGATAGTTTACTACAGGGCTCTGGAAGCATGGGGCAGGACACTGGGGGACCTTGTTCTCACCCTGTTTATGATCGCCGGAGAAGGGGCTGGCCACGTTAGAGGCTGAGAAGAGCCTGACTGTGGAGTCCTACGCAGTGGCTGTTCTGATCAGAGGTTCGAGCAGCCGCTGTGGCTCCTCCTGTGGAGGAGAGGCAGGCTGTGGGCTGCCTCTCAGGATCTGAGGCTTCGGGCTAGCCCTCAGGGCCCCAGGCTGCAGGCTAGCCCTCAGGGCCCCAGGCTTCGGTTGTCAGTCTAGTCCTCAGCTCTGCTGGGAGCCTCCATCGCCCCCAGCTTTAACGAGAACGGCTCTACCCCCCTGATCTGCCACCTCTCGCTGCCTTTGAAGCTAAGGGGACCCACAGTTGATTCATCTTCCCAATTGGCCTGGAGAGCTTCATAGATCATGCAGTGCACAAAGGGATTTCCTCTTTGCAGAAGCCTTCAAAGGAGCCACAGACCCCTTGCCCTTCCCAGCCCACACTGCCTTTCAAGGTTCCAGGAGGCAAACTCAGGCTCTCTCTCTCTCTCTCTCTCTCACATACGTACACACCTGAGAACTTGGTGACAGTCCCCAGTGTGAGCTTCCGCTGTAGATGTGGGATCCACAGGAAACAGGGAAGCACATGGGATGTCGTCACGATGAGAGCCAAACGTGTTGCCCATAGGAACGGAACCCTAGACTCTGCCACCATCTCTACCCTCTTCTCACAGAGGACCCCTAGGCAACATGTCTGCAGCTCTGTCACGGGCTTTGGGCCTTCCTGGGTCCTTCATAGCAAGCAACAGTCTCAACCTAAGTGAACACGTGTCACAGAGTCTGGGCCCACAGAGTCTAAAGGTAATGTGGGTCTGAGTGGGCCAGCCACGGCATGGTTTCCTTGTGCCCGTCCCATAGCTCCCGAACTTCTGTGTGCTGTTAACTCTCACACAGTGATAAAGAACGAAGAGGGAAGCATGCGTGGCGAACCAGTTTCTGCTCTTGAAGGTCTATGCTTCATGTCCTAGAGTTCTTCCACAGGTCTAACTGAGGGATTTCCTGCTGTGGTGTGAACAGTCTATCTACCCCGCTGTCTCTGGAAAGTCACCTGGGGTGGGCAGCCCTTCAGCGGGTGCTCACAGAGAGGCAGTTAAGGTGGTTCAAGGTCTCTGCCTTCAAACACCTGTCTGTTTCGTGCCTCGGGTTCAACCCCACAAAGAACAGGCCAGAACCAGCCAAGCCAAGATAGTGGGAGCATGGGTCATGATGTCAACTCTCAGGGCAGACACGTGTGTGCTGAATGTCACTCACAGGTGCCATTGAATGCCATTGATGCACGCGTCAATGAGACTGCCAAATAAACATAGCCAGTGGACACTTGCCTTGTTTCATACAGCCGATCTTCTAACTGCCTGGCTTTAACTGCAGCGGGACCTTCTCTACAGAACAACATGGCTCAGTCGGTGAGTGCGTACATTCTAAAAAACTGTGTGTGTGTGTGTGTGTGTGTGTGTGTGTGTAAGGGGTGTGTGTGTGTGGTATGTGAGTTGCGCGTGTGGTGCATGAAGGTTCAAGAACCACTCTCTCCCTCCACCACGGGATCCAAGGACCAAGGTCAGGTTGTCAAGTTTGTGCTGCTGAGCCCCGTCACTGTCCCATTAGTGTGTACCTCTGACTTTCTCCTGTGCTCATACATCACCAAGCAGAGAAAGGTGTTCCCATTGCTCAGCTGGATAGACTGAACCTCAGGTCCTGCCAGAGAGGGTAGAGACCCAGGTCTTCAGATTCAGGCTTTCATCACTCCGCAGGTATCATGTCTAGCTGGGGTTGTCTGGCATTGGTCGCCTCCAGCGGGAAACCACTCCTTGGATGGATGTATGTTCATGTGTGTTTAACATATATTGGAGCCTACACAACTCTGTCTTGTCATTTGTGTCCTGGTCCATTTGTCCCCAAGTGAGAGAGAGACTTGGAGAGCAGCTCCTAGCCTGGCCTGCCAGTCAAGGATGCTTTGTCTGTCACTGCCACAGGGGAGGCCTGAGGATGAGTGACAAATGCCGCCTGTCTGCTAAGAGTTACTGTCACAAGCCAAAGACTGGCTGCTTCTGAGACCTGTGGAGCACAAGGCCCGGAAGACGCCTCTGCTGCAGCCCTGAGAGGGCTGTGAGGGACAGAGGGGTAGCATAGACAGAAGCTCCAAAGGACTCTGTTCAGGTCCCTGCTCACATACCACTTCCTTGGATACCCTTCCTTAAAAAAAAAAACAAACATTTTCTTTGCTGCGCATGCATGTGTGTCTATGGGGGGTGCACGCATGCCACATTGTATGTGCGAGGGTCAGAGGCCAACTCTCAGGAGGCATTTCTCCCCACTGACCACTGGGTCCTGGGTCAAACTCAGGTCACTAGGCTTGGCAACCAAGCGCCTTTACCAGCTGGGCCTGGAGCCCCTCCCCACACATACATTTTGATTGCTCTCATTTTGCTTTGTTTTTTGAGATAAAATCTCAGGTAGCCAGACTGGTCTCAAACTCACTATATAGATGTGGATGGCTAAGAACTTTTGATCCTTCTTCAGTCACCTCCCAGGCCTCAGTATCCCTTGAAGACTCCACCTATCTCTTCAACATCCTGTGCACTAAGGCTCAAATTAACCGCCTCCCCCTCAGAGAAGCCTAGACTCCTCCTGTCCCCAGCTACCTACTGCTGTCTGCTTTGACCTCTAGGTATTACACAGGCCTCGGGTCACAGCCCCGGTTCTGTATGTCCCGGAAGGGGATCTTCAAGAACAATCTAAAAGTGATTGCAGGAAGCAGGGAAGGGGAAGGGGAAACTGACGAGGAAGTGGGGAACATGCCTGGAGCTGACTCTGGGGTTAGGATGGGTAAAGAACAACGGCCCTTCTGGGGACAAGGAACCCCGGCTTTCAGCCTGTGCCCTCCGGGCCTGCCCTATGCTGGGGGCTGTTGGGGACAGGCATTCCCTCTGTCCTGGGGCTCTGGCCCTGTGCCTGTGTGGAGTCCCTGGCTCCACACAGTGAGTGCTGTGTGGTTTAGTGAGCCACGGCTACCTGCTGGAGTGAACGGAGCTGCCTTATTCTCCACTGCACACACGGCCCCTGGCCTGTTGTCTGGTGTGCATCAAGGGCTCGATATTAATGTGTTGACTCAATGAATAATTTATATGAAAACGCTACATGAGAAATGGCTTAGAGGGCCAGGGTAAGAAAAAGTGAGGTGGCTCCTGCCCTTGGGTCCTGGTGACTCAGGCCGGGCATAGAGTGGTACAACGACATGACAGAAGACAAAGGCCAAGTCACACTAGACACCATGGGATGAATGGCCAGAGGAGGTAAAGTTACATAGCAATGGGGCTGGGGCTGGGGGACAATCAGGCTTCGTGTTTAGTAGGCAGGATGAGGGGGGCAGGAAGAGAGGTACTGGGAACAGCAGAAATGGAGGCTGGGGACAGGCATGTCATCCCCAGGGGTAAGGGAAGTCTGGACGGAGCATCTTTGGGTTTAGAGTAGGGGTGCGGGGAGAGGAAGTTATGCTCAAATAGCTCACACCAGAAGGAACCTAAAGGCTGGGCATGGCAGCCCTACATCCCCCTCTGCTTCCCCAGCCCCTTCTCTCATTCTTCTCTGCTGTGCCTGGGTCCTTAGGGGCCTGAGAACGAGGTTACCCCACCTAAAGTATGAGGTTGTCCTGGAGTGGCATGCTGGGACACTGAGAGGCTGAAGCTACCGAAATTGAATTGGCTGTTTAAACCAAATGTGCCTTGGTGGGCCTCCCCAGTATGTGGGGGTTTCTTTGAAAAGTCTTAAAGCATTTCATTTTCAAAGGGATCTAGAAGAGAGCCAGGAAGAACTCGGGCACATAGTCAGATGCCTTTGAACCTGAGCTGAGAGCTCCCCAGACCCCACTGTCCAGAGTCAGGGGATAAGAAAGCCCGGGAGCCTAATTGGTAGCTAACTGAACACCAGGGAGGGCGGGAGAGGGTTCAGCCTGAAGGAGTCGTCAGGGATGAAAAGTGGCTGATCATGGGTTTCCGTGCCTGAATCGCCTTGGTGGGGAGATGAGCTGCCGCTTAATGATCCTATGGATCAAGCTGTGTCTAGCTGGTGAACTCCAGAGGATTTCAAGGCAGTTACCGTTGCAGTCCTAGTCAGGCACCGTCATCACTCGGCCCAGGAAACAAATAAACACACCAGGCGTGATCAGGTCAGTGGACCATGACTCAGCCTTCTTGTGTGGACAGTGGGCGAGGCAAGGAATGTCCCCAGCTACTATCCCCCTGGCATTTCCACATGTGACACAGGGTGACAATATCTTGAATTGAATTGGAGAGCCTTAAAGGCAGACAAACAACCCAAAGACCTGTAAAATAAACCTGCCAATTTATGTCTCACTCTACATCTAAAACTGGGAAGACCAACTAGGGATGTGGCTCAGATGATGGGGTGCTTGCCTAGATGCATGGATTTCTGGGAGAGGGAGGGGAGGAGCAGGAGAACAGAGGGAGGAATATTTTTGTAACTCAGGTGTTGTATTCCACACCCGTAATTCCAGCTAAGAAGGCTAAGGCAGATGGATTTCCCTCAGTTTCAGGCCAGCCCAAGAAATGTATTTTCGTAATGTCTTTTATTCATAAACTGCTCTGAAGTAAAACAGCGGCTGTTTCTGTTCATTTGATCTGGCTGGTGGATGTGTTTTCATAGTATTTTCTCTACTTATATCACAAATATTTAGCAATTTCTTTTTGAGACAGAGTTTTGTGTAACCTAGGCTGGCCACAAAATCACTATGTAGCCAAAGATGACCTTGAACTTTGGCCCCTCCTGTCTTTGGCTTCTCCTGTCTGTGTGCTGGGATACAGGGTTTGCCACAACTCTAGTTGACAGGATGCTGAGAACTGAACAGGGCTTTGCACTAAGTCCTCTATCGATGAGTTATCAAGCACAAATATTTAGTAATTTTTAAGTAAATCTGGTAAACAGCCATCTTTCTGACTTCCCATTTGAAACAGAAGGAGCCACGTCCATGTACCAATTATACTTCAATGGGAAGGGCTGGATTTTGGATAGTAAGATTCCTGTTGAAGCCAGGCATGCTGGAGAACACCTTTAATCCCAGCATTTGGAGAGGCAGAGGCAGGCGGAGTTTGAGGCCAGCCTGATCTACAAAGCAAGTCCAAGGCTACACAGAGAAACCCTGCCTCAAATAAACAAAACAAACAAACAAATCCCTGTTAGAGGTATGCAAATAGAAGTCAGACAGGTCCTTCATTTTGTGGGAGCAACAGGGGAGGGAGGTTGGACTCCTACCTTAGAGGATGCTTATAGGTCCCAGGTCTGTGGCTGGCTGGTCCAACGTGTCACAGGCCAACTACAGCGCTGTCCGTGGCGCTGAATCTTACTACAAGCCTGAGTGTTCGTGTGTGTGTGTCTGTGTGTGTGTGTGTGTGTGTGTGTGTGTGTGTGCATGTCCATCAGACAACCTTAGCTGTTTTCCCACAGACTCCACCCCCTTTGTTTTTGAGATAGAATCTCTCATTGGCCTGGAGCTCACCAAGTATGCTGCGCTGTCTGGACACTGAGCCCCAGCAATCCACCTGCGTCCACCTCTCCATCCCTGGGATTACAGGTGTGCATCCCCACACTTGGCTAATTATTAAAAGATGTGTTCTGGAGACTGACCTCAATCCTCGTGCTTGTGTGGCAAGCACTTAAGTGAGCATCTCCTCAGCCCCAGCAGGGAGCTTTTGAGAGGTCTTTCCACACCATGGAATCCAGCACAATAAACCTACCCATCCTCAACACTGGGACACAAAAGAATGCTTCAATTCCCAGGACACCTTGTGATCAAAACGACAATAGGAATCCCTAGTGGGCTTGTACCATCTGCTTTCATGAACCCCTCTGCCTTCTGCTCTGACTCTGAGAAGTCTGCAGGCCCCTTGACCTGCCAAACAAGTAATTTCTCCAGGTGAGTGAATGCTTACAAACATGCCTGCAAAAATACTTTAGTGCTGAGACGGGGGAGGGGGGGTGTCACCGTGAGGACCTGAGTTCAGATCCCCAGCACTATACAACATAGAGAGACAGGTGCAGAAGTCTGTAAGCTCAGCCCTGGGGCGGCAGAGACAGGAGCACCTTGTCTCTGGCCAGCCATCCTAGCCAAAATGGTGAGCCCCAGGTTCACTGAGAGACCCTGTCTCAAAAAGTAAGATGGAGAGTGACTGAGAACGACAACCGATGTCAGCCTCTAGCTACTACCCACACTCACGTACTTACACTGGCACACGAGTGCACATGCACACACAAATAATTATTCGTGATCAATACCACAATTATGTCTGCTCCCATGAGTATGGAGTGGACTGATGGGCTGGGGTGGGAGCCAAGATGGCTCTAAGTGTGCTGGGTCAGGCGGAGATGAAAACAACAACAACAATAACAAAACTTTGAGAATGTTTTCAGCAAGCCCGTCCAGCTGGCTTCCCTGTGGGGGAGATGGGAACCTTTTCAGGTGCTGCCTGGTGACATTTGCAGGCATCACAGGCTTTCTGAGCGTGCTGGTGGGAGGCATCCGGAGTGGAAAGGAGGTGGGGGAATGTTGTCTTCACAGAGTAGGGGTGGTGTCAGCAAGTTGGGGAAAGAGTGTCTGCATGGGACGGTCCAGAGGGTTGTCCTAGAAATGTGTTCCTGGCTGAGGCACTTACCTGTTCATAGCTAGGCTCAAGTCCTACTCACCAGCTGATAGCTGTGTGACCTTGAGAAAGTCATTCCACTGCCCAGCCCTCTGTTTTCTCTTGTAGAAATGGGTACCCAGAAACTTTTGGGGCTGTAGCTGTAGCTCAGTTGGAAGATTACCCGTCTAGCCTGCACAGGGCTCTAGATTCGAATCCCAGCACCATGCAATAAATGTGGCATGCATATATATCATCCCAGCATTTGGGAGGTAGAGGCAAGTGAATCAGAAGTTTAAGGTCATCCCTAACTACAAAGAGAGTTTGAGGCCAACCTGGGCTACAGAAGACCCTGTGGCTCTGCACAGTGTCAGCCTTCAGCCCACCTGAGCCTTGGCATTCTTATCTGCTACAGGGAGGCCTGATTTCAGCAAGACATTAGTGGGATAAGGATGTGAAGAGCCACAGTGTACCCACTTGTCACCACACTCTGGAAAGTAGAGGGTGGAGACTGGCCTGGAAGGTAAGAAAGTGGGGTTTTAGGCCCTGTTCTGAATGTCCCAGGTAGACCCACCAATTTAACCACAAAATTTAATGTTGGCCTCTGCCTCTTAAGAATGGAGGATGGGCTTGGCTCCTCCTAGCTCTGTGTTCTACATCCCCAAGCACCAGATTGTTCCCTGATGAGTTCTTAGGGCCTCCAAAGCTGGAGCCATGATGGCCCGGTGAAATGAGAAGGGACCCAACAGATACTTTTCATTTCTATTCCTCTCTGATGGGAGGGCCAGGCAGGGAGAGGCTGGAGGGCAGCCTCTTTCCCCTCCTGTACATACGGCTGAGCCCAGCAGTGGGCATGGCATACAGATAGTCGGCTGCAGATTCCATACAGAAACTGAAGGGCTGTGCCTGTGAGGTCTGTGTGTTCTGCTGAGCTGCACTGCCAAGCCTGGCTCTCTCTCTCCCTCTCTATCTCCTCCTCCTCCAACTGCTGCTGCTGCTACTCTGCTGGCATCCTTGACAGGAAAATTAATTGCTGTTTTCATTCTGTTTCTTGTTCCAGTCTATATCCCTGGAATAAGATCTCCGAATGACATTAAGCAACCTGTACACAAAGGCCTAGAGCACAGAGAGGAGGCTCGGGGCTGAGACAGAGCCAAGGACAGCTCCTACTGGCAGCCAGTGTGGTCTGCACACACCGGCAGCGCACACACGTGGAGGGAGGCGAGCAGTGCCTGTGTGCTTGAGTATGTCCCTAGGAGGCACACCGAGCTGGCTTTTCCAGCCTCCCAACACAGCAAGGCCCTCCCTGGCGCATCCCTCTCCACAGTTGGTGGACCAGCTAGCTTGCTTTAATCCTCACCCGCTTTGGCTCAGGTGCAATCAGCTTCTGATTCCATGGCTGCACCCCACTGTCCTGCCTTGGGCTTGGGGGTAGGTAGGTCACAGGGCCAGGGTGGAGGGAATGGGCCAATTTCAGAGGCTCATGGGTCAGCCAATACTGAGCCCTCCTGCCAGCCCTGGCCACCTCCTCATGAAGATGGCATAGCTGACATGCCAGAGGCTTATGCGTAGTTCAACCCCAAACTCTTAGGACGATATTAGGAAAATAAAGCCACCTACACACATACCATCAAGGACAACCAAGGGCATTCAAAAGGCAAGTCAGGTGACTTCCTTCTGCCGAATATGCTAATTCCCTGGTGTTGCTCTTCCTTCCCTTTCCCATTCTCTCCCATTTTCTCTTTCTCTCTCCCTCCCTTCCTCCTTCCCTCCCTCCCTCTCTTCTCTTCCTTCCTCCCTCCTTCTCTCTCTCCCTTCCTTCAGAATGCTGATGATCAAGTTCAGGGCCCTGTGCAGGCTAGGCAAGGATCATACCCCTGGGCCACATCCTCAGCCCTTTAGTAAAGATCTTGGGGGAAAATCGGAATCATTTCTTAGGTCTCACACCATGGTGAGCATAAATGAACCTAGAGGAAGTCTGGCTACCCATTCACCCAACCCACAACTGTTTTCTGAGCACTTCCTGAAGGCCTAGGCCTTGCTTAGGAACTGGAGGGAAAGGGGGACAAGAAAGGACTAATAGTAAGGACGCATCTATAGAAATGGGGAACTAGGGCCTAGACAGAGCTTGGCTAATAAAGAGCTTGCTTCCGCAGCACCTGTGTAAAAATTTCAAGTGTGGTTGTGCGTGTTTGAAATCTCAGCCCCTGGGAGGCAGAGACAGCAGAATCCCTGGAGCTCACTGACCAGCAAGCCTAGTCTAATTGATGAGCTACAGGGCAATAAGAGTCTCTGTCTCAAAGTATTGTATTCCTAAGGATGTACCAAGGTTGTCCTCTGGCTTAAACACACATGCATGCGCACACACACACACACACACACACACACACACACACACACACTCACTCACTCCTGGGACCGCCATAGTCCCTAGGTACAGGGAGTTATGACGTAGTCAAGGCTTTCATTTTGAGGCAGCTTTTTGCTATGATAGCTGTGCTACCCTCCAACTTCCAGGGTTTCAAGCCTATGCCAGCACGCCTGGTGCTTCTGTCCCTCCAGGAAGCTCATCTTGCCATTTGCAAAGAGGATGTGAGGGAAAGTGAAGTGTCTGGCCAGGAGTCCTCCAGGTGACGGAGGTCACAAGAGCCCACGGATCAGCACAGGCTCCGTCTATGAAAGCTTCCTTCTAACTCAGGGGACCTCTCCCAGTGTGGAGCCCCGACAAAAGCAGAGACGGTCCGGCGGAAGCAGTGGAGGAAGGGATCCAGCGTCCTTCCTGCCGATCTCCCTTCAGTCCTTCTTCTGAGCACAAGTAGAAACAACCAATTTTGCATCCAGAGATACAACCAGGTGCTGGGCCCAAGCAATAAGCACAAACCTGCACACTCACATGCTCACACACCTTTGTGTATGCACACACACACACATGGTCCAGATCCTTCATTTAAAATTTTAAAAACCTCTGTCTGTCTGTCTGTCTGTCTCCGTGTGTGTCTGTGTGCACACTTGTATTGGGAGGTCAGTGCAGAGGACGGCCTGGGAGAAGGCAGGGTTTTCTACCAAGTGAGTCCTAGGGATCCAATGCAGGTCACCATGTTCGGTGACAAGCGCCTGCTCCCTTACTGTACAGACGGAGACACTCGTGGCTGAGGGGCCATGCCTTAGTGGAGGTCAAAGGTCTCAGATGCCACTCATCAGCCCTCACGCCAGCGTGCCTCCATTGTATCTCTGCATTCTGCTCCTGATAGCACTCCCGGTTCTAAAACTCATGAAGCCTCACCCCTCAATTCTGGCTCCATTTTAACCTGGTCAGGTGACCTGGGAATTAGGCAGAGTCCCACAACCTCCAGCACACGACACTTTTGTTCTGTGTTCCAAGGGGAAGTCCCTGGCTCCCTGGAGTCTGTGTGCTCGTGGTCTTAACGACTCGGTGTGCACGATCTTGCAGTCTGTGCCTGGGGACTCGGAATTACAGATTAATATTCAACTAGCTGGAACGATCTTCAGGAGGAGGCTTGTGGTAATTAAGTTGGTTAGAGAACGTGTCAAGCTTTTTTTTAAACAACACACAGGCACTGTAAATTAACTATGGAGGGAAGACAGGGTCCCTTAATGGTACTCCCTGACAGTCACAGGGTGGGGTTGGGAACGGGGGAGACACACTCCTCATTCTGAAGAGAGAGTCCTGCGGGACTCTGCCTCAGGGAGGCTTCTGTGGGAGGAGGGAATATTAGAGGCGGGGCTGTTGAGCAGACTTTAATATGTAAAAACTGAGCTCATATTTGATTTCCTTCCTTCCTTCCTTCCTTCCTTCCTTCCTTCCTTCCTTCCTTCCTTTCTTTCTCTCTTTCTTCCTTCCTTCTTTTATTTCTTTCTTTTTTAGACAGGCTCTCTCTGTAGCCCTGGCTGTCTTGGAACTCACTATATAAACCAGGCTGGCCTTGAACTTGCAGAGATTTGGCTGCCTCTGTCTCTCAGATGGTAGGATTAATCAGGTGCTGGGATCAAAGGCATGCACCCTTTTGCTTGGCTCGTATTTGATTTTCTAAACAAAAGAGGATAAAGTGGATCTTTGAAAGATTTTATTCAAAATTATAGATATTGTAAAAAATAAGTTTTGGTGCCAGTGCAGAGTAATCTGTGCACTTTGAACTAGATGATTTTCTAAGGGTACCATGCAGCTAGCCAGGCTGGCCTGCAGCTCACTATGTAGTTAAGCCAAGGATGACCTTGAACTTCTGATTCTCCTGCCTCCTCTTCCAGCTCCAGTATGCTGAGATACAGGTGTATGCCGCCATGCCTGGCTTATGAGGTACTGAGATGGAAGCCAGGATGTTGAGCGATGGGAGCCCTCTGCTAACTGTACCCCAGCTCTGGAGCAGTGGTTTGCTAGTAACATAGAGCCAAGCTGGTGAATAATTAATTGCTCACATTGCTCAGCAGAAGTGCTGAGGTTGTAAGTACATGTGTATTTCCCTGGCTTTGCTTGCATGCCCTAGATGTTTTTATGAATGGGGAGGGGGGGTTCCATGACCAGGAAATACTGGGACTAACCACAACTAGCAGCCAACGTGACTGGGGCCAAGCCCTCATGCGCAGCATAGGCTTTGGGGGACTGACGATGGAGAAAGCCACTTTTAATGACACAGTTCAAGTATGCCACTCTTGCATGGTGGGGACATTAAACAAGCATAAATCAATGGGTTTTTGGTTTGGTTTGGTTTGGTTTGGTTTGGTTTGGTTTGGTTTGGTTTGGTTTTTCAGTAGCAAGGACTGAATGGAGGGACTCATGCAGGTTTGATAGGTACTCTACCACCGAGCTACAGCCTTAGCCCTGTGGGGACTCACAGATCCAGCAGAGGACAGTGTGGCAGGGCATTCCCCAGCCAGGGTGCTGGCACAGATGTGAGCACAATGTGGGGTCTGGCAGAAGCAGGCAGAGGTGGTGACTGTCCTATACCTGGCAGGGCAATATCAGGCAGGACAAAGGCCACCCCGACTTTCCAGCAGCTTCAATTTGGCAACCTTTTGGGGACAAATCTCAGGGATTGCTCTGGCCAAATGTGGCCACCAGAAGATGCCAGAAGATGCTGAGAAAGCAGTGGTGAGGGAAAGGGGGCTAAGAAGAAGATGGGGGGGAGAGTCCATTGCCTAGCTCTAGGCCTCAGTTTCCTTATGTGGAAAAATGACATTTGTAGAAGAGAAAGAAAAACGGCATTTGGCTCGTGAGAACACAGAGAAGCTGGAGGCTGACCTCTGTGTACTTTGACATCCCCAGGCTTCTCATGAACGTCACCTCAGACAGAACATTTGGGGAGGACACTTGACTCCTTTGGGCCTCAGTTCTTTCACGCTAAAGGGATAATGAACATGCTGACATCCTAGGATGCCTGAGGGAATGTTTTGTTTTGTTTTTCCCTTTTGGAGACAGGATCTCACGCAGTTTAGGGCTGACCTTGAATTTGTTATATGGATGAGGACGGTCTTGAACATCGGATCTGTCTCTTCCCCCGAAGTGCTGTGATTACATCCATGAGCCTCACAGTTGCTATGAGAATTTGACACAATAATGCACAAGAGCCCAGAGTACACATAGAGAGAAGGGACCCCAGTAAATTTACTACTATTATTATTAATCAACTTAAATATGCCCCAATTGGGAGCCAGATAGGCAGGCTGTGGTACATCCAGAGAATAGTATGAAGCTACTTAAGAGGAGAATCATGGGTCAAATTAAATGTTATATCATGCTGTCGAAAAAAAGGATGGAATACGGCATGGCATGTGTGCATATTATGATGCTAAAAGATGCATGCTTGAATAGAGAATGAAAGATAATAACTGGCAATGAAGATATTTTTCCTCTTAAAATTCTGATTTTTTTTTCAGTTAAAAAATATAAGGAATCTGGGAGTGGGGATCAGCTGATAGAGTGCTTGCCTAGTATGCACAGAGCCCTGGGTTCTGTGCCAGTAAAATGGTGTATACTTGTCAGTCCAGCACTTGGGATGTAGAGACAGTAGGATAAGAAGTTCAAAGCCGTCCATTCTACATAGTGAGTTTGAGGCTAGCCTGGACCACATGAAACCCTGTCAAATCAATCAACAAACCAACCAGCCAAACAACCAAACTGCCAACAAACAAATGGTTGCTCACATCATGCTCTGAAGGACCTTCAGTGCTTGGCTGTGCCCTGTTAGCATCGGGCCCCGGAGGCTGGGCTCTCCGTATGAGGTGAGCCCAGGGGTCGCTCGAGGGCCACCTCCCAAGTTGGAGCCAGACAGGGATGTCCTCAAGCACCTACCCCAGCAATGTCAAAGCAGCCCAGCTGGCTCCTCCTCTTCCTAATTTGTGTCAATTGATTTCCTATTTTTAATTAATAATTCTAATTATGATGCAGCAAATTTACCCAACGGCCATGGCTGAATTAATCAGGGTCTATCGATCGGGGCTGTAGAGTTATCCCACGGTTTCTGACACCATCGATTTCCTGCTGGGAACAAATAAGAAAACACACGGAGGGCAGATGCAGCTGTCATCTTGCTGCTGCTGTGCGTCCTAAACTGGGTCCATAAGTACCTGCCCTCTACCCCACCACTCCTCCACTCAGCAGCCACAGCCACTAAGACCGGCAGATGTAGTGCCGCCCCTCGGGGCCCTGAGAAGGGCCTCCCAGGCCTCATTAATGTCCCTAGTGAAGCAGGAAGCTGATGGGTCACAGCCCAGCCCTGGTACAGGGTCCCTGCAAAAAGCACACGGGGCTTTGTGTAAGATGCATTCAGAATTCTGTGGCTCTGTACCCAGGGAGTGATTCACTCCCATCTCGCCGGCCATTTGGTAGTAAAAGCTTCAAGAGTCTCTTCTTCAGTCTTGTCATTCTTGAGGAAACCAAGGGTTGGGGAGGAGCAGGTCTTGTCTGAGATAGCCCACAGAGTTACAGCTTAGCGGGGGCTAAACTCAAATCTGACCTCTCTGCTTTTCCCACCCACAGGGGCGTTAGTAGAAGGAATTGGAGTGAGGGGCTTAAGTCTCATCCGGTGCCTGTCCGCTTCCTTGGGGTAGATCACCATGCGGGGACACACTGCAGTGCTGTGTGAGAAAGCTCTGTCTGACCTGGCCTACTACCTCCCCAGATCTGTGCTTGCCTCCCTGTACTTCCCCAGAGGCCTCGAGACTGCAGCATGCCTCTACCTCTGACGCCACATCTACTTGAGAGTAGCATGGCGAATGCTAGACTCTTGTACAGCCAAGTCTTCAGGACCCAGAGCCCCACTGCCCTCCAGCCTTCTCTGTGCCGGCACTTTGGTGCCACAATCTAACAACTTTCAGAACTCACCCAAGGTCAGGGAAGAAAGAAGAGGCCTGGCTGCCTACTCCAAAGCCAATTGGTTTCCTTGACAGAAGGGAAAGAAGAGAGAACTCAGGAGGGGCTGACAATTATGGGGACTGCGTGGGATGCACAGAGTGTCATTGTGATGCTGTGAAGAGGAGAGCCAATAAGTGGAAGAAGCCTTGTACCTGACACACTCAGAAAGTTCAGGGAACCAATGAGAGTGCCTTAGGACACGGGCTGGCTTTCGGGAGACAGAAGGGCTCGAGGTTGGAGTTGTTGGTGGGGCCATTCACTAAATGGGCATTTTCAGACCTGTGCTTTGTGGTGTGCGTGTGAGTGTGTGTGTGTGTGTGTGTGTGTGTGTGTGTGACTGAATTAGGCTCTGTGCTAATCCAATTTGATCTCATTTTAACCTAACTACATCTGCAAAGACAGTCTCCAAACCAGGCCACATAGGCTCCAGGTGGGCATGCATTTTGGGGACACTGCTGGGAAACGCTACTATCTCATGGTGCAGGCCTCTTCCTGGGGCTCATTCCCCTTCTCCTGTTGCATCTTCCTGTGGGCTTCCTGTCAGTTTGACAATGCCTGAGTCAATCTGAAGCAAGAGGCTGGGAGGGGCAACGAAGGCCGACACCCCGTCACCAGCTGGAACCCAGTTGTCAGACAACTAGCCTTCTTGAAAAAAAAAAAAAAAAAAAGTGATCCTTGTCTTGTAGCACTGACAGGTTGCTATGGTGTAAGTGTTGTTTCCACAGACAGTTTCAAGTTGTCAAGGTGAAGGAACAGAACGTAGAGCTGGGAAGAGACCACACACTCAGACAGTTTTAGAACAGCACACACAGATCCCAAGGACCCGGCGGCATGTAGAGGGCTGTATGCCACAGTGTGTGCCCCGCCCCCACCGTGCCCTCACTAGCCAGAACCTCTGATGACTACATCAGCCAATCAAAACTTTTCCCAACCGAGAAAGCGGGCAGTCGGGAAGGGGGCCATCAAGACTCAAGTTCAGACTCTGCCACATGCTGCAGTATCTCCTGGGGAAATCACAGAAGCGCCTGTTGAGTGACCAAGCAATACTTCAGCCGTTCATTCTGAGTAACGGAATAGTTTCTGTGAGAGAGTATGGAGAAGCAGTGATGGAGCTTAGTCTCTGGATCAAGGAAGTCATATGACAATGGGTATCCTAGGACTGGGGTGTGGCCCAGTGGGTAGAGGTCTTGCATGCATGAAGCCCTGGGCTCCATCCCCGGGACTTCGTAAGCCTGTGTAGTGGTGCATGCCAGCACACAGCACTCAGGAGACAGAGGCAGGAGGAACAGAAATCCACGACCATCCCTAACTACACAGCCAGCTAAAGGCTCGCCCTAAGCTATGTGAAACCCATCCAAGCAACAAACAAATGATATCCTGTAGGTATCTGTCATTCACCTATGCAAAACTGGAAAAGCTTCTCTCCTAGAAACTCCAGAGAATTCAGACACGAGAACCCCAGGCCGATATGGGGAGTAGAGGCAGCTTTGCACACAGGTGATGAATCTCAGTCTGTGCAAGCACGTGGATTGGTGTGTCCGCCATGTGACTGCAGCCCATCGGGACAGCAGGACTGCAGTCCTTGGGCTACAGCCCAAGAGGATGATGGGAAGGACCACCTTTCTGCTACCCCGAAGGTCTGTCGCCTACAGACCATATTTTTTCCCCATGCTGCTGTGGGTTAGGGGAAAGTACTGAAGAGCCCTCAGAACGTGCTCGTTTGGGGGAGCTGGCAGATGTGAGATTTCCCTACATCTAATGAAACAGATGCATTTTTATTTGGGCATATGTTTGAGTATGTATGCACATGTGTGTACACCCATGGAGGTCAGAAGACGGGGGGGGTCAGATCCCCTGGAACTGGAATTACAGAGGGTTGAGAGTCACGTGACATGGCTGCTGAGAACCACACTCTGTAAAAGCAGCAAGTTCCCTTGCCTGATGATCCAGCTCTCCGGACCCCCTCCCAGGCACCAAATAACGGAACAGTACAGGGCAAAGAATTTCTCCTTAATTATAACAAAAATTCTTTCTACATAGTAACAACACAGTTGCACTTAGCCTTTATAACCATCAGTGTGTGCTGATCCATGTCAGTCACACTGTGCTGGCTCCTACCTCTGACCCAAAGGTGCTTTCCTCGTTTAATAATCAGTTAGGTCAGTTACTTGTGGCTGTTAGCGCAAGTTTGCAGAAGAAATGTAAACCTTTGACTAGTTTCCATGCAATGTAGGTATGTGGCCACTAGGGGCAAACGCTGTCTCATTTGCATGGCCAAATTCCTTTTGGTTTTGTTTGTTTGTTTGTTTTTAAATTTGAGGGATGAATGACATCCCTGAATTTCCCAACTGAAGCAAAACAATTCTAATTTTATTCTTTTAGAAAAATAATAAAAGATTGGGTGGTGGCAGCACACGCCTATAATCCTAGCACTCGGAGGCAGAGGCAGGTGGATCTGTGAGTTTGAGGCCAGCCTGGTCTACAGAGTGAGTTCCAGGACAGCCAGGTCTACACAGAGAAACCCTATCTGAAAAAAACAAAATGAACAAATGAATGAATGAATGAAATAATAAAAACTAAAAAAACAACCAAAACCAAAAAACTTCTTTCCATCCATCTAGTGTCCCCCATCCCGGACAACGAGGAGTTAAACATTTAAACATTTAAACACAGTGACTCCTCTTAGCAACGCCCTTGACAACCTGCAACTCTGACAATTGTGTCTGATCCAAACTGCCTCCTTTTACAAAGCTTCCAGCTACAAATCCAAGCTGACAGCCAAACATCACCTTCAAAACGACAAGTTTAAATGAGTTATTATTTAAAGGGCTTTGAATGGTGTCTAGCACCTAGCAAGCTCTAGTCTAGTATTTAAGGCTTTATTTATTTTCAAATCTTTAATTCCTTTCTCCCTTTGCACGGGAATGTAAATTTCTTTCAACACTACAGGAATTAGCAGTGAATGAGACTTCATTACTCTGGTTTAATTATCTGCTCCCTGTGTGTAGGGAAAAGGTTGCCAATGGAGACAGCAAGTTGTTCCAAAGGTGGCCCAACCTGAAGCAGAGAGTTCCCACCCTGGAACCCAGACTCCAGAGACACCACAGCTTTCTCCAGTTCGCAGTGGTCATCTGATTCAGGACAGAGCCAAATCTCCTAATTACAGGGATGTTGGACAGGGGTTATTTATTTATTTCCCTTTCGCTCCTGAGTTAAGCTGAGAAAAGCTGCACAGCCATGGGAGGGAGGGAGATCAATTATCATAAACAGCAGGGGAGGGGGAGGGCTTGGGCAGCTGGGCAGTAAGCTCTTCCATAGCTGTCAGATGCAGGCGGACTGGCATGTCCTCCAGGCAGGCACAGGCAGACTGAAGGGCACCGTAAGTGCCCGTGGGGCCTTGGGACACTGGGGATGATGGTGACAAGAGTACCTGCCTTTCATGGAGCCTCTTTCGTGGCCCAAGGCAGTCTCCATCCTTTAGCACCTTCTATGGGTGTCTCTGTGGCCATTTTCCCGAAGGGGACCCCACACTTGGATGTTGGGTCAGTAAGTGTCACACAGCTAGTGAAGTGAAGATTAAGGGTTAAGGTTAGTTTGTCTGCCATGTTCCTTTTCTTTGTCTCCCCCCCACATTCTCTCTTTCTAAACCCACATTTATTTGTTTTAGTGTGTGTGTACATGTGCATGCATGGAAATCAGAGGTCAGCTTGTGTACATTCTCTCCTTGTACCATATGGATTCCAGGAACTGGACTCAGGTTGTTATGCTTGGTGGCAATCACCTGGACCTGCTGAGCCATCTTGCTTGTCCTCGGATAGTTTTTCTTATGGTCAGCACCAGGGGCTCTCCAATCCCTTTGCTCTGTCTTTTCTCCCTCTCCCTCTCAGGGTGCCCTTCTATTCTCCATGGGAGGTTCTGGCAGGCTCCCCGCCTGAGGATCACACCCTTCTCTTTCGTACCCACAGGTTCCATATGCCAGAGAGACATAGGGAGCTGAGGCCAGGAGGGTATTTGCTGACGTTTTCACCTAATGCAGAAATGGCTCACATGGACCCCCCATCCTTTGGGACAGATGGAGGGGCACATGAGGGCATGGTGGAGGGACTGTTGATGGGCCAGAGAGCTGACTCAGACCCGGAGGCAGAAGAGGTCAGACAAAGCCCCAGAAGGAAAGAGAAGAGCTAGCCGGCAGAGGACTGGGAGAAGGAGTGCTTGCTTGTCAGGCAGAATCTGACTCTTAAATTACCACAGCCAAGGGGGTGATGGGGCTGAAGCCAGAAGAGACAAGTGGGTAAAAGCATGGGGGTGGGGGAGTCTAGGGGGTGGTGAGTGTGATGGGTGTTCCAGGTAGGAAGAACTGTGAGCAGCTGCACTCCAGGATAGACCCCGAGCATATGGGTTTCAGGGACCCAGGAGCTAGGACAAGCCTGACAGGGTCACAGTAAGGTTGCATGCCTGATTTGCGTAGGCTCATGAGTCATGACATGTTCCCGAACCGCTCAGGGTGTCTCTTGTGACACGACCAAGCATGGTGACAGGAGCCACCTGGAACTACCCGTTGTGTTCTGTAGGAGAGCCAGCCTAGTGTCTGGGGTCCTTTTCCTGGCTCTCACCTGGCTCTCCTCCCCATGGAACAAGAAAGGGGTCCCCGGGTAGGCTAGCCTGGGTTGTCCTCAGAGCTGCCACATGGCTTGGGTAGAGACCATACAGAGCTGCATGCTCGCTAAGGACAGAGGCTGAAGACAGAAGGCCATGGTCTGTGCTGAGTCAGCCAGCAGTGGGACAGTGGGAGACAAGCGTGTGCTGGAGCATGGGGATCCCACAAGTGCGTGTGTGTGAGGAAGTAAGAGTAGACGGGGGTGTGTAATAAGGCTGAACGATGCTGACTGACTGTGTGTGTGTGTGTGTGTGTTCTCATCGTATGCATGCAACAGTGCTGAATGTAAGGTTAGGGAGAAAAAGATAGGGCTGAAGAGATACTGAAGCCAAAACAGAGACCTAGAGCAAGACCTAGATGACAGGAAATGGGGATCTGTAGAGAGCTGAATTGGACCGAGCTAGCTGGGAGAGAGTCTAGTGAGCAAAGCACTTGTCTTGCAAGCGTGAGGACCTGAGCTCAACCCCTCGAGCCCTGTATGAAAAGTGGGGCACGGTAGTAGGTACTTGTAATCTTGGTGCTGAAGAGGAGGAGACAGAGCTTTCTGGTCGGTGAGCACCATCTATTCAGTGAGCTCAAGGCCATTGAGAGACTCTGCCTCAAAAAAGCAAGGTGAAGGCTGTCAAGAGGCTCAGTCGGTAAAGGTACTTGGCACCAAACCTGACAATCTAGGTTTGATCCCTGGGATCAACATTGTGGAAAGAGCAAGCCAACTTCTGTAAGCTCTTTTCTGACCTTCACCTGTCTGCCCACCATAAACTAGACAGTTAGTTAGTTAGGTAGATAGATAGATGATAGATAGGATAGATAGCTTAAAACAAGTGAACAAAAGCCAAGTGAACAGCATCTGAAGTTGTCTTCTGACTTACATGCATTCAAAGTCACTCATACATACAAAAGTGCACACACACACACACACACACACACACACACACACACTTAGCATTTGCTTCTCCCCAGAATGGGGTCTCTACAACAGAACTGCAGACTTAGCCTAACAGTGAGATCATTGCTTTGACCTTTGGGTCCATGTTAGACTTGACCCTTCACAAGTAGTAGGAGGGGAGAAGAGGTGACATAAAGGGTGTGTGTGTGTGTGTGTGTGTGTGTGTGTGCACATTAGCGAGTGTGCAGGTGGTTTAGTGTCCAGCCTGTGTATACGCATTGACATGTGGCCTATGGAGAGCTCTGGTCCTTCCTGCTTCCTTCCCAGTGGTCCCGAGGGCCTCCCAAAGCCCCCAGAGAACTGTGCTCTTGTCTTGCTCCAATCCTGACACAACATCTTTCTTTTGCTGACCTAAGTCCAATTTACTCAGGGAAAAAGTTTTTTTTTCTTTAGTCCCAAATCAAATCACTCAGGGAGGAAAAGGGGTTGAAAGGAACCAGAGGAAATAAATGTATTCAGCAAGTGTGTTTTTATTCCAATAAAGCTTGATTCAATAACCATCATGAATATTTCATTGGCAAGACACTGCCCCCTCCTGTGGCCAGTGCTGGCCTCCAGCCAATTTTGCCCTCCTTTCCCTCGGGGCTATGCTCCCTTGGAGTAAGCTGCCCTTACTCCAGCAACCCAGGCAGCTCTGAGAAGACAGAGTGGAGGGGCCCTTCTGGCCTTCTAGCAGTCACAGACTGGGTCCTCAGGGGCCCTGGCACTGCTTAAGGATGACGTAACTCAGAATTTGAATCTTGACAGTCTTTTCCTTAGCTTAGAATTTTTAAATTTTTTAAAAATTCCACTTATTTATTTCATGTGTATAGGGGGCATGTGGGTGCCAAGGCTTGTGTGTAAAGGTCCAAATTGCATGAGTCCTTTCTCCTCTTCCATCATATAGGTTCCAGGGATTGAACTCAGTTTGTCTGGTTCGGTGGCAAGCACTTTTACCCACTGGGCCATCTCCCCAGCTCAGAGCTGAGGACATTCTTACAAGGATAAGTACTGACTCAGGTATAGAAACCATAGGAATGTTAGTTCCCTTCTTTCTTGAAGATGGAAGCTGGGATCCGTTCAAAATACCTACCTGCTCTGTCTCCATGTTCACTAACCATTTCTATTACTACCCTGTCTTCTCTCTCCTATCCTACAGAGCCCTACCCTGTTTCAAACCAGGCACATGGCCGAACTAAGCGGAGAATAATTACTGTCCTATCAACCCAAGGGCACCTCTCTCTCTCTCTCGTCATCGGAGGTGGAGTTCCTGAAGCTGATGTTGCCACAGTGGTACTTGAGCCAGGCCTGGCCGGTCAGGACATCCATTTCCTGGCATGATGACTGGTTCAGGGATGGGACCCTAGACTTCTGCAGAATGAGTGTAGGAGAGAGTGTTGTCGCGCATGAGGGCTGCCAGGCTGGAGAGCAGGGCTGCGATGCTTGAGAACAAAGCCAACGCTCAGGAAAACGGGCTGGGGATGGAACTCATTCGGTAGTGTTTGCCTTACATGAATGCAGCTCAGGGCTCTGTCCCATCCTTCTGTAACACCGGGCATAGTGGTTCATACCTAGAATCTTAGCACAGGGAGATCAGAGGTTCAAGTTCATCCTCAGCCAGCTGCACAGTGAGTTTGAGGCCAGCCTAAAGCTACATGAGACCTTATTTCAAAACAAGCAAGCAAGCAAACAGAAACATCAAAGGAAAGAGTCAAGTCGAGGCTCACATAGCCACCATCTGTACTTCAGTGTGCCAGACTAGATACCCACTGCCTGAACCTCAGCTTAAACTCTGGCTGCTCGCTACAGTCCTGCTTGTTGCCTGGGAAGTTTGTCTTTCCACTCTGTAATGAAGGCCTCTGTCCTCGGGGAAATGTCTGGGCAAAGAGGCTGTTGAGCCAGAAGACATGGAGGGAATTCCTATTGGGTTGTTCCAGTCCACTTAGCTGGAGGCACCTTTTAGAAATCACTGGGCCAAGACTAGGAAGGCCCTAAGTTCAATCCCCATCACTGGAAACGAACCAAAAATTCACCTCAGAGGTGGTTGTGTTGGTTCCTCAGCCAGGGGACACGGGAACACTGGGATCCTGAGAAATGCCCATTGTCTCTCAAGGAACTGGTATACAGCCACCTAGAGACAACATTGGGGTCTCCCATGCCTACCTCAGCAGCTGCCCTGTGTCACCCACCAACCAGCCACAGAACGTAGTGAGAGGGTGTGCTTAGGTGTAGAAAGCCTTGAGCACTCACACGTCTCTCTGAGACTCAGTCTCCTTGTCTATGAGGTGACAGTATATTGGAAAGAGAATCTCAAACCCAAATCTACCAGCTTTTATGTCTCCATTGTGCTTTAGACATAGAGGTACTCTAGTCCTTAATCTACAAGATGCTGGGGAACAGGAACCATTCATACATAAACAAATATGCAAATCAATATTTAGACCAAATATCAACATTTAGTCTGAAGTAGAAGAGGACTGGCAGGGTGGTCCACAAGGACCCTTCCGTCTGCAGAGTCTGCAGGAAGGACAGAGCCTGCATCCCCGGAAGAGCAGTAAGCCAGCCAGCCAGCCAGCCCAGGGCTCCAGCCCAGACGGATATTGCAGGAATTCTGAAGGTGGAGGTGCCCCTCACGCCAATAGCTCTGGCCTTCGGTGCTCCTCTGGCAAAGTGTGAATGAGACTCAGGTGAGTGGGCACAGGTTAGACAGCTGGGGGAGGGGAAGCAGAGGAACACTGCTTTATGCTCCCTTTTAGCTGTTGCTGGTTTTCTGCAAGAGTTTGCACATTTTAAAGTAGCTTCTGGCAAGAGAGAAAAATGGCTCTCTAGGGCTAGAAGATGCAGCATGATCGGGGGATGGGCCAGGATAGGGGAATGGCTGGGAGAGACAGACTGCGTGAGAGTGCTCCAGCCCTCAAGGGAGGGAGCTAAGTCTCGCCAACAGGGTGGCTGGAGGCTCTGAGAAGACCTGGGATCAGGAACACCTTAGAATTAGATCTGAAGAAGATCCCAGCAAAGGGAGAGCACCATGCTGGCCCTGGGCCATGGCTGGAGGAGCTCAGCGTCCTTTCTGTTGGCTGTACGGGGCCAGCAGCCTGGACTGGCCTGGGCCCTGCTGGTTGTTGTATGAGGGACAGGTAAGCTAAGTGTGTTAGTTATTGTTCTGTCGCAGTGACAAAGCTCCATGACCACGACAACTTAAACAGGAAAGACTTTAACTGGGCCTTGGTTACAGGGGTTATTGTCCATGAGAGCGGAGGAAAGGCAGCAGGAAAAGCTGAGCTCTTATCTTGATCTGAAAGCAAGAGCTGGAGAGGCTACACTGAGAATGGCAAGAAGGCTGGAGCCTTCTGAGACCTCAAAGCAGTTCTCGGTGACATCCCTCCTCCAACAAGGCCACACCAGCTGGGGACCAAACTCTGAAACCTATGAGCCTATGGGGAGCATTCTCACTCAAACCTCCACACTAAGGCAAGGTTTTACTCTAAGGCCTGGTCTTACCAAGCGGGGGCCTGGCCTGGATGACCCTAGGATTCCTGTGCGGAACGGAGGGCCATGACTGATGCTCTAGCAGGCATGTCTAACCTGAAGCTCACAGGTCTTGTGTGCCCCAGAAGAGCTATAAACATGGCTGAAGACATTTGTGGAAAATATCATATCTCAATGTTGAAAGCATGCTCTGCCGTGACCACAGAGTAAGATCCTTTTTACGACTCTCATGAAAGCTATGGTCTATCCCCACCAAAATGCGCACAAACACATATGTACCTCACATATACATATATACGCATGCATGTACAGAACTGCCCACAAATTCAAGGTGCTTGTATCCTACTGTGTACAGACGCCAGGCTAAGCTCTCCCATTCGAAGTTCCAGAGGCCCCTGGCCTCTCAGGAAAGCGTACACTGAGGCCCTGTGCTTTAGCCAGCCTCTGGATATCCAGCAGCAGCTATTTTATCTGAATCCCAGGCTTTTGTAGACTGCCTGTCAACCCGGGGCCTGAGGCTGGATCCTCCCGGGAATAAGCAGGGCTATATCTCTGAGCCATTGAACGTGGCCCTGCAGGGTGACCCAGTTTGTAGGTGGCCCAGCTGGGCTGGAGACAGTGACCGTGTGCCCGGGACACATGCAGATCCAGTTAAAAGGCAGATTATGGGTGGTCAGGTGCGGGGAAGTCAGCCAAGAAGCCGTGCTGGGGGAACACAAGGCGTTTGTTTGGGTTCATGAAGCCGGTTCTGCATCCTTCCGAGGTGGCCTTTCTGAACGGATAAGCTTCTCAAAGACTCGCAGCTGAGCTGTGAAAAGGCTCCTCTGTCTTTGCTGGCTGCACAGTCCATACAAAGCCAAGTGGGGCCTGACTGCCAGGAGCGCGTGCAGAGGAAGAAAAGATGAATGGGCTGGATTACAGACCTGCCGCCATGGGCAGATAATAGAGGCGAAGTGCCAGTTGGGCAGACCAAATGTCCTTACCCTGAGTGGCCAAAGAGTGCCAATCACAAGGGATTAAAAACAGCTGGGAGCATGGCCTATGGAGAAAGGCCTGAGGCTGGGCAGATGGCCAAGAATGAGGCGGAGCTGGTGGGGGTGGTCTGCGGACTTGGAAAGTGGGGAGAGCTGTCATCACTAAGATGCTGGGGTGGGGATGTAGGGGTTGGGGCCAGAGGGGAAGACCTTTGGGCATGGGGGTGGGGCTGTTATGGTCCTAAAAGTGCTCTGAGCGGAGTTAGGAGCCAGCTTGGGAAATCTTGCCGACCCAGATGTGTGTGAGGTCCTGCAGCACAAGCCTACCTCAGGGAGAATGTCAGCCACCATGATGGCTCCAGCACCCACGTCTCTGCTTCCTGCCCAGCTGCCTTGAGGAGCAAGGCAGTCCGAAGCACATCCCGCTAAGATTACACAGCCTGACCATCTGCATAATCCTGGGCCTGTCACCATCCCCGCAGCCCTGGGCCTGACAGACAGCAGCCCACCCGATACTGCAGCAGGCCTAGGGTGGCAGGAGCTCACTGTGGACAACACCCAGCCTTGGAAGGAAGTAATTGCTCAAAGTCAGCAACCAAGACAACCTCCAGGAGCCAGTGTCCCTGTTCATAACAACTGGCGTGGTAGCTCTCATCTGGAGGAAGGGTTCCCGGGACTGACATGGACTGCAGCAGCCGCTGTGGTAGGCCCCTCATGTACATTATTTGTGGAATCATTCCAGGAGTGGAGTTGCAGCCCCATTTTGTAGACATGAAAGCCAAGGTCATTGTGTAAGCATATTGAGCCAGGATTTATACCCTGGTGGGTCTAGTTTCTGTGAGTTCTTTTTTTAAACAGGGTCTCCTGCAGCCCAGGCTTCAGGCTTTTCTCAAATTTGTGATATAGCTGAGGACCTTGAACTTCTGGTCTTGCTGCTTCAGCCTCCCAAGATCTGGGAATACAGGTGTGCGTCACCATGCCCAGTTCACGTGGGGCTGGGGCTTGACTCCATGGTTTTGCTCATGCTAAGCACACTATACCACCTGAGCTACATCCAAGCCTTGGCTTCGGAGTTTGTCAAGTTGAAATCTGGAAGGGCTTAGAGAGTACTAGTTAGGAGGGCTGTGTGCCCGGGGGAACCAATGGGGACAAAAGGACGAAGATGTCAGGATTTCAGCCCTTTCTGGCTTAGTTAAGGCTAGAGGCAAGCTGGGGCTGGAGGGAGGCAGCCTGGGCACAGTTTAGATGGAGAGGGGCTCGTGTGGGTAGGGGACTGTTGTAGCTCCTCCCTGGCACTCAGCCTCCCACCAGCCCTGCTAATGGCCTTCAGGGGAAATCATCTGCAAGAGGCGATTTTCTGCTGCTCTGAGATCAAAGCCCAGCCTGGAGTGAGCCCCTCACTGGATAATGAAGATGAATCCTAGCCAGGTCTGCCCAGAAAGAGCGTTAACTAAATGAAGATGGCAGTTTAGTGACTGGGGAGTTTGTACAGCAGCCAAATTGAACTCTCTCTTCCAGCAAGGAGATGCAAAACCTGGGCTGCTGCCCAAGACAGGAGCGTGCACCCCCCAACGTTCTCTCTCTCTTGCTCCCCCCCCCGCCTCTCCTGTGAAGGGCTGGTCTCATGCCTACACCTGGGAGCTTGGCTCACTGAAAGGCTTGCTGGACCATGGCCTCTGCAAAGCTAGGAAGAGGCCAGAAGCCTAGGATGGAGGAAAGCATATGTGCAAGGGGCTGGATGTCTTCTTCCTTACTCTGAGGACAAGAGAAGCATGGTGGTGTCAGCTCTAGACAGCCTACATGATCTCCAGCTAAAACCTAAACCTCTCCCAGCCTGAATTTCTTAAGCTATACTATGAGGATGAGAAGGAAAGCTGCCCCCAGACCCAGGCCTGCTGTGCTGAGGGAGTCCCTATGATCTCCCCTTCCATGGCTACTCCACAGTTCCTGCAGGCTATCAGATGTAGAGGCCAGGCCTGCAGACCTGAGCTTTCATGACTGTCAACCAATGAGTAGGTACCTGCTTCCCAGGTTCTGGACCCCACAATACAAATTCTGGTCCTTTTATTTTTATTTTTAAGAAAGGGTCTCTGTAACCAAGGCTCAAACCTGGTATGTAGCTAAGGATGACCTTAAACTTCCAATCTTCCTAAGTGCTGGGATTCTAGGTATGGACCTCCATGCTTGTTTTAGACAGTGCTCAGGCTGGAACCCAGGACCTGATGCATGTTAAGCAAGCACTCTATCAACAAACTACACCCCAAACAACAAACAAACAAAAAACCACGATAGCCTTGAGGTCTTGAATTCATAATTCTCTCCTGTACCTTCCAAGTGTTAGGCTTAAAGGCCACCCCCACTACACTGGAGAATGAAAATTAACAGTGCCACCCCACTGTCTGCTCGGGAAAAGCACAGGTGATACAGGCCTGGCCAGCTAGGCCAGCATATTCTGGACCTGCGTGTCTGAGAGCCAGTCAGGGAGCTCTAAAAAATGTCGATGCTGACTCCCAGCCCCAGATGTTGGGGTGACTTCTAGGGGTGGGGCCTGAGCTTTCTCTCCCAGGTCCACAGGTGGCTCTGCTGTGTAGCCAGCTACATACTCTGTGGCTAGAGTGGGACCCTGGTGCCGATGAGAACTGCCTGGGTAGGTGCTTTAAATACAAGCTCTGATTCAGGAGTCTGGAGTGTGCAGAGCTTCCACCACCAGCTTCCCAGAGTCCCTCAGCAGGGCCCAGACCCAGCTGGCTGTGCTGCCCACCATCCCTCAGGGATGGGCTAAAGCTGGCAGTATTCCCATCCCCCTATTAGCTGAGTCACTTTGTAACTGGCTCCTCTTCTATCCTCTGTCCCAGGTCTCTTGGCCAGTCTGTCTATTCCCTTTACCATCTCCATGTTGAAGGTAAAGCTACAGGGCAGGCTCTTCTCTTCAGAGCCATAGCTCACCTGTCCTCTCAGGGGCACCTCAACAGCACCTTTTCCAGGTGAATAGCTCCTACCATATGCAATCTGCTCTCCTGTACCGGACTGTGAGCTTCCTGAAGACAGGGAGTCTTCTATGAGGCTGGGGAGATGCTCAGTTGGTAAAATGCTTGCTCCACATGCATGGGGACCTGAAATTGGATCCCTAGTGCTCCTGCACAAAGCCAGGTATGGAGGTGCATGCCAGAAATCCCAGGGCCAAGTGGAGGGTGGCAGAGTTAGGCAGATCCCAGGAGCTCTCTGGCCAGTCAGCCTGGGCCGATTGGTAATCTTTAGGTTCATTGAAAGATCTTGTTTCAAACTACAAAGTGGAGAGGAGCTGAGTAAAACATCTGATGTTGCTTCTGGGCTCCGCACGCTCACATGCATATATGCACAGATACCTGCACGCACACATATACGCTCATGTACGCACACGAGTGTGAACACATTAACACACAGAGAGTCTTTCATAATATACAGAAACATCTGTCCTTGCTGGGCGACCAATAACTGTAAATTAAATCATCACGGCGGTTCCATTTCACACCTCCTAAATTAGCAGCTGAGGGGAAAAACAATGAGAGGCATCACTGGCAATGTCACAGAGAAGCTGGTGCACCATTAGACGATGGCGAAAATTAGAACGATTGTTTGCAAAGCAGTATGGTGAGGGTTATAAAAATGCTCCTGTAGTTTGACCCGGTAACCCCATCATGACATCCTGCCCAATGCCATTCACAGGAGTAGCACACGTTCAAAATGCGCGGTGATGCTTATTGCAACAATCTCTGTAACGGCCTCACACGGGGAGCAACGTAAATGTTCAACCGTAGGGGAATTGTTTAAGTAAATTATGGTCTATGAACGCAACAAACTATTACGCAGCCATTTAAAATATTGATGAAAACTATGTTTCATGGAAAAATGCTTATGATAAAATCTGAAATGAAAGACCCAGAATGCAAAATTATACACGCATTATAACAATGGAATGAATACATAGGTATGCTGACAAGAATCAGAAAGGACTTTGCAAAAATGAAATTATCTTGTTAGGGTGGTCGAACCTGAGGTGATTTATTTTTATTTTTAAGCCTTTTCCCGTAATATTGGTGATGAGCCACTTGGACAATCAGGAGCTTAGGAACCAAAAAATAAATGTATATGAGACAAATACAAGGTGTGGGGTGGGGAAAGAGCTGAATCTGGGGAGATCCAGTCGTGGCAAGGTTCCCCGTGGTCAGAACACACAGAGGGATTGTGGGTAGAGCTGAGCCTTAGGAAGAGGTGGACATGTCAACAGGACTGCCCTGCTTTGGGGGAGGGTTTCTCTTAATTATTCTGGGTATGTCTGTGGGGAGGTGGGCTTCTCTGAGTTTCCTAGAAGCTGGGCCAGGCAAGGCTTCAGAGACCATGACCACGAGGTTAAGGTTTTCTCCACCGGGCTGAGCCTGGACACGGAAAGGCTGCTCCTTCTAGCCCCAACCCTCTGCCCCCCCAAGCCTTGGGACAGTCTACCACCCAGACCTGACAGTCCCCCTCCGTCCCTGCTGTCTTGGCATAATTATTAATAGTCCCCTTTGTTCTCAGAACTGTCCCAGTTGGGACAGTCACTTTGCAGGATCGCAGACAAGGAAGCTGAGTCCTTGGCTGAGGAGGAGTGGGGGAGGGGGGCTCGATTTCTCCTGGGGAGCTGAGGCATGGAGGTGACAAGAAGTGTTCTTGGTGGGCCCTGGACTGCCTGTACCCCACTTCCCAGCTCCCACAGGCTGACTGTCCTCAGAGCCTCGTGCCTCCCTTTCTCCTCCAGGCCTGCTGCTTCATGATGTCCCCCAAACTTCTATTCCTTCTGAGGACCACGTCTCTTCTTTCTAGATCCTTCCAGGACGAGCTGCCCTTTCCCTCCACAGGCCCTTTGAGAGTTTCTGTTTTAATCAAGTGTTCTTCCATATCACACCAGCCCCAGCTCATCCTCTGCTGAGCCAGTCAAATTCCTTTTCTCTATTCCCAGGGACATTTTTCACCTGTCTTCCCTGCAACCAATGTTATGGTAGGGCTAAGCGAGGCCATAATTCTTCCCAGTGTCATGGGGATGCCCAGAATCTACTGTTCTGACAGTGACAAAGTCCTTCAGGCAGAACACAGTCACAGACGGAGTCCTTCCCATGTATACTTTGTGCATCCGTGATCCACATGCTGGGGGCATGCCATAGGTGGAACCGCAGAAGACACAGCAGTCCCACGTCACACCAACTCCACACATATAAAAACTATCCACGCAATGCCCACTGCTGACAAACTCACACCACGCGGACCACACATGACACATACCATAGGTGTTGTATACATGGCCCAGACCGCACAGCCATTGCTCCGCAAATGCACATCATACCGCTGTTCCTCACACCCCTGACACTGCCTAAGTGCCCCCCCAACCCCCGCTGCTCAAGGACTTCCACAAGGGGTGCTCGTTACTGCTAATGAGCATCACACGCCTGGTTAATTCCAAGGCTTGGCCCGAGGGGCTGACCTCAGCTCTGATTCCTGAAAATTCAGATTCTAACAGATACGCATGCTGGTTTGTAGGACTGAGGGTCGGTCTGCTTATACCAGCAGGCCTATCCCCAAGCCCAAACCAGTGGGATAGGCAGCTGGATGTGGGAATAGCAGACCCCTCACCCTCGTGCAGGAGGCTGGGTGCCCTGGCTGTCTTTCTGAGGCATCAGGGCCAAATCCTCAAAGTGACGGTATCTCGAAGTCATGGGTCCCCAGGTTTACTGCAGTGCCATGAGCCTTTGCTTTCTTCTCCCTTATTCTTGGTCCCTTTGAACTAATACGCGACCCTTGCTGCCTGGTGCCCCTCAGGGGGGTGAGCTGCCTGTTGTGCACAGCTGGGCCCTTCCCTGTAGTGTCCAGCTTCCCTCTGTGAGATATGGCCTTGAATAAGCGTGTCTGTCACCTCGGTGGGGCCTGGGTGCAGAGGACCCAGCATCAGCTGCTGGTCACCACCCTCAGCCCCACTGAGGCCAGGCTGGCTTCCTCCTCACCCCGCACACAGCGCTACGTCAGAGGTGCGTGCAGGGGCAGGAAGTGCTGCCCAGGGACTGACAAGGGCTGGTGTGTCGTGGAGAGCCTCATGAAGCGACCCTGCAGCACAGAGCAGCAGGGCAGTGGTGGAGAGGTTGAGCTGGGCATCGGCTGACCTTGACTCCAGCGGACAGTCTGCCACCAACTGCACGTTAGTCATTGCTCTTCCCTGCACGCCAGTCTCCACATGTGTAAAACGGGTCCGTAGGGTGGTGTGCAGTGTGAATGGGCAGGGGGCACATGGCAGAGCGATGGGCACAGCATAGAAGGGTGTGGGTCATAGTGTGATGTCTGTCTGGTAACTAATGTGTTATCACAGTTGCTTCTGATAGCGTATCTGGTGTCACTAGCCTGTGCCATTTGACAATTGACAATGTACCACCATGCCCGCTCAACTTCCCCCTCCACACAGCCCAGTCCTGTCTCTGGGCCTTCACTTTCAAGGTCCCCTCACCCACAAGGCCCTGTTTTCTCTTTTACGCCTTCAAGTGGCTCGTGTTGGGGTCCTTCCACATGATCTTCCTGGTGTCTATGATGAAGCCCCTATTTTTTACTTTAAGGTTTATTTATTTCATGTGTACGGGTCTCTTCCTTGCATGCGTGTGTGTGTGCCATGTGCATGCAGGGCCTACAGAGGCGAGAGGAGGGCAACGGGCCCTCTGGGACTGGAGCTAAGATGGTGTGAACTGCTCTGTGCGCTCTAGGACCTGGGCTACTCTCCCCCCACCCCCGTCCTCTGCAAGAGCAACCTGTCTGGTGCCACTCAACCATCCCTCCAGCCCCGATGAAGGCTCTTCGGTGCATGAAAAGCAACTGTCCCAACGCCACGTGCACACTCTTCACATTAAACGGATACCTCCTGTGCAAGCAACCTGGCTGTTCCTTCGTGGTTCTTCCGAGGCAGCCAGCGTCCAGATGCCATCCTTATCCTTGACACGATGGTCTTTCCGTTCTCCCACCCCTGCTGAGGTTTCCTGTGTCTGGAGCTGGCATGTGCGCACGGAAGCATGGAAGACGCTCTCTGTACTCTGCACCCTGTCCTTTCCAGCTGACCTTTCAGCACAGTACCGGGGGTGGGGTGGGGTGGGGAGCACTTGGGGAGGCTCCCACCGCATCTCTGCTTTCTTGCTTTGGGATTTTTTTTTTCCTCTGTGTATCCCAGGTGGCTCAGCTTATCCAAGCACAGCTGTCATGGCCATAAATCAGTGTCCTTGGTGGCAAGGCTCCGTCAGTAGGGGACACTAGTCACAGAGAGCCACACAGTTCCTACTTTCCAAAGCCGTATCTCACATGAATGCTCCCTGGCTCCCCAAAAGTCGGCCAGGGGCCTGAGCCCCAGTCACTCAGGACAGGGCCCACAAAGGCCCCTTCTTTGGCTTGTGCCCCGTCTCAACTGCTGGCCCCTCTCTCTGTCCTGGATGACTCCCTAAGGAACACCCATGTGCAAATATCCAAAGGTAGGATTGCTTCTCTCCCACTTGGCTCTCGGCATCCTCCAGGTCATTAGCTCCACCTCCTTCCTTTGCACTGCAGTGTTTCATAGACTGAATGTGTCCGCACAGACATGGGGCTTCCAGGGTACTACAACTAATTAATTATGAATGAATTTTTGACACAGGGTCTCATTATGTAGCCCTGGCTGTCCTGGAACTCACTATGTAGCTCAGGCTGGTCTCAAATTCACAAAGGCTCACCTGCCTCAGTCACACCCACTTTCTTATTTTTTACATTTTTTCTATTTTGTTTGTTTAAGTATATGCACCTAAGCACACACATATGCTATGATATGCAGAGGACAGCGTGTAGGCAAGGCTTTTCTCCTTCCACCATGTAGGCCCCAGGGATCAAGCTCAGGCCATCATGCTTGACCAATGCACCCCCCTCAACACATCCACACACACTGAGCAGCCCTCCCGCTGGCCCCAGCATGCACTTTTGGCTACGCTTCCCAGCATTCCCCATGGCATCACTTGTATTACTCCTTCATCTTGCAAGTCCACATCTACTTAAAGGCAAGCCCCAGGGAAGAAGTTCGAGAGGGATATGGTTCAGTAAGTGAAGTCAGGGGAGTGTCCCCTTCCTCACACGGGTGCAGCCTGATACTCACCACTGTCTCTCGCGGGCTTGCTTGTCTTTCACAAGGTCAGGGGTTCCATACCAGGTACACTAGATGGGCTACCAGGGCCCTAACCAACCTGTCTTCTCTCCAGTTCCTCCTGCTTCAGTCCTCCTGCCTCCTCCTCTTCCCTGTCTCCCTGAGCTTCCTCCCATGCCCCAGGGACTCCTGACGGAGAAAAGTGCAGGCATGGTCTACTACTGTTGACAGGAATGGCCTAAGCTATTTTGTTGAATGTTACCACACCGGCAACATTTCATAGCCTAGTAAGCTATGTGCAGGCAGCCTGGGAAGACAGTTCTGGGTTCTTGTCTGGCCAGGGTGGGGCCAGGAGGGTGGTGGAGACACACCCTCCAGTTGAACCCCATTTTCTCCGAGAAGGCTTCCTCCTCCTCTCAGCCACCAAAGTCAAGGAAGGTTTAAATTTCTCACTGTGAAACCAGTTCACTGAACACCGACTATAGCCAGGGGCTAAGTTAACCATGATCTGCCCATCAGTTTTTCTACCAGATCACTGCTGATGGCTTCAGGAGGATAATAGCACCTTTTCATGCCTCAGTTTCCTCAGCTGCCTCACAAGGATAAACCAGCCACTTTGTCATTGGGTTGATAAGAGTAAAACACGCAAGTACCTAAGACAGTCCCTTACATCAACACTTGCCCTTAGAGTGTTCCACAGCAATTCCATTGCTGAGGCCATGGCTCAGCTGGTGAGGATCTCAGTTCAGTACCCCAAGAGCCCCATTAAAAAGCCAGGCGTGGTGGTGTGTATCTACTCACAACATCTGTATCATCTGTATTCCAGTTCTGGGAGAGGCAGAGGCAGGAAGATTCCTGGTGCTAACTGGATTCCCGTTGGGCTAACTGGAGCACCAGGTTCTCAGAGAGGCCCAGTCTAAAAATCATGGCGGGGAGTGACTGAAGAGGTCACCGGATGTCAACCTCTGTCCTCCAGTCACATGAGTACCTGCTCGTGTGCACATACACAGGCAGGCATGCTTGCACGCGTGTGCACACACGAACGTGTATGGCCTAGAAAGCCTTTACCTCCTTAGAGGTCTCTCCTGTCAGTCTGAGAGCCCTCCCAAAGAGAGCCCTCAGTTTTCCCACTAGACTGTAATTTCCCTCAGCCATCTCCCTCATCAGGTGGAAGGTATGTGAGGCAGGAGGCTGCTGTTTCCAGTACTGGCTTCCCCAGGGCCGGCTCCTCCTTAGCAGAGCAGGTTTGGGACTAAGGACTGGAGGGGTCCTGTCCTCAACGCCCCAACCTGCCAGCTTGAGGACCACAGACTAACTGGAAACCGTAAAAACAGGTTGCAATGCTCGGAGAAGCCACTTCATTATCAGCTAATGGCGGCACTTAGCAAAGCAGTTTTAGGACTAATAAAACTTTTTTATTATTTCAGTCTTGGCTGGGGGAGACAGGAAAGGAGACAGGCTCAAAATCAGGGGAGCAGAGGGAGGAGTAATTAACAAGATTCATAATGGAAGCTCTCTGAGAGAGGTCAGGGATGAGACAGCGGGGTGCATGCCTGGCTTTTTATTAATGATGGGGTGACAGGGAGGCAGAGGAGATGAGCGTTCTGAGAGGGTCTGGAGAGATGCAAACAGCAAATGGTGCTTCCCAGCCTCTGAGTCCTACTGTTCCCCTTTGTATAATGGGGAGGTTTGGGCGTAGGGGTAGAGGCCTTGCCTAGAAGGCACAAGACTCCAGGTTTGCTCCCCAGAACGATAATATATGGACGATAATCAAACATCATGAAATCAAATGACCTCCCAAATCCTCACTGGCGGCGGGTCCTCAGCAGCCACCTTGGTGCCGCTGGCTGGCATTTCCCAGCCTCTCCTCTTCTTTCACTCAGGGAGACTGGACATGACCCTAACCAAGCTGTTGTAAGTACCTCTCACAAACACAGGGTGTAGGGGTGGGGAGATGTATCAGGGTGGTCGCTGTCTCTGTTTCGTAGATGGGGAAACTGAGGCCCAAGCAGCCCAGATCACCTCTGCATCAGTCACAGCTCAGAACAGCTCAAAGTCGCACCTGCGGGGACATGCCAAGCCGACCTGGTTTGCAGCCAGGCCTCGAGATCGGCCCACTATCCGACGCCCTTTCTCCGAATAGATGAGAGGGAGAGAGCCAGGCTCGCTAAGCCCATCACCTGGGTCTCGCTGGCGTGTGTCCCAGTGGCACCTGGATCCAACGCAGGAGGGAAAGACAGGCCAGGAGCACCGGCAGCCTGGGTGTAACTCTTTGGCACCTGTGGGCTGAACAACCCACCGAAGGCACATTCTCCTGCTGGTAAGGCAGAGGCTGGAGCCCTCCACCTGAGAGGCCCATGGGCCGCACTGGCAAGAATGAGTCACTCCTGGGAGCTGGCTGGAGAGGCAAAGTCCCCCGGCCATGCCGGCCTCAGTCCACCTCAGACCTACTGAGCACAAAGGAATGATGGCTAGCCCACCCTACACGAGTTAGCATGACACCCTGTGGTGTCATCTTAAAGAGCCAGATCTGTCATTCCGTTGAAAATTGCCTCCCTGGAGGAGATGAGAATGGGGAAGAAGCATTCATTCCCCAGGGAGAGAGTTAACAAGGACAGGTGTCTGCAGGAAGGGACCAAAGACATGGCAGCTCCAGGGGCAGGGGGCTGTTTCTGGTGTCTCCTCCCTTAGCTCCATGAATGTCTCCTGATCAAGGACCAGGAAGGAGAAAGGGCCTCCTGTGTCTCTGTGATGGGCCACTGTTGTGTTTTGCTCGCTTCTGACCGGTGAAAGGCAGGCCAGCTTTCCCGTCCTACAGTGGGAAAGTGGGCTTCCCAAGCTTAACCCTAGTCTCCGAGTTCAAAGCCAACATGCTTGTTCTCTGTGAACTACAATCCAGGAAGCCAGCACCACCCCCAAAGCCTGGTGTTGTTGTTGGGGGCAGGCTGGGACACTTCCAGAGACTTCCGGGCTAGGCTGGTGTCAGCTGTTCTCTCCAAAGAAAGATAGGGGATCTCGGAGGTGGGAGGATGGGGAAAGGAGGGTTGAGAGTCAGCACGCAGGAGCTGAATAAATGCCAAAGTGAGTGATTCAGCAGTCCAGAGAGGCACTGAGATGCTGGGGAGGTTTCCTTGGTGAGGTGCAGGTTACAGGTGGGTCACTGGGGTTCAGATCCTACATCAGTAATGTGTGTGTATGTGTGTGGGTGACTGCAGAAAGCAAGGCACTTCAGAGTGGCTCTTCATCAGGACTCCAAACCATTCCAGATGTTCCTCTGATGCATTCAGGCCCTTTCCCCTTCACACACACTAATTATCTCTTAATGATGCTCATTAATGCAAATTCAGCAGGAAGTGTACTTCACAGAGAAGTGCACCTTAGTGCTCCAGGTGGGCCCCTCCAAGCCCTGTGAGGGGGGGTGCTCTGTGGTGGGAGCGGGGATAACGTCCAGGCCAGGGGCTGAGTACGTGAGCAGAGGCAGCAGCTCCAAGCCTGCAGGTATGGAGGAGGATTTTCTTTTGAACCACTTATGTCACTTCTGCGATCCTTTTCATGGCTGAAACCTCTTCTAGACTTAAGGTCCAGGGCACAGGAATACTATGGGTGGTTGCCTTAGTTACCTGGCCAAAGGGAAAACCAGAACTGAAACCCAGCAGGCCTTCAGCTGGACACCTGGACGCCCTAGCATGGGGCTCTGTCCACACGGAGGAAGGGCCACTTTCTACAGGCCTCATAATGGGGCCCTTTTAGGCTGGTGGTGGGTCCCTCTGAGAGTGTATCTTTGTACCTGTCTTTTGAGGTGTTACTATGTCCAAGCAAACAAGCAAGACTCCATGAAGGGTTGCGGGGGGTTGCGGGGATACAGAATGATGCTTTGAGATGAGCAGTCAGTTATTCCTGCTTCTTGAGAAGGAGCTGATCCTGGGATACACGGAGCAGGCATCGGCTACGGCTTCAGTTTTTCCTGTGTGTCTGCATGCTTCTCTTTCCTCATCGTTTTAAGCTCTGAGCACATGCAGAGGCTGGGGGTAGGGAGGAGGTTAAGCCCTCTCTGAGCCAGGTAATGAAGGAGCTCATACAACATTTTGCCTCTGGTCCCCTCCAGTGTGAGGCAAGGAGCTCCCGGGCCTCACTTTTCTAGCCTGTGCAGAGGGGACCCCCTCTCATCTCCAAGGTTTTTCGTGAGGGCATTGGACTCGAATAGAAGGGACGCATTGGCCCCTGAGAGGTACCACAAAGTCATGGCTATGAGCACCAAGACGGCTTCATATCACAGAGGGTGGCAGACCTTGGCCTGTGGCCATATCTGCTGCCCCTTGTTTCCATAAATAAAACTTTCTTGGTTCACAGCCGCGCCCTTTCTTTGTACTCTACAATGGGAGGGTGGTATAATTTCCATGGAAACCTCATATGAGGCTCATGAAGCCTAAAATGTTGGCTAGCTGGTCATTTACTGAGGAAAAAAAAAAAAGTGCCAATATTCCACCCCCACTCACTTATTGAAGCCTTCTAACTGCTGTGTGAGTTAAGACCTAGTATTTTCCTACCTTTTCACAGGCAAGAGCTGAGGCACAGGGTACTCAAGCTCCTTGCCCAAGGTCACACAGCAGGGAAGTGGAAGGGCTGGGGAGCCAAACCATGGACGGTCCACGATCTCAAAAATAAAACTGATGACAGCAGTTAGTTAGGGACAGGTACACTGTCATCACTCAGGGTGTGTGGCCAGGGCAGGAGTAGGAGCTCTTTGCCTCCTGGCTCCTGGCGCTTTGATGGTGGCCCTTGTCATTCCTGAGCTGCAGCTGTTAACCCCAGTCCCTTTCCATAGCATCTTCTCAGGCAGACAGCAGCCATGTTGGATGAGGTGCTCATTGCAGGGTGACCTCATCTTAATCGAACTAATTGTGTCTGCAGAGACCCTGTTTCCGAGGGCTGGGGAGATGGCTTGGTGGATACGATGCTTGCTACGCAAGAATGAGGACCTGAGTTACAGTTACAGCACTCATGTACAAAGCATGGTGCAGGGGCATACACCGTAATCCCAAGGGAGGTGAATTCCACTGGCCAGACAGTCTAGCCAGGTAATGACTCCAGGTCAGTGAGACTCCAGCTCAAACAACAAGCACGGAGAGACAGGAGCAATAGCCCAGTGGGTTAAAGCCCTTGCTGCCAAGGCTTATGATCTGAGCTCCGCCACCAGGCCCCCATGGTGGAGGGAGAGAATAGACTATTGCAAGCTGTCCTCTGACCTGCACTGGCATGATACAGGACACATGAACCCCATAAAATGAATAAATGTAATAGAAAAAAAAAAAAAAAGGATGGAAAGCAACTTAGGAGTCTAGCTAATATAGACTTTTGGCCTCTGAATGCACACACACAGAATCCATGTCAAATAAGATCACATTGGGAAGGATGGGGCTAAAATTCCCTCCCTCCTTCCTTCCCTCCCTCCCTCCCTCCCTTCCTCTCTCCCTCCCTTCCTCCCTCCCTTTCTTCCTTTATTTACTGAAGCAAGCCTCATGTAATCGAGGAAGACTCTGACCTTTGGATCCTCTTGCCTCCACCTCCCCAGGGGCTGAGATTACTGACATGTGCCCACTCCCAGTATTCACAGTGCCAGGACAGTGCCAGGGCTTTGCATGTGCGAGGCAGACCCTTACCTCCTGAGTCACACCCCCAGCTCCCCAACCTATGTTATCTGAGGGAGCACAGTTCAGCCTGGAGGGGGCTGTCCCACATTAAGGCCATCCTCACCCTTCCCTGAGAGCTGACAGGAGACCAGAAAGAAAAGAGGCCTCAGACACCTGCCATATTTTGTGTGAGTCCCCTCCGATGTTCACATGACAAACTGATCTAATGACATTTCTTGGTACATGGGCTTGCGTGGTTTCATTGGAAATATCAAATGAGGTTTTTAGAAAGGAAAAAAAAAAACTCAAGAGGCAAAGAGCACACAGCTCACAGACTTCAACTTTGGGCTGTTTAACCAACCTCTTTCAGAGCTTTCTTTGTGTCTCTGCTGTTGGGAGATCTTTGAGGCTGGGGCTGGGTCCCCTTCCAAAGCTCTGACATCAGCGGGTGCCTGAAAACAGAAGGTGGCCAACCCAACAGTCAGGTCAAACTGCCCCTCATGCCTCTAAGCAGTGAGGCCACTGAGCCTCGGTGCCATGGGGGTTGCTGCCCAGTAGCTGAATCAGATGCAAACAAGAGGGATACTGCCAGGCCAGCTGGGAGGCCCAGGGTGTCCCGGGGCAGGATAGCTCTAAACTGGCCCCATCTGCTATTCTGGCAGGGCTTCTGAGGGACATCTGGGCCAGGCCACACTGGGCCAGAGGACATGCAGTCCAGCGGCTCCTTGCCAGTGTGTTTGCACAGCTAACATAATTATGCCCGCGGGATGTTGACACAAAAGAAGCCATGTTTAAGAAGGCCTTATCAGCTACCCAACGAGCCCCAGATTACTGTACTGGAAAGGCTGTCTCACATAGACAACTCAGGGAGCATCCACCCAGAAAGGCTGGCTACAGGGCTGGTCCTGCTGATAAGCCAGGCTACACGAGCTGCTTTGGGGGGACAGGGGCAGGCACTAGGAACCTCTAATGAGCCCACAAGGCTCAGTCATTTATTTGCTCAACAAACGCATCCTGACCAGCTTCTAGTCGACTGAACCCCAGGGATCCGAGAGTGGCAAAGACCCCAGTGCTAGCCTCAGTTGTGAAGGAAGATTTACAGAAATGCTGGGATATTTATAAATAAACCACTCTGATGTCTGGGGTGGGGCTAAGGGGTGGGATGGAGATGTGACAGGAGCAGCCAGAGGCTGACTCTTGAAGCTGGGATTCAGCATATGAGCTCATGTTTGCACATTTGTACAGTCTGTATGCCACAGAAAAGGGCTTCGGCCAACGACAAACTGCATATGTGGCAGTGGTCCTGTGAGATTATATGGCTGAGTGACATCCCAGCCATCTCAGTTGGTCTACTCTTTTCCTGGTCCATATCTCCAACATTCAGTAAAGCATACTGGCATTTTAAAAAAGATTTATTATTTATTATTTATACAATATTCTGCCTGCATGTACGGCTGCACACCAGCAGAGGGCACCAGATCTCATTACAGATGGTTGTGAGCCACCATGTGGTTTCTGGGAATTGAACTGAGGACCTTTGGAAGAACAGCCAGTCCTCTAAAGCTCTGAGCCATCTCTCTGGCCTGCCTGGTGCCATTTGAGAGGTTCTTCAATGAGGGTTTTGTGAAAGAAACAAAAGACAGTGGGAGCACGAGGCGCTGCGGGGACTGGGGCGGAAGAAGGCTCTGCAGGGTGCTTCCTGAACAGGCTGCGATGTGGGGGCCCCACTGAGGAAGGAGAGGAACCCTCTGCTGTTAGACCTCATACCAACGGACACCTCGCAGCAAGACGGTAGGGGAGGAAGATGGTTTACTTCCAGGGTCACTGGGACCTGTGTCAAACCCTAGCCCAGGACCTGCGTGAGCCGTACCTGGTGGAACACTGATGGGTGTTCTGGAAGGTAATGGCTGAGAAGGGGCAACGGAGCAGGCCCTGAGCAGTTGCCCATCCATCCGCCCCTCCACTCCCCATCCTCCCACCCATTCATCTACACAGTCCACCACGGCAGGAGGGAGCTCTCCCACTCCTCCTCCTGCGCAGCCTATAGCAGGCTCCAGGTGACAACAGCAGCATGTGTGCCTGTAGGTCCGGAGTCACCAAGAGAGAGTATGGGGGGCTTCTGCCACACTTACGGCACTTTCACGCAAAGATCTGTACCAGGGCGGCGGTGGTGGTGCACACGGTTAATCCAAGCATTTGGGGGGCAGAGGCAGTGGATCTCTCCATTCAAGGCTATCCTTGGTCTGTAGAGAGAGTTCCAGGACAGCCAGAGGTACACACACACACACACACACACACACACACACACACACACACACACA
>NW_026585691.1:2149590-2161843 GCF_907164565.1 Psammomys obesus | reverse complement strand
CACACACACACACACACACACACACACACACACACACACACACACACCCTGTCTCAAAAACAAAAATGAAACCAAAACCAAAATCCAAACCCAAACTAAATCTGTAACCTTGCTACTCCAGAACCCGAACTACCCTGTCTCTGACTCAGGGCTCTTTGCCAAGCTTCAGGTTGACCACATGAGCAGAGATGATGGCTACGCAATTGTCCGTGTACGTCATCATTTCTATGTCCTTTGTCCTGGCCAGTGGACTTTGGGCAGAAGCCATATATCACCTCTGATGGAGCATGAAAAAAAGACTGATGTAGCAGCACTATAATGTAGCCCAGGCTGGCTTCAAACTCACTGTGTAGCTGAGGATGACCTTGAACTTCTGGTCCGCTTATCTGAAGGCTGCACCTCCATGGTTAGTTTAGGTGGTGTTGGGGATGGAACCTAGGGCCTGTGCATGCCAGGCAAGTGCTCTACCAACCACATTCCCAGCCCTGCCTTCCTTGTCTGTAACAACGGTGGTGTTTTGGGTAGACAGAGTGCTTTATGGGGTGCAAAATTCTTAACCACCCCATAAAGTTGTTAGGCAGTTTCTTACAGCAAGGTGGGGGTGAAAGGGCATTTGTTCCCGAGAGCAAGAGTGGGGCTGAATCTTCGCTCTGCCTTTTACTAGCCTGAGACCTTGAGCCAGTTAAAGAGCATCTCTGAGCCACTGCTTCTGCTATTTGTCTTCTCCGGGCCACAGAGTGACCCACTGGCAGCCTGCTCCTTCCATGGTGATCAGAGTGGACTCCTCACTCGTTCCTTTCACATCCTCTCCATTTGAGCCCCCTTTCCATGGCCCATAAGCTGGTGGGAAACCTCAGAGGCAAAGTGCGGACAGGAGGCAGGGAGCCTGGGATAGCCCGAGAGAACAGCTCCTTCCATGCCAGCCAGGCTGCCCAATGGCTGGACATCCTGGGTCTTCAGGCTGAGCCTCTCTTCTTGGCTTACACACCCTCCAGTAGGCCAGCATTGAGCCTCCAGGAGTCCAGACAGAGAAACAAGGCTCAACCTATGGCTCCCGATTATGTAGTCACTATATGATGCCCCCAAGGGAGACTGAAAGGTGCCTGTCTCTAAGAGGCTCAAAGTCCAGCACAGAGGAGACAGCGTCTCTGTACAGCGGTGGTTCTCTGCCTGTGGGTTGTGACCCTCTTGAGAGGGCGGGCAACCCTTTTTCACAGGGGTAGCATATCAGATACTTAGATTAGGATTTATAACAGTAGCAAAAACAGCGGTTATAAAGTAGTATTGAAATAATTGGCTGGGGTCGCCACGACTGTTTTAAGGGTCACAGCATTAGGAAGGCTGAGAACCGCTACTCGGGGGCTACAGTCTTGCATTCATGTGCCTGGCTCATTCGCTGGAATGATGAAAGGGAACGCAGCACACCCCAACACTGTGGTCTGCTCACACCCAGCGACTGGCTTGTGTTGGGGCACCCAACAGGTGAAAAACAGGGAGGAGAAGGTTTGATCCCTGGGGAACCTAAATGGACACAAAAGCTTCACTAGAAAAGTCCTGAGTCCTAGGCAGCACCAGACCCAGAAGATAAAATCCCAATTGCCGGTAACATGATTCAATTTGAAAAGCACTTGCCTTACAAGTGAGTTTGGTCCCTAGAGCTTACACAGGAAGGAAAAAAAATCCAGGCATAGGGGCTGGAGAGGTCAGTGGTAGAACACTTGCCTAGCATGCACGAAGCCCTGGGTTCAAGTCCCAGCACCACAAAGTTTAAGAGGTCGGTGTGGTGGGGCATGCCAGCAACCCCAGGGCTGACAAGATGGCAGGAGGGTCCCTGAAGCCTGTGGGCCAGTTAGTCAACCTACCTGGTGGAGTTCCAGGTCAACGAGAGTCCCTGTCTCAAACAGAAGCTGGAAGGGGCCTGAGGCCCAGTGCCAGAGATTGACCTCTGAGTGTCACTCAGGCGCACTCACAGACGCCCCCACACGAACACATCCACACGCAGGCCAGAATCGCCATTCCTCCTTGGCTTCCTGGGCGGTGTTCTGGGCCACCCACGGTGCTACAGTCTTTGCAGGCTTCGAAATAGCTTTATTGGGGTGCACCCACCAGTACATCCATGTTGGGGGATTATGGGGTTGAATAATCGGTGGTCGGGGATCCTGGACCTTCTTTTCCTAGAAGACACTGCGGGGGAAGCAGCTACCTCAAACGGTCACCCCTCCTCAGCCCACGCACAACCTCAGAATGAACGCCGGGACACGCCGCCTTTGGAATTCTCGGGCGGCCATTTCCGGGCTGTCTGCAGCTGCTGGATGGTGGCAAACCACAGCGGGTTGGAGGAGGATAGGAAGTGATTCCCCGATGTCTTTTCATCACAGAGAAGCCCCTATTGCTGGCTCCAGATCTGGGGCCCCTGGGACCGGCAAAGGGTCAGGGTGAGGAGAGGTGGGGAAGGAGGGAGGCTGGTGAGCTTATGGTTCTAATTTACAGACGGCAATTAGCTTCTTGAAAGGGCCAACCTTTCCACCTTCTGCCTCCATCGCTGGGGGAACTATTGACATTTAGCACCTGCAAGCTCAGTGCCCATGAGGGAGGCTTTTTTTTTTTTTTTTTTTTTTTTTAATAGGGACCTGTGGATTCATTCTCCTACGTCCTGAACTGATTTCACCCTCCAGAAAGGGGAAGTTGGCTATACTGGGACGGGTCTGTGAGCTTTCCGGGAAACTGAGGGCCAGCCCTGGGAATTACCGTGCGCATGGTTTTGGAGACAGCTGGATCTCCCCTTCACATTGTCCCGACCTCATCACCACTGAAGGCAGGAGGAGCTGCAGTTGGGCAAGGTGGTGTGCCCTGTAACCATAAGACTCAGGAGGCCGAGGCAGGGCCGCCAACACAAGGTCTACAAGATGTCCACTCGGAAGGCTAATTAGCCTCATAGGGTGCATCTGCCAAGGGAACCATGGAGCCTAGGCTCGGGTTCTGAGTTCAGGACTTGGCGAAAGCCCCAAGTTTTGTGTCCTACAGTACTTTCACACCTGCATTCTCTGCTGGGAATACGGCAACCTGCTGCATTATCATTAAATTGCTCTTCTAGTTGCAGATGACAAGACCACGCAGAAAGATCACCCAGAAGCTGAGAAAGGCAAGGAGAAGGCTGGGTCCTTGGAGGACCCTGAGTCTACTCGGCCAGACGAGTCCCTTCTGTCTAAAGAGAGTATTGAGTTGGCAATATGGCTCAGCAGGCAAGGGACTTTCAACCGAGCCTGGTGGCTTGAGATCAGTCCCCAGGACCCTCGTGGTGGGAGGAGAAACCTAAGCTTGGGCAAGTTGCCCTCTGGCTTCTGCACGTGTGACATGCCATGCATGCCTGCACACACATGCCATGTGTACACGCAAAAGAGACAGATAGGGCTGGGTGTGCTGACACACGCCTTTATTCCCAGCTCGCAGGAGACAGAGGCAGGCGAAGCTCTCCGAATCTCAGGCCAGCCTAGCTTATATAGGGAGATGGACAGACATAGGCTAGAATAGACTAGATAGACAGACAGATAGACATAGGCTAGAAGAGGAAGCAGGAGACCTCCAGATTTATGAAAGTTGACTCTGAGATCTGCCATTCAAAACACAGGCTCATGACTCCGTCTCTTATGCCAAAGGATTTGGTCTCAGCCCCACTGAGAAGCTGAACAGAATGTGGAGAGGGGGCCAGGCTGTGCAGGAGGGGTGTGCCGGGTGGAGTTTGAGGCAGGATCCCTGATTCCATGTGGCTTTTGCTTTCATAGCTCACTAGAACTTAAGACCTAAGGGAGGAAGAGCAACCAAAAGGCCCTCTCAGGGCATTAAGGCCGTGTGGGGCCGTCTCAGGCACCTGCCCGCTCAGTCCTCATCTGGACTCTAGGAGTGCAAGTTGGGCTGTCTAGTGAAACTTCCCACATTTATAATAGATTTATAAGGCCGTGTGGACATGTTTGCTTTTCTTTTTTTCAGTTCCTCATAAGTGATGCCATTATGGCAGCCATAACTCTTATTTACTCCATCAGCAGGCTGCTGGCATCGGCAAAGAAATAGATTTGGAGAATTTATCTCATACACACATCGTGAGGAGGCGACAGAGATGCACAGGTGAGATTTATGTGGGCGGGGGCCACATCCATCACCCCCACTCTCCCATTAAGGGCCGCTCCTCCAAGAGACATTACCCTTCTTAATCAGAGCAAAGTAATTGTTTAAACTTCCTCCCTGTGACAGCTCATCACTCCTCATTGCTCTCCAGGTGGGGCTGTGGAGGAGGCTTTGGGAGAACCACGAGATCAATGGCAAATTATGACCGTGAGATGGTGCAGGACAACCCTTTGGTCCTTGTCAGGTGTGTGGCCAAAGCCAACGGGCCCTGCAGAGCGAGAACTGCAGGCTGGATGTTTGCAAACATGTCTGACTGATTTGTGTGCTGAAAGTGCACCAAGTCTCTCAGCCTCAGATCCATAGCCTCGTTCCCACTCTCCAATCCTGGTGGTATTGCGCATTTTTCCTGCTCAAAGTGCCTTTTCCCCCTCTTCTCTGTCTCAGACCCACCCCATTATCCAAGCCCTGCTTAAATCTTGCCCTCTTCTGACGCTGCAATAGCAGAAAGGAGTTTGTGGATGAAGAGGACAAGGCCTCAAACCCAGACCCTGTCACTCCCACTAGGAGCTTCCAGAGCTTCCTGCTCTGAAGTTCACTCAGTATGGCAACTCTCACCGAGGTGGCCTTGCCTCCCTCAAGCCATAAGCTACTTTTGAGTCTTCCCAACCCTGGCTACATAGGAGACTCCAGGAAGCTTATGAAAAAAATTACCTTAGCTTAGTGCCTCGGGGATGGAGCCTGGTGTCAGTAATGTTTAATGCCCAGGGGTTGGGGTGCCATGACTGATTTATAACTAGTGCAAAACACGCTTAACAGGTGGATGGCCACATGGATAGATAAATACAGGCACAGAGGTGCATGGATGGAAGGATGGAAGGATGCGTAGATGAGGGTGTGGGGAGGGGGATGAGGATATTGGTGGGTGGACGGGTGGGTTGGTGAATGTGTGTGTGGGGCATGTATTAGTTACTTTTTTGTTGCTGTGATAAAACACAATGACCCAGGCAATTTATAGAACAGCGGTTCTCAACCTTACTGCTGCGAGCCTTTAATACAGTTCCCCATGTTGTGATGACTCAACCATAAAATTATTTTTGTTGGTACTGTTTTGAGTTGTAATGCAAATATCTGATATGTAGGATATCTGATATGTGACCCATGGGGGTGTCACAACCCATATGTTGACAACCGCTGTTTATAGAAAAGAGCTTGTTTGGGCATACGGTTCCAAAGGGTTAGAGCCTATGATGGTGGAGTGGAGGCGGCAGGCGCAGCGGCTGGACCTGGAACTGAGGGCTCACAGCACAACCACAGCACAAAGCTGAGAGAACACTCCCAAAGCCTGCTCTAGTGACGAACCTCCAATAAGGCCACGCCTCCTAGGCCTCCTCAAACAGCTCCACCGACTAGGAGCCTGGCATTCTAGTGCTGGAGACTATGGCAAACATGTCATTCAGGCACCGCAGGGGGTGAGTAGCTGGTAACCAAATGCTGCCCTGGGATCACTGGGTTGATCTTGTTCTCTCATCTAGACCAGGAGACACCTTGGGGCAAGGATTTCCGGTGTTGTGTGCTTCTCCCCAGTGTTTAGCATAAGCCAAACGAAGGTGCTCAAGGGTCTACCAATGAATGTTCTTGTATGTTAAATCACGACGGGAGGATGGGCCCTGCGTACTATGGCATCTTCAAATCAATGTGCCTTGATTTCTTCCAGTGTTAGTGGCAGCACCAGTGTGGCAGGGTCAAGTGGCTCAGGTAGGTTTTAAAGTGTGGTAGACGTGGAAGACATTTTACACTTGTTAATGCTTCCGGTCAACAGCAGTATCCCAACCTCCCTTGCATGGCTGCTGGTCACTGGCCATCTTAGCTTTGCTACTCAGGGCCTGAGATCCCCACTCTGAATACCCTTGAACCCTACTATGCCCCCATCCCTGGTCCTCTCCTAGCCACCCTTCCCTGGCCCTTGGATCTCCCAGGGACCTTGGCTTTCTCCTGCTATTTTCCCTCTTGGCCACATCTCCTATCCTGTACCTCTCAGGAGCTGTCCTGGCAGGCTTGGGTCTCCACTGGCTCACTTGAAGGCTGGCTGATACAGTAGCCCCTAACCAGCACCCCTGCACCAATGTCAGCCCCAACAGGCCAGCATCTGCTCTTCACTGCAGCCTTCCACTTGGTCTCAAAACCTCACAGCTGGTCAAGTTCTTCTTGGTTTACAGGTCCAAGCAGTTCCCCTGAGTCTCTACAAGGCTGATCCTCACAGGCACCCTTGGCTTTAGCTCCTACCCTTTCCTGCTCCAGACCTACAGGTTGTCTAAATTTTTCAACAGGGTGGGAACTTTTCCCTGACTCCAGACATCAGCACATACAGGAAAACATCCCTTCTTCACACCAGCCTCCAGCCAGCTAAGTACTCATTCCATAAAAATCACCCAGCTCCAACTAAAGGAAGCACCCCCGCTATCTCAAGGTCAAGTGGGTGGCCCGGAAAATGTGGAAGGGACAACTCTCCAAATGAGCTAGCAGAGGTCTCGGTGGAAAAAACCACACAGGAGTCATCCCTGTCTGCCTTTATCTTCTGTGTTGTGGATGGGTGGGGCCCTACAAAGCAACCACCTCTAGGGAACTGAGGCATCCCTCAAACCTGGGGGGCAGCTAAGATTCCTAGGTGATGGATGGCAGATGAAAGAGGGAAGAAAGGGAGATATGGAGTGAGTCTAGAGATGAGGTAATATGAAAGGGAAAAGGGGATGAGGCTGCCGTTTGAAGCTTGTTTGTTGTTTTTAGGTTATTGAGATAGGGTATCATGGAGCTCGGGTTGGCCTTGAATTTGCTATGTGACTGAGAATGACCTTGAACTTCTGACCTTCATGTCTCCCTCTCTTGAGTGCTGGGATCACACCATCATGCCCAGTTTATCCAGTGCTGGACTGGAACCCAGGGCTTCATGCATGATAGGCAAAAACTCCATGCAATGAACTGTATCCCTAGCCAGGGAATAAATAGCTCTTGATTTTGTAAAAGCAAATATTTTCTAGAAGCAAGCAAGGAACAAAGGGCGTATTTCCAGTGTAGACACAGTGTCTAGAAATTGGGAGTCAGGGGTTTAAAAGTTGAGTAGCTGGGTCACCATCCTGTACTAACTAACCACACAAGGAAGAGCAAATTTCACTCAGTCTTGATAAAACATCCTCCAAATTCCAAAAGGAATTGCCCATTGCCCTCATGCACGGCTTGTAGTCAGATGGTGCTACTTTCCCTGATGAGGCTGCAGACTGCTGAATCTTCAGAGGATTCCAGGCATATGATGTACAAATACCCCGGGCCACTGGCACTGAAGATTCAATAAAATGACGGCAATTCATAGGCCCAGGATAAAGCTCGTTCAAAGTTCATATTCTTTAGCTAATGCTGCTTTCAATTATGCTCACCCATTTTAAGCTGCAAAAGATGTAATGTTAATCAAACATTTAATTTGCAAGTGTTTTTCTTCGTAAATGTCATGTACAAAAAGATACTCAGACGTGAGCCACAACATAATGGCTGGAGGTGCCTCATTCGGAAGTGTGTATTTGCAATGGAACGTGAGAGCGTGGGGGAGACAGGCAGCCTCCTCCAGCCCGATGCTCTGTGAGTCCTTTTCTTGTTGCAGAGTGGGGAACATTCAGAAAACGAACCTGGAGCTACTTAGAATGTTTGGTAACATTCAAGTCTCAATTCAATTTTCACAGTAAAGCTCCAGCCCCTGCAGCCTGTGCTGTGATTCAAGGACCGAGTAAGTGGGAACAACCACTTTGTGGTTGAATGACTGGTTATTAAATGGCAATAGCGAGACCTGACATGGCCTTTCTAGGATACAGGCCAGCCGAGGTATGCTCTGGAATGTCCTCCTGGCCGTGCCCATAGTATAAGAGCAGCTCTAAATCCCAGAGGTGGAGGAGTGAGTGTTGGTGGTTCCTGGGCTGTGTGACTGAAATTCTGGGGCAGAGCTTTGGGGATCAGAGGGTGGTAGCCCTGACAGAATGGTACCCACCCAGTTCCCCCTTTCCCGGAGAGAATACTTCAGCAAGGTCCCCTGGTGTTTGTGGTGTCTGAGACTGAGACCATCCATTTGGTCCAGCTAGTATCCATCTGATACTCTTGGCCCTGGTAACCTCTGGTCCCTGCCATTGCTTGCTGCTCTGGATTGTGGGAAGGAGGAGGGCTTGAGAAGATCAGGCAAGGTAAAGGAAGCAAGGGAGAACCTTCAGAGCCTTATTTTTTCCATCTGTTAGATGGGACATCAAAATACATGCTCTGCCGGGGGCTGAGAATTAGCTTGGTTGGTAAAGTGTCTGCCTTGCACAAGGACTGGAGTTTGATCCCCAGAAGCCATGTAACAGTGCTGGGCATGGTGGCATGCGCTTGTGATCCCAGAGCTGAGGGGATGGAGACAGGAGGATCCCTGGACTTGCTGGCCAGCCAGTTGGGCCTAATTGGTGAGCTTTAGGCAGTGAAAACCCTAAGATAAAGGATGTGGACAGTATTCCTGAGGATGACACTGAAGTTGTCTGCTGGCCTACGCAGACATGCTTGCACACACACACACACGCACATGTTTAAACACATGCATGCTGACATGCACATACACACACATACATGCAGACTCACAAGCACACACAAACACATAAGAAATACATGCCATACCTTCCATTTATAAAAAGGTGATGTAATCACAAAGCTCTGCCCTGGGCCTTATACATACCAAGTACTCAGGATGTTAGTCCCTTGCCCACATGAACCGAACATACCTATGAGCACAGTCACGCAAGACAGAACTGTGCCCAGCCTTGCACTTTAAGCCTAAGCTTCCAACTCCTGGAAGCTTAGGAGTTGGGTCAGGCAAAGAGTTCTCCTCAATCTCTTAAGAGGAAAGGAGCCCCCTGCTCAGGGAGCACTAGGCTGCAGGTGCCAGTAACACAGACAGGCACATGGCGCCCTTCCAACGGAGAAGAACACAGGAGCTGCAGAAGGCCTTAGGCCCGGCTCAGCTAGGAGCTGGCCACGTGACTCCCGGCCTCAGTTTCCCACTTGGATGGAGTGAAATGTATCCTCCCCGTCTTCTCTCTTGGTCCCGTCATTTCTGACTCTGCCCTGAGATGCCTGGAACCTCGCTCCCTCAAGCTGCATGCAGGCTTTCCTCGCTGGGAAATTAATTCAGTCTTCAGCATTGCAGTCTATAAATTACTGGCCAATCTGTTTCAGGAATATTAAGGGAACATTTATAAATCGTCCCTTGCATTCAATGCTGCAAAATAAAGGTTCTAGAGATCCAGATGTTCATCTTACTCAAAGCCACACAGGCTCCATTTTCCCCGGCCTTCCTATCACTTCAGGGGCTGACTCCCCCCTATGGTTGCTCCCCCCTATGGTTGTCTCCTGCTCCTGAGAGCCTCTGTCCCCGTATTCAAGGCAGAGGCTTTGGCAAAGCTAAGGGAGCAAAGAGTGAGGGTGGTAGGTGGCTAGAGCCAGCAAGTCCCTTTGGCCAGCTCTCCTGGGGCAGAGGACAGCCTGGCTGTCTCTGAGACCCTGGAAAAAAGGCTGGGGAAGTTAAGCTGTCTTTTGCAGTAATTGATTTTGACAGCGTAACAGGTTAATTCGTCTCTGTTTTGCAAGTTATTTGAGAATTCATTGGTAGGCAGAGTCCCAGAGGACAGCTTCTAATCACCTGTAAACTTGAATGAGGCCCAGTGAAACCTCACAAATACAGGTAGGTGACTGCAAGTGTGCCTTTCTTCTCCACCAAGGACACACTCTGGCTAGAGGTGGTATAGACGTAGACCATGAACAAGGCCACTAGGCAGAGGGATCCTGTTGATTGAAGACACCTTTATGCTAGAAACAGAAAAGCCTCCCCTTGCCTTCAAACACACAGGCATTCTCTTAGCGATGGCAGTTGATGACCTTCAGGCCCGTTGACACACAATTATACAAATAACAAGATAAGGAAGGATAAACAGACTCGTGCAGCAAGATGGGGACCTTCAACATTCCATCCTGAAGTAGGGGGGCTCATGAGCCTCCCACCCATTCATGAGGACCCCATATGCAGATAAGGGTTCCTGGGAGAAGGAGAGACACATTCGTGAGTGACGTAGCCACTGGTAAGGTGCCCAGTGTAATAAGCCTCTTACCCATTCTCCTGTTAGCAACCCTAATGAACTCACTGGCTCATACGCACACACTCATGGAGAAGAGAAGCTGGGAAGAGGATCTGTAGGAGTAGGAGGGGACGAGAGAGGGTAATGAGGTGAACATGATCAAGATACATTATATACATGCATGCAAACTGTTGGGTCCAAAGGAACTCCATTTCCCCAGATTCCAAAAGGTAGAAGGGACAAATGGCTGCCTGGGGTGTCTGTCAGCATACCAAAGCTCGTCATGCTAACCTCCAGCCTCCCTTAGTATCACAAGTGCCTGTTATACACCTCAAAGTCCATCTCATCCTAAACTCCCTCCAGGTCATGGGCTTCCCTCCCGCAAGCTACTCATTCTCCTTGTAACCCAGTTATTTTCAATATGTCCTCTTTGTCTTCCTGTCTGCTCTCCCATTCTCTTCCTCTCTCTCTCCCTCCCTCCCTTCATCTATCTATCTATCTATCTATCTATCTATCTATCTATCTATCTATCTGTTTATCTATCATCTATCTCCTGCCCCCCCCCCCCACCTCTGCTCCTGCTTCTCTCCTGGCCAGGTCCAGTCTGCTGGCCATGTTCAGTGTACTTCTCTCTTTTTCTGCCCTGGACTCTTCCAGCTCCCTCCGGCTATCCCCTCTCTCTCATATCTACAATAAAAACCTTCCCTTTAATCACGTCATGTCGTCAGTTTATACAGAAACGTCATAATGAAATCCATTATGCATAATTAATATATGCTAATTTACAAGTTTTAAAATATACTTGCACAGAGCCAGGTTCTTGAGTAGAATTAATAACCAAATGAACCCCTTTTAAGCGGGGTCTTCCCAGCACTATATTACAATAGCTTATCAGGAAGTTATTTTAATGCAGGGCCATAAACAGCATATCAGGTGACAGCTTTATTTCCCAGGAGTTAAATATTAATTGCCACACAAAAGGAATATAAAAGTGACACAGGGAACAAATTTCCAGGCTTCCTGCAAAGTGGAAAGAATTCTTTAATATGTGTATCTTCACAATCTGGTGCACACTGAGGCTTAATTAAAACGCATGATCATTCTACCACATTTCTTCCTTCTTGGTGGCTTCAGTGCTGCAACCTTCCAAATGGAAGCAGGGGCCATTCCCGCACGATAGACTGGGTCTCAATAAAGCACTGCATCACTCCATCACAGCAGAGGCCCTCCCATAAATGGATGATATCAGAGTCTAGGCTTTGCAAAAAGGCAAATGCAACTTTACCTAAGAGCCTTAAAATGTTCTAACTAGCACTTCAATCAAGGCTGCAAGTTTGAAATGTGGCACTAAACACTTCTCCAAGACGCTGTTTTCCTTCCACCCCAGAACTAATAAATCTGAAAGGCCTACTTAGGCTAAGACAAGCTGGGAGCTGACAAAGCAGTTTCAGGAGCTGGGTGGAGTGGGGGGCACCCCTCTGAGGGGGACAGGGCCGTGGGACAGCCTCCTGAGCTCCCCAGGGAGTGAGGCAAGTGGCCTCTTTGGGGCTGTGGATAGCACACCTAAGCTATGGCATGCCATGAGGTAAGTCCTTCGTTCCTCCCTTCCCCCACCCCCACCCCAGGGGTCAAGAAGCTTCAGGGAAAGAATCAAAGCACTTCTGGGTGCAAACACACTCTCCTTTGAAAGAAGGAAGTGAGGGGGTCGCCCCAACCTCACTGCAGGGGGCCCTACTCCTGTGCAAGCTTCACCCCTCTGGTGAAGCCCTCTGGCTACTGGGGTGCTGTGAACTGTCATGAGAATGCCTGTTCTGGGTGTTATGTTCTGAGCCATGTTCCTGAGTCCTTTAGGGTCACTGCTCTACGGGACCATTCAGCTATCTCACTCCTTTCACCGGGACCTCCCGTCCTCCCATAGTGATAGCAATGACTGAATATGTGACTTCACACACACACACACACACACACACACACACACACACACACACACACAC
>NW_026585691.1:2012362-2149580 GCF_907164565.1 Psammomys obesus | reverse complement strand
CACACACACACACACACACACACACACACACACACACACACACACACCGGCTACTTGTAAGGGGCCTGCTGCTTCCCTGGTTCCACCGAGAGACCACCTCAGGCCCCTTACTTTATACGGAAGGCCAATGGGAGGGTGTGGCATGGTAGTCCAAGCAGGAGGGACCCAGGCTTGTGCTGTTCCTTCCCCCTGCCACCTTTCTCACTGGGCTCTAAGCTAGGTCTTTGCAGCCCTCAGGCTCTGCTTTCTCAGGCTCTAAACTGCCAGCCTCATTGGAGCTCTGCTGTCCCTTGTCCAGGCCCCACACTCCTATGGAGGAAGGGCTGCCCTGCTTAGCACTCCTTATTTTGTTAATTGGGTTTTAATGCTCCTAGGCCAAGGGGACAGGGGCTCATTGGCAGCCATATTTGCCCTAAAGCTTTGCTGAGGACCCTGGGAGAAGTGAGGAGCTTAGTTTAATGAACAACACCTGGCCCTCATTACTAGCCTACTGCTGACTCAGCAGAACACAGGGCCTCTGCCCCACCCATCCCAGACTGTCCCCAACAAGCCACTTGTTCTGTAGAGACACAGTGTGGATGGGTGAGGGGACACACCCATCCACCAGCTCAGGCGAGAACCAGCAGGTCCCAGGCCCCCCAGGGCTCCCCCAGCTCTCTCTGCCTCCGCCTTGGAGTTCTTTCCTCTAGACAAAGCTGAGTTCCCAGGCAAGGGTCTAATATGCTGATTTATTTATCTAATTACAGTAAAACAAACAAGCTGGAAATGAGGAAAATCTGCTTTCATGTTCAAAAGGCAGCCATGTCTCCCTGCCCAGGGTCCTCACGGGAGCTGGGAGACAGGGAAGGAAGGAGGCAGAGCTGAGGGAAACCTGGGAAGAGACAAGTGAGGGGCACTGGAATTTGGGAACCTGACCTAAAGGCAGGGGATGGAGAAATGGGGAGAAGGATGAGGGATGGTCAACAGGGATAGATGGCAAAGAGCTAACAGATAGAGGACAGAGATGAGAGACAAGGAGGTGGGCGGTGGGGACACAGAAATGGAGATGGGGAAATTATTGCAAGGGACACTGAAATGGGACAGAGGACACAGAGAAGGGCTGAGGACCAAAGGGTCAGATGAACAGGGACAAAAAGGGCACAGAAGTCAGGAAGGTGAAGGACAGAAAGACAGAGACATAGGATAATGCTACCCAAGAAAATGGCAGAAGAGATGAGTGTCGTGGCTTGATGGTGTCCAGAAAAGGCTGTCACTTTCGGGTGTCGTCGAGATGTAAAATGTCCCCCAGTCTCCAGCTGCTGGTGCTCGTACTTTATCACCGTTGGGAAGCGAGGCTCAGTTGGGTCACCTAGAGGCTTCAAAGGCCAGCACTACCTCTACTTCCGGGTCTCTCTCTGCTCCTGGTTGGCTGAGGCGTGAACTCACAGCCATCCTACAGTCTGCTGAGATGAACGCACAGCTGCTCTGCACCATACCGGGCAAACCTCAACCCCTCCGGACACCCGGACACACACACACACACACACACACACACACACACACACACACACACACGATAGACTGTATCCCTTTAAACCGTGAGCCAAAATATCCACCCCCTAAGCTGCTTCCTGTCAGGTCATCGGTCACAGTGACAAAGAAACCCACAGTCATCCAAACCCTCTTCCGTCGTGACAGGAGACCCCAGGGAGATAGGAATCTTCGCCCTACTGGAAGTTTCCTTCCAGTAGCAGGAGACAGAGAATAAATGTGACAAATGAGTACATTTTATGTCGTGGTAAAAGGTATTGTGTGTCTTCACCAAACAGGATGGGACATAGGAACCAGACACTCTGGGGGATGGAGACAGAAGTGAGGCTGTAACTTCCGGGTGACCCCAGGCAGGCTCACCTAACCCTTTGACATTATAACACAATGTTGTCCTCTAACACGTTCACACCTGAAAGCTGTGCATTGGGTTCCAAAAACACAATCACACACACCCACATACACACACACACACACACACACTCTCTCTCTCTCTCTCTCTCTCTCTCTCTTTCTCTATCAAATCTCAATGTTTTAAGGTTATCATTTTGTGCTAGGCTACATTTATAGCTGTCTATGGGCTGTGGATTAGCCAGGCTTGACTCAGGGAAGGTGACAGCTGAGGAGTACCCCATCTTTACAGCCTGCAGAGCCCCTGTGGCCTTGGGACTTGCTGCCACTAAGCAAGCATGGCACAGCTAGGGTGTCCCTCCCGGGTCATATGATGTATAAAGTTCCACATCTCCAGCCTGTTTTAAATGAGACATTTCCTTTGCTGCCTCTAAGAAGTGAGCTTTGTGGGCTGAGGCGGTTTATAGGCAGGGTCACAAACACTGTAGTGGCCCCTAGAGACTGTCAGCAGCCCCAGTTGACTGCCCGGATATGGCCACAGAGACAGACCTACCAATGACTGGAGACCTGCTTGCAAGCATGTCTTCCTCTGTTTGGTCTACGGCCACCTTGGTCACAACCTTGTGGGAGCTTGAGCAGAGGACCCAGGTAAGCAGTGCCCAAGCTCCTCACCCTCAGACGCCAAGATACACTAAACTGATACTAGTTTACTATAGATTTTAAACTCTACTCTATTTGGGGTTCTAAAGCCTCTATCTCCCTTCCCCTCCCCCTAACTGTAGGTAGGAGAGAAAGAAGGCCAGAAGGGAAAGGCGATGTAGACCTCTTTAGACTTAGTTCCAGCTGGTTAGGGGCATTGGATTCTTTGGGAAAATACAATCTCAGTCGTTAGGATATTAAGCAACAGCAAACAGAAAAAAACGAATAAGCAACCTTCTTCCTGCTCTGTCCGTCCTCTCAAAGCCTCTACTTTCTGTCTCTGGGCTCTGGTATTTAGTCTCTCTCAGAGTCCTCAGAGTCCCTCTAACTCCAGCTGCCAAAGATCACGCCCCTCTCCAAGACTTGCAAGGCAATTATCTGCTGTGGACAAACTAAGGCAGTCCCATATCCCACACTTGGGATTAAAACAAAAACATATTTATATACCATAACTAAGTTTTTAAAGAAACCACAACATCCACTACAGTTCATGGCATTATATCACACTAATTTGTAATCCAGGAATAGAAAATTAAGGCGAAAGAATGGGCTGTGTTAGATATTTTGAGGGAAGAATGACAGGTAGAAGGCACAGGCAGTGCAAAGTGGAAAATGAACCTCAGGGTATCAGCGCAGGTCAGGCAGAGGTACTGGGAAACAGCCATGGGAGGTGAGGTTGGGGGAAGTGGTCAAGGAGGTCTTATTTGTTCCTGAGAGTCAAAGACATTTTATAAAACTATCTGGGTTGGTTAACATTGATTTCAACTTGACAGGATCTCACCAGGAGACAAATCTCTGGGTGTGTCTGGTAAGAGATTTCTAGATTGGGTAATTGAGGCAGGAAGCTCCACCAAGTAAGGGACCAGCATTCTAAGGGCTGAGGAAAGGGAGCCGAGCGCCAGCATTTCCCTTTTTCTGCTTTCTGACTTCGGAAGCTAGCTTTTTTGCACTCTGCCTCTGTGTCTTCCGGGCTATGTTCCCTCAGACTTCAAGGGGTCAATCTACCTCCTAAGCTGTTTCTTCCAGAAATCTTATCATAGTGACACGAAAAGCACAGATACATTAGCCTTTTCTGATTATGGAAACAAGTGTTTTCAGATAGGAATTGACAAAATACATGAATAGCCAGGCCAGATGAATGGATTCCAAACCACGCAGCTGTGTCCTGAACCCCAGCTGAAGTGGAAGGGGCACATAGCCACTGCCTCAGAATTCTACTTTCGTACAAAATCTTGCAGGTTGCATAATCTCAAGCCATTGCTTTGTTCCTAGACAAATTGATATTTTTACTTGGAAGCACTCCAGGACCTGCTTGAAGCTTTAAATGTCATTTCTAAGTGGCCTCTAGAGGCTTGAAGCAGAAGAGAGCCCTGCTGTGGCTCACATGTCAGAGCCCTGCTGGCTGCTGGGTGGAAGGAGCCAAGGGGAAGGAGGGAGCAGCTGAGAGCCAGCTGTGTGGCTCTTGGTGGGTCATGTGACACCTTGTTAGCTTCCTATCAGATGGCCCTCCATCACAGCCTGGTCCTCAACTGCAAGCAGCAGAGGTGCCAGGCCACGGGTTCTGCCTTAAACTGAGCCCTCAGCATTACTTAGGCACCTACTGAATACAAGCCAGGCCCAGACCAGGATTCCTCTCTTTCAGCCATTTCTGCCTGGGTGAGGCTTGGTAGAGACCCTAAGGTTTTGGGGGTATCTTTCTTCATCAGCCCCCAAGTCAAGAGTCTCTTTCAACCTGTAAATATGGGGAGTGCCCCTTTAAATCCACATCAGCTAGCACCCAGTGCAGGAAGGAAATGGATGCAGGGAGCAGTCACAGGCACCATGGGAATGAGCCATGCTTCCTGACTGGCCTCATTTTTTCCTTAGCAGGCTCAGGGTACCATCCCGCATATCAGGTATTTACATGACAAGTCATAACAGTAGTCAAGCTAGAGTCACGAAGGAACTGTGTTCTGTAGCTGGGATTTGAACCAGCCTGACACCAAGGTCTGTGCCCACCTGCCTCCATGTACTCTGATGGAAAACTGCTAAAGAGAAAGAAAAACCCAAGCAAATAAACTCAGAGCTTCATCACATGGCTTGTCCCCAGAAATGCTTGCTACAATAGCATTTCGGGAGGGTGGGGGTTTGTGAAGTCCTATGGGTATAATGTATGTTCATGTGTGTGCACATGTATGTGTCTGGAAGCCAGAGGTTGACCTCAAGTGCCATTCTTCATAAGACACCTATCTTTATTTTATTATGATTGTTTAATGAAGCAGGGTCTCTGCTTAGCCTGGGGTTTGATGACAGCGAGGCTGGGTAGCCGGGACATTTTCTGACTCCCACGCTCTAACTTAAAGCATGTGCCACCACATCTGGTTTCTTATGTGGATTCTTTCGACCCAGGTTATCATGCTGGCAGAGTAAATACTTTACCAAGTTAGCCATCTCCCCAGCCTCTGTTTACATATTTACTTTTTTATCTTTGTGTGTGTATATGTGTATGATGTCTGGGTGGATGAACACATGCAGAGATCACAGGACAACCTGTGGGAGTTGGTTCTCTTGTTGCATATGTATCTAGGGAACTGACCTCAAGGTGGTCAGGCTGGCAGCAAGCGCCTTACCCAGGTGAGCCATCTTGCTGGACATACATATTATACAATAGGTTGTATTAATTGATACAGTAAATAGATAACTAAATATTATATCTTTTTAAAGATTTTGTTTTGAAATTATGTGGCTGTGTTGGGAAGTGAGCAAAGCATGGGCATGGTGCCCTCGGATTCCAGAAGAGGGCATTGGATCCATGGAGCTGAAGTTACAAGCAGTTTTGAGCCATTAATATAGGTACTGAGAACGGAACTAGGGTCCTCTGAAAGAGCAGCATGTACTCTTCAGTGCTGGGCCACCTCTCCAGCCTGTTTGTTAGAAGGGGGCTACCACCACAAGGCTCAAAAAAAAAAAAAAAAAAAAAAAAAGAAGCCCAAATGTGCAAATTAGTTCACTGTCTGAGACTCAGTCTGAGACTCAGTCTGTAAGGCCCAGGGCGACACAGTGGACTCAGATGTGCGATTCAGCAATAGAGTAAACACAGCTATAAAGGCTCAGTTTGTTTCCGGAACTTCTCAAGAGCCTATCTGTCCAGGTGTTGTTGGCAAATGATGATAAGACAAGTGAGGACTAAGGCCACACCCACCACAGCCGCTTCAAACTTCCAGACTGTTTTATCCTCTCAGATTTGAGTGGCAGCTCTGAACACAGTTCTGACGAGGTGACATAGTTCCCTCCGTGCGCCCTGCACAACCACACCCGGAAGTTAGAACATGGCGTTCACTCTTCTCTACCTCCAACGCTTCTCCCAGAGAGCACGGAGAAGTTGAAGGGCCCCTGCCTCATGGCGGGGAGCTGCTGCCTCACAGATCTTTTTCCTGCTGGTGCACTTTTAAGCGCTGTTATTCCGTTCTCTTTAAGCAGGATCTAGACTGGCAGCTCTCAACCTGTGGGTCACGACCCCTTCGGGGGCTGAACAACCCTTTCATAGACCATCCTGCACATCAGATATTTACATTACAATTCACAGCAGTAGCAAAACCACAGTTACGAAGTAGCAATGAAATAATTTTGTGGTTGGGGGTCCCGCAACATGAGGAACTTATTAGAGGGTCACAGCATTAAGAAGGCTGAGAACCACTGATCTCGACTTTTCCATTAGAGCAGGGCCTGTCACTCAGCCTGGGGCTCCAGCACCAACTTAGGGGTTCCTGAAGAGACTGGTTTGTTTTGGTTTTTATTTGTTGTTTGTTTTTGTTTTTATGAAGTCCCACCACATCCTATACCAGTCTCATCCCCAGGTCCCTGCCCACTGGGCTCCAGTGTCTATAGATGCCCTCAGGTTTTAAGGGCTGGATCACAGGCCTCTAAATAGAGGTGAGAGCAGAAGTGAACACTGCCATTGGCAAGGTGGGGGAGGACCCCATTTTCCACCATAATGTATCTCTCCATCCATCTCACCTAGCGTGACAGGCCTTGGCAGTACTCAGCAAACAAAACTTCACAGTGTACAAAATAAGCGATGAAATTCTAGAACATAAACCACGAGTCTATTTATTCCATGATGTGGCTGGCAGCGGGAGGCAGAGTCGCGTTTGTCTCTGCGGTGGAAAGGGGAAATGCTAGAAGAGACAGCAAGCGGCTGCCCTGGGGATAGAGCCACAGCCAAAGCCCACGTAGCTCCCTCTCCTGAATTTTGGCTGTCCTCATCCTGTGGATCCCAGCACACACAGTCCTGGGGACAGTTTTGGGGTTGGGGACTAGTTAGTCACTTCTCAGGAGAGTCAGACTGGCTCTCCTGGGAGGCACAATCCTCCAGAGTGGCCTTTGTGTTCAGGGACGGGTACGGAGGCTCCTCAGCAAACACTGGCTGGGACCCAGAGGACACTGGTGAGTGTGGCTTAGTGGCCTCCGATTCTCTTTGCATTATTGATTGCAGAACCTGCTTAGAAGCTTGGCATGAGATTCCGCCTCCTACCTCCTATTGACTTTCCTCTTTCACTAGACAAACACCAAAACCTCCTCTGACTTTCCACTGCAGAGGAGGGTACCTGGACAGCACTGTAAGCCGGGGGAGCTGGAGGGCATCTCTCCTCTGCCAAGGTATCCCGCTCAGGAGGGCAGCTCCTGGGAGTCAGGACTGTGCCCTAGAGAAGAGGTAAGCAGAGTGTCTTTGTATCCTGCAGAGATACCTAAGTCTCTAGGATCTGAGTGCTGAAAGAGCCGTTTCACTCATCTCCCTTTCTGGATCCCTTCTGAACAGGGATCTAGAGGAGATTGATGGCACTGGGCAGCTCTGTGGGGTCTGCCCTTGGCCTAAGAACTTGTCAAACACCAGAAAGGGAAGCTTGTCAGAGAGGCCTCTCACACTCAGGACCAAAACTGAGAGAAGGATTGTCAGGACAGATCCCTAGGAGCAAACAAAGGGAGAGACGAAGAGGCAGTGAACTATAGGGCCTTGGACTGGAACATGAGTCTTAGGGTCCTGGCAATGACATCCTGGCCCCTGTAGTTGAGTCCTGACGGCCCCTTCCCCCCAAGACTCATCACCCACATGCTATGGCTCATATAAGACACCCAAGAAGAATCTAAATCACAAGGACTAAAACTTGTTGTGTGCCTATCTCAATAATAAATCTTTTTTTAAGGTAGGGTCTCAGGCTAGGCTTCCACTCCTGAGTGCTGGGGTTACAGGCCCAGATTCTGTGATAATTTTATTTTTGTTGTATTTATTTATTTTTGAGACAGGGATGCACTATGCAGCCCTGGCTACCATGAAACTGCTACGTAGACCGGGATAGCCTCTGCCTCTCTGAGTGCTGAGATTAAAGGTGTTAATAGTTCCTACCAATTCCATGGCCCACCTGTGACAATCTCAAAGAGCAAACATGGTTGGAGAGATGGCTCAGAGGACCCAGATTCAATTCCAAGCACCCATACTACAGCTTACAACTGTCTGTAACTCCAGTTTCAGAGGACACGAAACTCTTTTCCAGCCTCTACCTGTCCCAGGCACACAGTCATAGATGCCTACAAAACATATAAAAATAAAATAAAATAAATCAGTGCATTGAGAATTAACCACAACTACACATGTGATATTCAATGCCATGACCCTGGTGTCTAGCCATCTCTGAGGTGGAGGCCCCCTTTGCTGCCTTTCTGAGCTGCACCTGCTCTGCCTCTGAGCATCCCAGTCAAGCCTGGCCCACGAAGCTCACACCAAGCTCCAAAGGAAGAAAGTACCCAGACCTTATGCCCTGAGCACTCTCGCTATGCTCCTGCAGCACCGGCATGTCACCTCCCAAGGTCTCCCAAATTCGTCTCCCCAGGTCAGAACTGACCTTGAAGGAAGGCCCAAGAGTCCCACTTCTAAAGCCAAGATCTGCTTTGCAGTAACTGCTGTGTCCACCTTCCCCCAAGGGAAGATGAGGTCAGCAGATACCCGCGCCCTAGTGCGCAGGCCATGGTGTAGGCAGTGTCCACCCTACTCCAGGTCTCCTCTGTGCCCGAGGGGGCATTTGAGGTCACGGTAAAGCCAGACCATCTTTGACCAGCCAGGCCACTAGGGGCCTCTCCAGACTCCAGCTTTCTCTTCTGCAAAGAGATGGCAATGTTCCCCTGGGACTCACAAGATGCCTGTAAGGATCCATACACATAGAGTCCTCCGAGTACTGCCTTTGACATGGGAGTGTGTGAAGACGGGGTGCCCTTAAGCCATGAGAGCAGGATACATTTATTAAGCTTCTCCTGGATCTAATAACGTTCCATCAAGTCCCCGCCTACATGCTGTGGCTATTTCTCATACCATGGCCACTGACAGAGTTTCAAAGAGCCTCTCAAGTAAATATGCATTTCCCATTTCACAGATGGGCAAACCAAGACCCAGAGTACTCACAAAATTAACTGCAGGCTGTTCTCTGATCATAGTAGGGACTAGACTGCAGCCTTCCTGTGTGGCCCGTTCTCTCCCGAACCCTCAGCCGGCAGCAGCTTTACCTGAGGCAGGTGGTGGTTAGCTGCCCCAATCGCTAGCAGTCTCTTCCTGCTGACCAGTGAGGGCTGAGTGGGGAGGGCGGCCATCACATAGCCTTTTATGGCTCCCATAACTGCTCTAACAAATGTCCTTCTAGCAGCCATACATAGCTGGAAGCAGATTAATGTCTCTGTGGCCCTAACACTTCTCTGGCCCCCTTTGCTTGTCAGGTCATTACCGGTTGGTTTATAGTCATGAGGTCCCTTTCCAATTCGCTAAACAGTTTGCATGATAAAGAGACCAAAGAGCCTCAGTCTTGTAAGCTGCCTCTCTTCAGGTACAGCTGGCACACTCTTGGGGACCAGCCTTCAGGAAGCAGGGCAGGGTAGAAGGGGGAAGGGGGGGAGCATGGTTAGGGTGAGGAACTTTGCTATAAAAACACCAACACCACCACTTATGACCCACGGGCTGGAGACTGAAAGAGGCACTCTGTCTTGGTGGATTTATGTTCCCTACCCTATAAATGGAGAGGAATTTTCCTAGTGTTTAAGGGCTTTTGAGGATCAGGCATGGTAGTTCATGGAAAGACGATGGAATGTGGTCCTCAGCTGGTCAGTGTTAACTTTATCTTTCTTTTTTGCTTTTCTTCTTTTTTGTTTTGTTTGTTTGTTTGCTTGTTTGCTTGAGAGAGGATTTCTCTGTGTAGCTGTCCTGGAACTCCGTAGGCCAGGCTAGGCTCAAACTCACAGAGAGCTGCCTGCTTCTGCCTCCTGAGTGCTGAGATTAAAGGTGTGTGCCACCATCTCCTGGCAATTCTTCCTTCCTCTCTTTCTTCCTCCCTCCCTTCCCTTCTGAGACAGGGTTTCACACTGTCCAACCTGGCCTCAAACTTGCTACACAGATAAAGAGATCTTGAACTTCTGATCCTCTTGCCTTCCTCTCCAGCTTTTGGCTTCTGGGGTTGCAGGCTCATACCACTGTGCTGGTTTTATGTGACAAAGAGGATTATACCCAGGGCTTCCGGCTAGATGAGCACTCTGCTAACTGAGCCCTAGCCCAGCCCAGTCCACATCAAGTCTTTATTATTATTATTATTATTATTATTATTATTATTATTATTATTATTTTAGGTTATTTAGTGTGCATGTGTGTGCAGGTCAAAGGATAACTTGCAGGAGTCACTTTTCGCTTTCTACCACGTGGGTCCTGGCAGCAGGTGTCTCTGCCTCGGAATCACTCCCACAGACCTTCCATATCAACTCTGAATGTTCTCATTTTCTTTATAAGCCATGAACCTTGAGGGGGCAGGGACTCTGTCCTACCCAGTGCCTGGCCCACAGGTGGCATCTGTCCTATGTGCTCATGAATAAATGTTAAGAAGTGTTGGAGATGCAGGGCTCCCTGCAGTGGCCCTCTTGCCGTTAGGGTTGGGGAATTCTGCCCTAAGCAACAGCTTCCTGGCTACTGCTGTCTCCACCACGGTGACACCACAAGCAAAAATGTCTAGAGTTCACCAAATGATCCCTGGGAGGCAGGAGGGGGGCATCTCTTCCCTAAAACGTTCATGAAATTAGTTGAACACTAATATGCTCATCTGAGGCACAGAGAGGAAAAGGAGCTTGCCTGAAATTGCACAGCAAGTGAGTGGCAGAGCCAGGGCTCCGGCCCCATCGCCCTCACTACTGGTTGGCATTCCTTCCTCATCTGCCCGTGTGTTGGATGGCTCATGTTCAGAACCCCTCCTCCTGAGGTGCAGCTATGGCTATGCACAAATGAGGCTGATGAGTTCTGTTCATCAGTGGACTTGGGACTCTAGGTAGCCATTTATGAAAGCTCCTGCTCTGGTGACAATAAATAGTTTCGATGGACGACCTCTGCAGCCATCCCTGGGTAAGAGCAGGCTGGTCTGCCCCAGCACATTCAGGGGCATCTTCACTCAGCAAGGTGCTGGGGCTGAGTCAGGGAGTCTGCCAGTGGCAGTGGAAAGCTGCCTGGTGATTGGCGGCTGGGGTCAACAGGTCCTGCTCCTCTCAGCCTTGGCTCCCAAACTTGTAAAATGCAAAAGACAATGGCAACCGCTTAAGGAGCATGGACCTGAATGTCCCCACTGCCCGTGTCTGTTTGGTCCCCTGATTGGAAAGAAGCCAGCCAGGAAGATGTCACAGCAAGAACAGACCCCAAACTTCATCAACGACTTTTTCCAGGTTCTGAAGTTGGATGGCAAAGGTTTGGGCAGGCAGATCTCTGCAACAGCTTTGGCATAAGAGGTAAAGGGCATTGCCTGAAGATCCAGAAATCAAGCAGTGGGGCTGGGGAGATGGCTCAGCCTGTGGGAAAGTGCTTGCTGCACAATCATGGGGACCTGATCCCCAGCACTTATGTAAAAGCTAGGTGTGGGGGTGTGGCAGCTATCACAATCCCAGTGCTACAGAGACAGACAGACAGATACACACACACACACACACACACACACACACAGAGAGAGAGAGAGAGAGAGAGAGAGAGAGAGAGAGAGAATCAGTACTTACCAGAGCCCACTTTAAGATGAGAGCTCGGGGGGTATCTTTATATAATGCCATTTAATTTTAATTTAATTTCATTCTTTTATTTTGAAACAGGGTCTCAATATGTTGTCCAGGCTGCTCTCACACTCATGGCGATCCTCCTGTTACAGTCTGCTCAGTGCCAGGGTCACAGGTGTGCACCACCACACCTGGCCAAGTACTCCGTTTCTCTGGAGCTAAATGTAAACACTTCTGGGTTAGGCAAATGCTCTTTCGAGCTAATCCCTGCTCCTGCAGCTGTGACATCCTGACAGCTTCACCTCTCGGTGCCCTCATCTGTCCAATGAGGGGGATTTGCAAGGCTGTCAGGAGGCTTAAACAAGATCAGTGTATGTGAATGCCTGGCCCAGAACCTGCCACAGCATACGTGCTTAATAACACCCATTCCCTTCCCTAGGTCAGTGTAGTCAGGGAGGTGCTGAGAACGAAAGCAGTGGGATTGGGAACGAAAGCAGGCTTGGGAGACCTGTGTACTGGCGTAACCTCTTCCTCCTTGAATTTCTTCTGCAGCCTTCACCCATATAACTTAGTGACCACATGGCCTCCGCATACTTCATTCTACTTATAAAGAAAGCACTGTGCAAGTACAGGAAGAGACAGGAAGGCCATCCTCAGGCCACCTTAGGGCACTGTTCCTTCTGTCCCCTGCCACCCAACCCTGCAGGCATGGGACAGCTCCTGCCACATGTTCAGGCCTTGTTTGTCTGTTTCTTTTACTCTGGTTCTATGCTCCCTGAGGGCAGAAATCTTTCCTGTCTCCTTGGGGCCAGCTGCCTCTGCAGCAGTACACAGGGCTGGCCTGGGAAGGCAGCAATTGGCTTGCAAGTCACTTCTGGGCTATCCCCTGGTCCCCCTGGCTGTGGTGGATATGAAAAGAAGGTTAGAACTGAGCACAGGCTGAGAGGTCCACCCTGTTAGTCTTTCTTTGCCAATCAAATTGCATTGGCTTGTGTTTGGGAATGGGGGACTGCTCCTTTATAGATCTGCCTAGGTGTGCCCTCCACAGAGAGTTGCTGTAGGGGAACTGTCACTCCTGTGCTCTGTGCCTTGCAACGCTCTTGTGACCCAGGGCTGAAACACTTGCAGCATGGAAGAGAGAAGCTACAGTGACTTCCATGGCAGCGACGACACCAGTGAGGAAGGAAGCCACGGCACGTGCTCTGTAGTTAATGATTAGCAGAAAGCTGGTGCTAACTGCACTTTGCCAGGCCCAGATTTCTTTTGCGGATGGGGCGGTGTGCATCATCTTCGCTCCTGCACTCCAAGAAACACCGTGGTTTGTCTCGGTGATTACTGGGACACATTCGGCCTCCCAGACTGGCAGCTGCCAGAATAAACAAGCCCCGCAGGGCCCAGAGCTGATGCTGGCCTCAGAACACAGCTGCCAGACGGCGCCCTTTGGGTGCTCTGCTCTCCTGAGCTCCTGGCTTGTCCAGGCGCTGGACTGTGCAGGGCAGGAACCTGTGTCTTGCCTGAACTTTCAGCAAGATGCGTCAGTCACTGACACAGGGATCATGGCGGCATTTACTGCTGCATGTCCTGGGTGAGCGAGTCCTTGCCTGTGCATTCAGGAGTCCTCACAGAGCCTGGCTTAGCAACTGACCCAGGAGTTACATGATTTCTGTTCTTTTGAATCAGCAAGTGACCAAGAATTAGGGTTGGTCCCAATACAAATACCCCAGGATTTTGTACGACTGGTTCCTTCTTGGCTTTCAAGTCTCAGTGCCCCATCCCAAAGGAACCCTTCATCCACCTCAGTCTCTCTACCCCATCACTCCGTCTCCTCAACGCTCACCATCTAATGCTGTCATATTTGAGGATACTAACATGCACAGAACCGTCTGTTTTCCTAACTGAAAGGAATAGCCATGAAAACACACACTGCCTCTGCCTGCTTACTGCTGTAACTAAGCACAGGCACATAGAAGGTAAGGACACAGGCGCACAGACCAGAGCTGGGAGACTGAGTCAGCAAAGTGTTCCCCGTGCAAGCATGAGCTCAGTTCCCAGCATCCACATAGAAAGCGGATACAGGAATACAGTGGCTCACACTTGCAACCCCAGTGCTGGGGAGATGGAAGCAGGCAGATCCCAGAGACTCACTTGCTCATCAGCCTAGCCTTCTTGGTGAGCTTTAGGCCAGTGAGAGTTCCTGTCTCAAACAGACAAAGTGGAGGGTTAGAGAGGTGGCTCCGTGGTTGAGGGTACATGCTGCTCTCGTAGGACTCATGTCAGCTGGCTCACAACCATCTGTAACGCCAATTTCAGGCACTTGGACCTTTTTTTTGGCCTCGTTTGAATGGGAATGATCCCCATTAATGCATGTTTGAATATTTGGTTCCCAGTTGGTGGAACTGTTTGGGAAGGATTCGGAGGAGCGTGCAGCCTTGTTGGAGGAAGTATGCCACTTGGGGTGGGGTTTGAGCTTTCAAAAGCCCATGCCGCTCCCTGTTTTTCTCTCTCTCTGCTTCCTGTTTGTGGATCACGCAGATGTAAGCTGTCAGCAACTGTTCCAGCACCATTTCTGTCTGCCTGCCTCCTGCCATACACTCCGCCATGATGATCATGGCCTCTGGAACAGGAGCCCCAAATCCAATGCTTTCTTTTATGAGTTGCCTTGGTCATGGTATCTTATCACAGCTATAGAAAAGTAACTAAAATAGGCCCCCACAGATACCTGCTCAAATCTGACATGTATACACACACACACATACACACACACACACACACACACACACACACTCATACACATACTCATAATTATATGAGATACATTATATATTAATATGTAATTATATGTATATTCAATTATATAAAATATATTATATATTTAGATTACATATAATCTAAAATAAACCAGGTGCACAGAGCCTGAGAAATCATACCGAGGTGGACCTCTGGCCTCTGCAAATATGTGTGCACACATGCAAACTTTTCTGCACACACAGGTAAACAAGGTTTGGGACATAAGTGTACGAATTAGCACCTGTGGTCCCAGGTAGTGAGTGAGGAACGAGTGAGGGATGGCTGCTCAGCCCTCCCCCTGCAGCCAGGGAGACCTCAGGAGGTCCCGAGCCCCAGAGGTGGCCGAGCACCTCATCTTCCTGACTTCCTGTCACCCCTGCTGTCTCTTGGTCCTGTGTCTCTCCCTTGCCCTATCGGCCCCTTGATTTAAGGTGGTGACTTTTCCAAAGGAACAGCAGAACCTTAATAAGAAGCCGGCCAGGGCTGATGGATGGCAGAAAGTTGGCACCAGCCTCAAGGTCGGAAGGAGTTATTTTAAACTATTCAGATTTACTAGGGGGGAGCAAGTCATGGGAGGATTTAGGGGCTTGCCTCCTAGCAAGACATGTGGCCATGTCCCCGAGCAATCTAAGACCGACGCTTCCTCTGCTCTCCACCCCCACGGCTGTCTCCGCCCTGCCACCTGAGATGGATGGCCAGGCCTCTGGCATGAGGAATTTATTGGGAGCTGGTCAAATAAATTTGCAGTCTGGGATTTGAGCAGGCCTTTGCCCCCCTTCCTCCCTGCCTGAGGATGGGCAGTGGAATGGGCTGGCCCCAAGAGACTGTGCCTTTCCTGGACAGGCAAGTTATCTCCAATTTCCTACATCCTCGGAGCCTGCGCCTCTTAGTGCCCATGATTAATGAAACCCCCGTCCACTCCATTATCTCACCCTGGGTGCTACTGTTCAGGGAGTTTTGAACTCTTCCAGCTTCAGTGTCCAGGTTAGGGGGACAGGATGCCTGCTTGGCTTTCTTCTATTCAGACCAGAGCTATCTGCAACTCCAGCTTCAGCTCCTTTCCGGAATTTTCAACGAAGCCTCTCCATCCACCCCTCAAGGCCCATCTTGGCGCTCACCTCCTCCAGGGAGAGGTCTCCCCTATTCCCCGATTCCCCAGGGGAAACACATCCTGAATTCTGGTTTCTTCCTTGTAAATGAATGGTGCTGACCGTGTGTTTGAGTGTGTGTGTGTGTGTGTGTGTGTGTGTGTGTGTGTGTGTGTGTGATATCTCTGTGTGCGGTGTATGTACGCATGTGGAGGAGGCCAGGGTTAGCCTCAGGGGTCATCCTCAGAAGCTGTCCACCTTGTTTATTAGAGAGGGTCTCTCACTGGGATGTAGGGCTCACCGTTAGCTAAGCTGGCTGGCCAGTGAGTCCCGGGAGCCTCCTGTCTCTATCCCAGGAGGGCTGGGATTAGAACCGTGTACCACCTTGTCCAGCGTTTCGTGTGGATGCTGGAATCTGAACTCAGGTCCTCAGGCTTTCGTGGCAAGTGCTTGACTGACAGGCATCTCCCCAGCCCTTGCATCTGCTCTCGGTGGTACTGACAGGTGGGCAGCCGCGCCTTTGCTGAGTTCCAAAGTTGAACTGTAATCCTACGCCACCTTCCTGCCAGCACCACCCAGCTTTGCACCTGCCACGGTCAGCTAACAGGTACTCAATACACGCTCGCCGAACTACACCAAAGAAGCACCCGAGGTGAGCAAAACCTAACACATTTCTCCCCACTGTTCTCCATATGAGCTTCGGTGACCCCACAAGAGGTGACAATGACCTCCGTTTTGCATAGAAATGTTTTGAAGAAGTTTTTTTTCTTTTTAAATGGAAACACTGTATACATCCAACAAATTTTAACATTCCCCCTTTCTACTACTGCTGTTATTTCAGGTGTAAAACATCTCAGGGCTGAATATGCTCCCTCTGGGCCCTTCCTCCATCCGGCCACTCCCTCCACCGGGAACCGAAGCCTGGCTTTATTGTTTGTTATTCCACGTCTGATTTTACACACTCACTACATTTGCGTATGCCCATAAATAACACGTTCATTATTTTGCATGCTTTTAAACTTGCATAAGTGATACTGCATGTCAGGTATGTAGCCCTCTACACCTGGCTTTTTCTCTACCCACTGTGATATATTCAGATTCATCCAGGCAGACAGACAGAGCACAACTTCATTCATTTTAACGGCTGCGGAGATTCCTTTGTGGGACTATATTACAATTTATCCATTTCCTTCTTAAGGAGCCTCTACATTGTGAGCGGCTTTTCCCCATTACCAATGATGATTCAGGGCTGTGCATGCCAGAGATGGTCCCTGGAGCAAGCTGTGGGTGGGAACCCAGAGGAGAGTCATGAAGTCAATATAATGGGTCAAAGCTATCACTTTAAAAAATTAATTAGAAGAGATTTAAAAATATCAGTGGGTGTATATGTGTGTGCTGGGACACGCTGTGGTGCTGTGTATTAATCTAAACTGTGGCAGGAAAGGGCTTGCAATGCCTGGTCCTGAGTTGGGTATTATTGCTATCTTTGCTTAGAACTACCAAGTGCTTCCTAAACTGTATTGCCAGCTCACACCCTTACCGCTTCATCCCTTCTAGAAATTATTTAAAATTTTCACTTATTTGTGTGCATGTGCATGCATGTGAGAGAGGGGAAAGGGGAGGTACGGGGGAGGAGCGGGGGAGCATGCCACGGGGTGAGTGCGAAGCTCAGAGGGCAACTTTCAGAAGTTGGCACCTACCACTTTAAGGAAGATTCCCCAACCCACATGACAGAAGGAAAGGCCCAGCTCCTACAAGTTGTCTTTTCACTTCCACAGGGGCCCTATGACACATGTGCCCACATACATGCACTCACACACATGCACAAATAAATACATGTAGTAACACTTAAAGAAGAAAAGATGCCTCATTTTGGCAGGGAAACCAGAAAGAAGATATTTTCCTTGCAGAAAGGAAGGAACGGTTCCCTACAGGACTTTTAGAAAGTATGAGAAGATTTGACTCAGAACCAAACTTGGATCCAGTATTCTAAGAAGCAAGCATGAGTCTCCAGCAAGGAGCCCTAAGCCTCTTGACCCTGATTATCCTTGGGAGCTCAGTGTCACCCTGACTCTTCATGTTTCCTAATGGTTAAAAAAGGAATGTCTCATCTCAGGTCTTCCTGGAAGTTGGGCTCAGCGTGGGGCCAGATATACAGCTCTGACCACTATCTGATCAAAGGTTAAGACTAGAACACTTCATGTTTTGAAGCTATCAGATCCCTAAGCTCTCAGGTGCACTGAAACAAACTTAGTTCAAGAGCAGGTTTAAGTTAAGGCATCTGTATCAGTGCCTGTAGACCAGAGAGAAACAGCTGAAGGACAAAATGGTCATAAATATCAGGACCTCTATGGGGTAACAGAAAAGAGGGCTGTGTGATTCTTGTCTGGGAGCTCCTTGGGAGGGTCCTCGTGCCCAGAACCCCAGAACACAACACAATGTCTCATACAGGGAAAGCACTCAAGATGTGTCTACTAAATGGGCAGATGGATGGATAGATAGTTGGATGGATGAATGGATGAATGAGTAGGTGGGTAGGTAGGTGAATGGATGAGCGAACTCGTGGAAGGATGGGTGGGTGGATGGATGAATGGATGAATGGATGGGTAGGTGAGTGGTGGGTGGGTAGGTGAATGAATGAGTGAATCAGTGAGAGGATGGTAGGTGGGTAGGTGGATGGATGAGTAGGTGGTTGGGTGGGGAGGTAGGTGGATGAATGAGTGAATGGGTGGGAGGTTGGGTGGGTAGGCGGATGGATGGATGGATGGATGAGTGGATGGGTGCATGGCCAGAAAAAAATGTTCACATAGAAGGAAAGATGAATAAGGGGATAGACAGATAAACAGATAGATGGAAGGTCCGATGGGTGGATGAATACAGTGGACAGGGAGATGTTTAGTTGAGCAGATAGATGGGGTGATGGGTGGATGGATAGGAAGATGGGTAGAACAGGAACAACAGGAAGAAGCCCTACTTGCCTAGAGCTGATATCAGCTGACTTCTCAAGCAGCACTCAGACCTGGAATCCTGTCTTCCTGCTAGAGCTGTTCATGAAGACGATTGTGAAAAATTCCAAGTGGTACAACTACAGGAAATAATTGCTTCTAATTGAGGCTGAGTTATTCTGGCCGTAAAGCTGACATATTTTTATAACTTTATTAATTATTCAATTTGGGTCCTATTACCCAGACTGCCAAAATGACTTCCCTTCTTAGGGGTGACGGATTCCCCAGTTCTGCCTCGCCTACACTGTTAGACAGTGGCTGCCTGTTTGGGGTTCCGATGGGGTGTGAGGACTGGAGGTGAACACAGGGCTAACTACAAGAGGTAGCCTGGGGCAGGAGGTGCTGGCGCAACCTGGCTGTCCCTCAGGTGCTTCTCTTCCTCACTCGCTGCCAACAGGTCTCCTTCCCTGGTCCAGCGAGAAGCAGGAAGTGTCAGCCTGACATACTCCCATTTGGCCTTTCCAGGTCCACTCAACTCTTAATCATGGTGGCTCCTCCATCCAATCTGCTACCCACCCAATGCCAAGAAAGCTACCCATATGTTCCTTGGTCACCTCTAGTTGGGCACAAAAAGAAGAGGACATGGCCCAGCTGGCCTGGAAAGACTGGCCAGGGCTGCAGCACTCAGCAGCTCCTTTCTTGCCAGACCTGGGTCAGGAATTGATCACAGGTGCCTTGACCGAAGAAGGAGTCAGGGGGTGTCCCACCTGGAAGCGATTCAGACTCAACTGATGCAAAATGCACCTTCAGGAGCTGCCCCTGCCTGTGGAGTCACATTTAAGCTCGTGGGCCTGGGTGTTTGAACACACACAGTCCAGCTTGGGCTGTCATATTGGCCTGGCTTCCAGGCCTCTCTAGTGCCTTGGCACTCCTTTTCACCTTGACCACTGAAATCTTAAACTGTTTCTTGCCTTGGCTCTGGTTCCCTCCTTCCTAGTTTCTTTCCTTTCTCTCTAGCTACAGGGCATACCGGCTTTCTTGGAAGGATCCCTTGAGCCCGGCCTCACCGTATTGGGCTTAAGGAACTTAGTGGGGAAAACTCTGGAAGATCAAATAACAAACTTTTGTTTGTTTGTTTGTTTTTTTGTTGGGGCCTCCTACAGAGCCAAACCCTTTTCCAGCTCTAGGCTCACGACCACATTGTTATCTGAGAGGGACAGAGGTGGCATCAAACGGATGCCCAAATCCATTGGATCTCACTAAACAGAGTGTCTGCGGTGTGCCAGGCAGCACGCTGTAGAGACAAGAGCCCTGCTGTGGGGAGGCCTCAGGGCAGCAGTTGGGGGAGAGTGAACATAAAACTAAACAGTGAGCGTCAGGGTGCTGAGGACCATGTCACATGGTGGGCACAGTGGATGCTGCCCTGGATTCAGCAGGCCAGTGGAACAAGGGGAGATGAGAAAGAGGGGAATAAGAGATGGTGTTTATGATGGGTAATGTTGATGTTCAACTTGAAAGGATCTATGAATAGAGTCACCTAGGAGACAAATTTCTATTTCTAGAGGTAGACCTACCTGAACTGTGGGGTCCCAGGATGAATGATAAAGAAAAAGGACCCTGAGCACCAGCTTTCGTCCTCTCTGCCTCCTGGTTGTGGATGCCATGTGACCGGCTGCCTCAATCATCCGCCGTAATGTCTTCCCTGCCATGGTGGGCTGTATCCACCCAAGTAAACATTTCCTTTCTTTTTTTTTTTTTTTTAAGATTTATTTATTTTATTATGTATACAATGTTCTGCCTGCATGTACACCCGAACGCCAGAAGAGGGCACCAGATCACACTATAGATGGTTGTGAGCTACCATGTGGTTGCTGGGAATTGAACTCAGGACCTCTGGAAGAACAAGCAGTGCTCTTAACCTCTGAGCCATCTCTCCAGCCCCAACATTTCCTTTCTTAACGGTCCTCATGAGTTTGTCTGTCTGTTTTTGAGATAGGGTCTCTCTGCATGGCCCTGGCTGTCCTGTGGACCAGGCTGGCCTCAAACTCACAGAGATCTACCTGCCTCTGCCTCCCAAGTGCTGGGATTAAAGGCGCCTGCCACCACCACCCAGCTACACCTTCTTCTTCTTCTTCTTCTTCTTCTTCTTCTTCTTCTTCTTCTTCTTCTTCTTCTTCTTCTTCTTCTTCTTCTTCCTCTTCTTCCTCTTCTTCCTCTTAAAGATTTATTTATTTATATATATATGAGCACTCTATTTGCATGTATGCCTGCATGACAGAAGAGAGCATCAGATCCCATTATATGTGGCTGCTGGGAAATGAACTCAGGACCTCTGGAAGAGCAGACAGTGCTCTTAACCATTGAGCCATCTCTCCAGCCCTCAACTATCCTTTCTTAAGATGCTTTTGTCAAGTATTTTGTCATAGCAACAAGAGAAGCCAATAAAAGTGATAGTGGAGGGAAACAAGGCAGTAACCAGGCAGGTGTCATGAGGGAGCTTGAAGGCTCCTTGAAGAGCTGTGTACTTGTTACAGGCCACAGGGAGCAGAAAGTGATATGGCCCCTATGGTAATTTCACAGCCTCCCCCATCTTCCAGTTATAGGAAGGACAAGAGAGAGGTGACAGAGCCTTGGAAAGAAACGCCAGCTGGGATTTTGAGTGTGGCTCAAACCCTGGCTCTGCCTCTAGCCTCTGTGTGTCTAGAGGTCTCAGTTTCCTTGTTGGAATGACAGGTGATGGAGAATGGCTACAGGACTCTACAGGAGTAAGTTTTGGGTATGAGTTGGAAGGACAGTCTGCACAGGAGAGGAATCCAGTGCGATCCTGGCCCCATGCAAAGCCTGGCACTGTGGCAGGAGCACACCCAGACAATACCCACTGTAGGACTGCTGAGCACTGTGGGTCCTAGCATCCTAACCCATAGAGCATGAGTCCTGGCAGCCACTCCTAAGCTGTGGAGGGTGGGCTGAGTCTTCGTATCTTTCTCCAGTGGCACACTGCTGACTCAGAGCTTGCTGGGTCACATTCCGTCCGTCACTGTACCACACTCTGTCTCAGCCCTCTTGGCTGAGAGACTGCACTTCTCCCCCTCCCTGGTGGACCCACCTGGCGGGTACCCAGCCCAGTTGCTTCGTGATTCCTTCCTTTCCCTGAGAACCAGGCCTCCCACACCACCCTGGGAGCAAAGCTGTCTATTCATGTGTATGGGGGAGAGCCGTGTCCTTTACAAACCTCCGTGGAGCCCAGGAGGGGCGTGGCCATCGGCTGCCAGCCCCTTGTGACTATGCCAGCTTAGCTTCTGCCACTCTGCTCTGCTTTTGTCACACTCGAGGCAGACTCCCTCCCCTTCCCCCTCTCCAGCTCTCAAAGCTCCCCGTGTGTCACTTATTAATTTTGTTCTCAGGGAGCAGATGGCCAGAGCTGAGTCGGGTAGAATGCACCCCCCTCTTTTTATCACCAACATTCCCTCCAACAGGCAGCTCGCGATATGAACTATAGGATGCCCAGTTTCTGGTATGAACAAGTACAAAAAGCCAGCTTTCAGGATATGGCCCATGACATGACTCTGATCCCAGATCTCCCTGATTTGAGAGGAAGCAGATACCGGACATGAGGGGATCCTAACACTTCCACCCTCTGCCCGTAGCCTGCATTCTTGGGACCTGGTGGCGCAGGCACAGGCTAAGCCTGGTGACTTCCTATGGGTAGCACTGGTTCTGGGAAGGGCTCCCTTCTTGGCACACATCATCTCGGTACCACAACCCGGTCCCAGGACTGAGAAGGGATGGGAAGGGCTTTAGTCCTATATCCTGAGGTCTCTGAGCTGCCCCTACCTGCCCCAGCCTCTGACACTGGGCACCCGTCATCTACTCCCTCTCAGTTCTCCAGAAAGCCACCCGTGGGAGAAGGTGACTGGGAAGAGAACCAGCACCTGTCCTCAAGGGCTTCCTGGGCATTGTCGCTGGGCCAAGGTATCCCCAGAAGAGACAGGCTGGGATTTCAGGATGTCTCATCCAGGAGGGCAGATGGGCAGAGAGGTCAAAAGACCCACCTCCTCGCTCTCCTTGCTCTGGAGCCCCCGCTGCCAGGAACTCATGACAGGGCCTAGGTCAGTTCTCAACCCTCTTGGGATGGTTTTCAGCCTCTTCTCCATTGCCCACCTTCCCATCATTCTCACCTTCATCTTGGTAGGAAGTGTCAGAAAGATGGTGACCTTGTGATCACAGCACCCTGTGATGACAGTGAGAGTGGAGGACCCAGGATTGTGAGTTCGAGGCCAGCCTGGGCTATATCGTGATACCATGTTTCAAACAACAACAAAAACAAAACAACAAAAAAAGTGGATTCAGAGCTCCGACAACACTTGGCTGAGGGACTCCCAGCCACTGCTAATCTTCTCTGGACCTGTTTCTAGAGAAGTCTCTGGTTCTCAAATGGAGAGCAGGGTGTACCCCTGGCGTCTCTCTGCCACTACTTCTCATGACTGCTTTCTCAGGCATCGGGGTTCCCTTCCCATAAAAGCCAGAGTCCAGGCTGGGAGCTCTCAGTGGGCAAGGTGCATACTGAGCAAATGTAGACCTGAGTTCAGAACTCCAGTATTCACAGAAACCCTGGGCAAGCCACCTGCAATTTCAGGGCTCAGGAGCCAGAGGTGGCTCCTCAGGGTAAGCTGGCTAGCTGCATTAGATGAACAGGTAAAGTATGGGTGTAAGTGTGAGAAAGGCAGAGAAAGGGCAAGGAAGACACTTCTGACCTCCACATGTGTTCACACAGGCAAGTGAACTGAGCTGTCCTTGGCTTTCTGCTAGTTGTTCCGGCTTCCTCTCAGGTTCTCTGAAGATGGAATCCACGTCCTTCTCCTTGATAGAGATAGCCATCCCTGAAGACCCTGGCCTCGCTGGCCTCTGGCAGGAGCTCAGCCATTGTGCATTACATGGAAAAAACTATGAGATGGAGCACACGGAGCTGCTGAGGCAGCAGCCAGGCTGTTGAACCCTAGGCTTTGTTGTGCTCTTCCATTTTATAATTCTGCGGAGCGGGGGTTGGGAGGTGCTCAGCTCTCCTGCTCACAGACCTTGACAAAGCATTTGCTGCCATTCACAGTTCCCTTCTGTTCCTGTCTCAGTGGCTGCGCCACTGTGTGGGGTTGACACAGGAGCCATCGTTCTGGGGAAGCCTCCCAGGCCTGGCAGATGCCGGCAGACGGAAACCCAGGCTGGATCTGTTAGGGTCTATAAGCTAGGCACAGCCAAGTGAGCACCAGCAGGAGCAATTGCTTTGAGACATTCATCTTGAGTTGATCTAACCTTGACAACACAGCAGCTCAATGGAGCGAGAAATAACCCAGAAGAATCTTGGCCTCCCAGTGGCCCCGTACCCTCTGAACTCTCTGCTTGGGTTTATGAGGAGAACCAGGCTATACCTGGGCCTTCAAGGACTTAGCCTTGCCTGAGAGAAGCTAGAAAGTGTCAGGAGGGGACCCCCTCCCCCCGCAAGGCTTCCCATACCTCCCTACTCCTGTTCACATTGAGAATGAAGAAAGAAGCAAGAAGCACAGGAGGGCTGTGTCTTCACGGACAGGGTCAGCAGGAGGGCAGCCCCTCTTCCCCACTGTCAACGGCCATCAAACGGGCGCTGGGACTTGAGTCCTCAGAAGCAGCATTGCACACCTCTAGAGTCGCCAGGCTGACTATCTCATTTACAGATGAAAACACAGGACACATCCCCCCCCTCCAAGAGGGGGGAGGCTTTGGCCAGGACCACCCAGGCAGAGGTGGAGCCGGAAGAAGGTGCTCTTGCTTGTGCTGGCACAGGGCTTATGCAGGGCCACAATGTTCACGCACCCTCCCCTTGCTTGTGTGCTGTTGTGATGCACGGAAAGCAGAGACCGTGCTGACAGCCGCACATGCTGGAGGCTGATGAGCATCCCCTAGAATTCAGGGTTAGAAAGGGCATCAAGCCCCAACGCATCAGCTGCTGAAGCATCCTCGCAAACAGTCACCAGCCTGGGCAATCTAAGTCAGCTCTTTATCTTTCTCAGCTTTCCCCAGCTTCTCCACTAACCCCTTAAAGCCATCCCGCCCTCTGGATGCTGGGTGGCTAGCCTCAAGCTAAGCATACAACCAAAGGATGACCTTGAACTCCTGCATCCCGTGTAATAGAATTACAGGTGTGTACCACTGTGCCCGCCTCATGCATGCTGAGGATCAAACCCAGGGCTGTTCATACTAAGCTCCGCACACTACCAGCTGAGCTCCGCCCCAGCCTTCCCGGGAGCAGTTTTGTTTTGTATCTGGATGACAGGCTATGTCAGCGAGTATAAAATGGCATCACGTGGGGTTTTGCTGTGCATTTTTTTAATGGTGGGTGGTATTGCTCATTTCTGCATGTACCTGTTAGCCATTCTTTATTTTCTTGGAGAGATGTCTAGATGTCCATTCAAGACTCTTGCCTTTTTCTCTCTGTCTTTTTTTTTTTTTTCCTCCTCTCTTTTGCCATGCTGGAATGTGAACCTAAGGTCTCACACACGCTAGGCAGGTACTCTACCACAGAGCTCTGTTCCCAGCCCTTCCGTCTTCATATTTTCTGGTACTAGTCACATACAAGATTTGCAAATGTTGCCCTCCTTTAGTCTATCTGTAGTGCCCTCCAACACCTGTGTTTTCATGGTGCTTTCAAACATGCCACTTGCAAAAGGCTCAATACCTTGTATTCCCCCATTTATATGAAGAACAGGGTAGTCAGAGTCAGAGAGAAAGGAAACTGGAGCTGGACCTGGTGGCACACAACTTCAATCCTAGCACATGAGAGGCAGAGTCAGGTGGATATCTATGAGTTCAAGGCCAACCGGGTTTACATAGGGAGACCCTGTCTTAACCCCATCACCCTCAAATTAAAAAAAAAAAAAAAAAGAATAGAGACGGTGGCTGCCAGGGGTGGGGGAAGGGAGGCTGGAGTCGGTGCTTGATGGCTTCAGAGCTGCAGTCAGAGAAGAGGAAAAGTTTTGTCGGTAGGTAGTGTTGACTGCGAAATCACTTGACTGTACTGATGTCACAAAAACGGTTACCACGGTAAATTTTACACGATGCACACTTTAACCACAATTTGTTAAAGGTCAGTTTGAGAATCCCTGTGACCAAGCAGGCCCCTAGCTGGCTCAAGTTGGAGCTGGTAGGGGTTTCTTTTTTTTCCTTTTATAATTTTAATTGTAATTATGTTTGAGCCAGTCTCATACTGAACTCATTACGTCTAAGGGTGGACTTTGAACTCCTGATCCTCCTGTCTGTGCCACCTGAGTGCTGGGACAAAAGGTGTAAACCAGCCCCCAAGCTGATTTAATGTGGTGTTGCGGATAAAGCCAGTGTCTTCTCTGTTGGGCATGCACTCTACTAACTTAGCTACACCAAGCTTGGTATTTTATTTTCATCTGCAAAACTAACAGAGAGCCACACTGGCCCCTACCACCATTCAAGGTCAGACACTGGACTTGGCAGAAATTGGGCCCCACTGCAGTTACTCCTCAGGGCTGCTGGGCATTCTCACCAAGAGCCCAGGATCCCAGAGTGGGGAGGAGCTTGCCAGCCAGTGGGACACCTGGGCAGTTACTGCCACAGGCTTTCCCAGGAAGCTCCGGGCAGGTAAGGTGCTGGCGAGATCCAGGATGTTAGCCTCTTTCACACTGACCCCACCCGTTTCTTCTGGGGATCCCTCAGACCAAACCCCAAATCCTATTCTGTGGTCTATAACCCAAACTGCAAAGCACCATGGGAACAGAGAAGTGGGGCCTGGAAAAGACAATAATTAAATAATACAATGAAAGCTTAAACTTCCAAGTTAATTCTTAGGCATCATTTATAAAAGTTAACAGGGCATATTTAATTTAGGAATTGGCTCACGTCCTTCTCCTTACAGCTCAGACCTCATAAATGAAATATACTGGATCATTGCCCAGCACGGAAATAAAAGTTATGAATAATGTTTCTATCTCAATCATTGTCAGCGCTTTAATATTCCTAATTACTTTAAAAAGCTAGATATTCAATATAGAAAAACTTCTTTCCCCTTTTATCTCCACTTGTAAGCCTTGTACAATTTCATAAGCGCCACTCTGTTGTCTTATCCTGTATAAACCGATGTCCCGTCCTTTCCTACTTCATTATTATATGGGACACAGGTTTATGGCCAAGCATGCGGCCACTTCGTTTCCCCATATTGCTTGGGTGAAGCGCTCAAACAATCCACAAAACCGGCCTGTCTCCTCCTTCCTTTCCAGAGCAGAGAGAAATTAGCGATGGCCCTTAAAGAAATTAGGCAGTGGGGGGCTCCAAGTCTGTAAAAGCATGCAGAGCCCCTGTCGTCGCCTCAGAGCCAGATTTGTCTTCTTGAGAACTGTCAAAATGATTAATCCTCCGCTCCCATGGCAGCTGTGAAAGGCAGGGCAGGGGCAGGTACCAGATGACGAATATTTACATCCTTCCCTGCCACTTCCGGGAATTTATCCCCGGGAAGAAATCGGGCTGCTGAGGGGAGGCGGGAGAGACAGGTGCAAGACGAATTGCTCCGACATTTTCACCCAGGACCCCAGGCCCTTCACACATACATAATCCCAGGATTTTGAAAAAGTCCCCGAAAGATTCTTAGAAGGTCTGTGCCAAAATTCACATAGAGGAAAATCTCCAGGGAAGCGGCTTGCGGTCATGACTGTCTTTGTGACACTGGTTGTGATCAATCCTTGGCCACTTTAGAAACAGTGCTGGTTCACCCAGGGAGATGCCCAAACCCAGGGGCCTACATCAAATATAATGGAGTTGCCAAATGCTTTCTTCTCTTTCTTTCTGTTTCTCTCTCTTTCTCTCTCTCTGGAAGGTCTCATGTAGCCCAGGCTGCCCTTGAATTCACCATGTATCCAAGGATGTTCCTTGAATTCCGATCCTTCTGCCTCTACCTCCCCAGTGCCTGGATTAAAGACATGTACTGCCTTGTAGAGTTTACATACACACTTACATTTTTATTATATTTTATTCAGTGTGTGTGTGTGCAGGTGCGTGCATGCGCGTGTGTGCGTGTGTGCCTGTGGTGGTCAGAAGATGTATGAGTTGGTTCTCTCCTTCCACTGTGGATCGTGGGGTCAGACTCGGGTTGTCAGGCTCCGGAATGAACATCCTTACCCACTGAGCCATCTCATGGCTCCACATACTTCTAGAATAAAGAAGTGTCTGTGTGCAACTCAGCTGCCTTGGGTAGGCTTCAAAGAGTACATAGTACACACTGGGCAGGGGAGACCACGTGGCCAGAGAGACAAGCTCAGCCTCAGCGCAACGTTCCTCCACAAGTGTGGTCAGGCTGCTTTGCCCATGCTCTGAGCTCTGGAATTTTCATCAACCACAAGTCAAAGGATTCCTTAAGACATGTGTTGGTCTGGGGCACATCCAGCCCTCTGTGTCCATGGGTGTGAAAGGGTGAATCATAGCATATTGAAAGTTTTTTTTTTTTTTGAGACACAATTTCAAGTGTTCCAGGTTGGCCTCAAACTCACTCTGCAGCCAAGGATGACCCTCCTGTCCCTACCTGTGGAGTGCTGGGATCACAGGCTTTTGCCAGCATGCTCAGTTCACACAGCACTGGGGATGAACACACAGCAGTAAGTGCCAGGCAAGCCCTCTGCCAACTGAGTCCCAGCCCAGACCCATCTAAAACTTCCTAAACTGTGAAAAAATTTCAAGTTCTACAACTAACCAGCCCAAAGGATCTGGCAACAGGGAAGAATCAGAAACAAGCATAGTGTTCACCAGCCAGGCCTACTGAGACACACTCAGTGAACTACAGAACGAAAGTCTAGATGGCCATTAAAAATCCAGAGGAGATTCATGCTTATTGACAAGAGAATGAGCTTAGGGCTGAATTAAAGCAGAGAGTCTCAGGCTAGCACACACGTGGGATCCAGGTCCAGCACTGCATGCAAATGTCAGAGAAATGCCATGGTTACTGCCATCCCCAGGCCAGGACAGATGATCCTGGGCTGTGACCCACAGTCCATGCTCTTGGCAAACTTTGATATATTTTTTTAACGTGAAGAGGTATAACTTAAAAATCTAAAGCAACCCTGGTGTTTCCCACCGAAGACAACCTGAAGCTTTCCCACCTCGTGTACAGACCCCACCTGAGAGCTCCAGGAAGTACGCTGCCCCTGGAGAGACCCTCCTCCCGTGCACTGCAGAGCGGGTGGGCAGACGTCCAGCATCACAGCAGGTGCCTACTCCTAGATCAAATCCAGTCAAGATCTGTGCCTCCCGGCTGATTCCTCTCCCTACAACAGGGTCAAAGCTTACACATGGACTCTTTCTTGCCTAGAGAGCAACTGTTTTCACACTGAAAACCTATTTCAGGGGCTGGAGAGACAGCTCGTTGGTTACAAATATTTGCTACTCTTCCCAGGACCCGAGGTTTTCACATAGTCCTGGTTTCATCATTTAGTGGTTAGCTGTGTCCATGGGAGTGTCTTTAGACTCTCTGTGTGGTGTCTTTTCCAGCTGTAAAACAGGCCTAAGAATTCCTGAGCACCCGGGTGCTGTGAGGATGAAATAAGATCAAGAAAGTGTCCAACGCATGGTCAGGTTCAATCGATGGCAGGACAGGTAGTAAAGCCATTCTCTTTCAACACTGGTCATGGCAAGCCTGCTGCTATGTGCTTGGATATAAGAATGATAATTTAGGGGGCAATTGAGGCCACAGGCTATGGGAAAAAGACAGATGGGGAGGCAGCCCAAATGATGTCCCAAAAGACATTTTCTTTTTCAGAGAAGAAGAGCTGGGGAGGAGATCAATGGCTGCCCTGTAATTCCCCAATGGCTGAGCCGTGGGAGGCCCCCTGTTTCTTCCACACGGCCTCACTGGTTATTATCCTCTGATCTGGCGCGTCTCACTCCGTATCCACAGCCTGTGGCCTTGTCCGGCAAGTTCCTTGGGAGAAATTCCAGGCTGCCGAGAAAAAGATCACGGCAATTGATCAACCTGCTCTATTCTTCACTTCAAGCCAGAGCCAAGGGTAGGAACCAGAGAACTATTTCCACTGTGGCTGGGGGGTGGGGGGGAGGAGATTTCCCAGCAGTCAAAATGAACTTCTACAGGAAGTAGTGAGTTTCCTCTCTCTGGAAGGATTCAAGCAAGGGTTGGAAGGTTCTCAGCCAAGCACGTACGCTTCCAGTGCTCCAAAGTGAGAATCTGTGAATTCCCCTGATTGAGGGCTGCTTTACCTCAATATGAGCCTGAAGTCCGCTATGGGCTGAGTAGAAAATAGCCCACAGCTTCGTGTGCTGAACTGTTCCTCTCCCAGAAGGCAGCATTATTTTAAAAGTTGGCAGAAACTTTAGGAAGTGGGACTAGTTGGAGGAAGTGGGTGGCAGGGAGTGGGTCTTTGGCAGGTCTCTTGTCCATTTCTTCCCAGCTCCCTCTCTTTCCTTCCTGTCAGTTTATCTGTCATATTCCTACCACCATGATGTTCGGCCAAGCAACCATGGCTTGCACTCTCTGAAACTGTGAGCTGAAATAGATCCATCCTCTCAGACTGTTTCTAGCGGGCATTTGTTTACAGTAATAATAACCCTGACTCTTACAGAACCCATCCTTTAGGACTTTCTTTGGCTCCAGTACTATCTGTCTTCGAGTAGATCCCAGGGATCAGGGTCCTTTGAGCCGACAGTCACCCAGAGATAGTGGCCCTTGTCTCAGCAGGAGGATTTAGAGAAGAGGGAGCAAGCAATGTGTTTGACTAGCCCCAGATGTGATAACTCAGGTGGTTGAGTCATCCTAGTGTTACTCTGTGGAGTAACCCCGGTGGTTGGTAAACTCACTCCACAGGTCAAGACCTGCTCAACACTGTTGAATCCCATTCATCAAATGCTACCAGATGGCAAACCAGAGATGACAAATACAGTAGCTGAAAGGCTCTCCAGACCTACCTGCCTACACAGCACTGAACCAGCTGTAAGCACACAGCCTGAGAGAGACTGAGGCCTCACCCCCTCCTTCATAGGCTACTCTTTTTTTTTTTTTTAATAATCTACATTCTTCCATTTAGTTTATTACCTTTTTTAAAATTTTTATTAATTACACTTTATTCACTTTGTATCCCCCCATAAACCCCTCCCTCCTCTCCTCCCAATCCCACCTTCCCTCCCCTTTCTCCACGCATGCCCCTCCCCAAGTACACTGATAGGGGAGGTCTTCCTCTCCTTCCTTCTGATCCTAGTCTATCAGATTTCATCAGGAGTGGCTGCATTGTCATCTTCTGTGGCCTGGTAAGGCTGCTTCCCCCTCAGGGGGAGGTGATCAAAGAGAAGGCCAATCAGTTCATGTCAGAGGCGGTCCCTGTTCCCATTACTATGGAACCTAGTTGGTTCTGAGCTGCCATGGGCTACATCTGTGCAGGGGTTCTAGGTTATCTCCATGCATGGTACTTGGTTGGAGTATGAGTCTCAGAAAGACCCCTGTGCTTTTTTGTTGTTGTTGTTCTGTTGCTCTCTTCACAGGCTTTCTCTTACCTTTGCAGCAGATCCACTGTCAGCAAAATTAGACCAAACAAAACACAGACAGGAAACATGCTCTTGGACAACTTCCTGCATTGTGCTTCCTGGAATTCCATTCTGCAGAAAAACTGGATGGATGCTAACTCACGCATCTCTCAGGTTCATTCTTCCTTGTATGGCCTTCCTTCTCAGCCACATTGTCTCTTTAAGGCAGGAGAACGGGTGGAAAGGAGACTGCGCAGCCATCTGGGGGCCCCACAGTTACAGAGGGTTTCTTGGAAGCTCTGAGAACAGAGATGCCCCTTTCCCCTCCCAATGCAGGAGAGCCGCCAAGACTTTAGACAATGCCACACACCTCATGCATTCTGTTAGCCATCATTTTCTCGTGCTCTGGCTAGGCAGAGACAGAGGCACCCTGCATCAAATCTGCATATCAAAGACCACAACTGGATTTGCCCGGCCCAGCAGAAAGAAGGAGAGGTCACACACACTGTATCAGGCTGACGTAAGTGAACACAGCCTTCCCCTCCCTAAGGTTTAACAGCCATCACACCCTCTATGGGATAGGGGGCACAGGGGTGGCTGCCCAATATGCATGAACAGTGGAACTTAGACTTCTAGTGGGTTGGCCTAGGTATGCTTTAACTTTAAGTCACCATAAAAAAGATTCCATCCCAACTCAAAACAGGAAGAAAATGTGCTATTCAAGGCCCCTGAAAAGCCAACAGGACCACAGCATTAAACAGCTATTGACCTGTGATAGACTGTACCTGTGGAAGGGGGTCACCTGAGACTATTGGAGGAAGAGGAGATGGAGGAGGATTCATCTCCAGCCGTACCCTTGGCAGTAAATTTCTTAAGCTTTGGCTGACATACCCCTCCTCCAGGGGACTAGTACCACAATAAAGATGACCCACCATGCTGTGATCGGTTGCCGGATCATCCACATATGTACCTACATCCTAACCAGGCAGGTTTCTCTGAGAAGTGGGCATTTTCCATGAATGGTAATATAGAAACACAGTGTCCTACCCCTAGGGGTGTCCCCTTCTCCTACAACTGGGGTCACAGAGAAATCCTGGCAGCCACCAACATATACCAGCCCCTTACACACCCATGGACACCCATGAAACTGAGTCTCTGAACCAGCCATGCCAAGGACCAGGCCTAATGACCTCCTGGATCGTACAGGTACATACAACATCCCAAGTTCATCCCAACCCTCAAAGACCATATATAGATGTGGCTCATCAACAGACCCCACAAATGACCCCACAACTCTCTACATTTACAACCCTCACAGACCCCATGAACCTTCTCCCTATCCCCCTAGAGCCCTTGACCTCAGCAAATGCTGCCACTCATTAACTGCGTCTTTCTGACATGCCAAGCCATCCGCACCTCACACAGAATAATTGTGCAAGTGTCACTACCTCCTCCCACGTCAGAACCGTGGGTCACAGATGCCCAAAGCCCCCAGACTCACCGCTAGAGCAGTCAGGGCCTCCCCATCCGGGCTCACAGAGGCAGGTATCTGGGGAGACGCAGCGGCCATGCATACACTCTTCCGTGCACAGGGCTGAGGGCATGGGAGGGAAGAAAAGCCAAAAGTTAGAACCAGACATCTGGGCACAGAGCAGAAACCACTTTGTCATGGGTTCCTGGTGCCAAGGGTGCTCCTGACATATCTTTGGCTTGGGGGATAAACATCAAATTTAGTATGAGCTGAGCTGTTTAACTCTGGAATGTGTCTGGCAAGAGGGCACTGTGTCTGCCCCAGCCTTACTTCTTAAAATGAAACCCCAGCCTGAGTCAGCACAGTCTTGGTTTTTTGGTAACATCTCCTTCAGGGGCTGGAGGTGTAGCTCAGTTGACAGAGAATCCTCCGCATCTCATAAACCATATGTGCCATCACACACTTAATCCTGGCACTTGGGAAGAGGCAGAAGGAAGGTCAGGAGTGTGGGCTCATCCTCAGCTGCAGGGTAAGTCAGAGGCTTGTCATGGACTACATGAGACCTGCCTTGAAAAGATAGCCTCCTTCGGGCTAGATGTGGTGACACACTCCTGTGAGCTCAAGAGTTCAAAGGAAGAGGATCAAGATGAGAGAGACGAAGAGAGAGAGAAAGAGACAGACAGACAGAGACACAGGTAGAGACAGAGAGACAGAGAGAGACAAAGACACAGAAAGTTACAGAGAGAAAGAGAGAAGAGAAAAGAAAAAGAAAAGGAAAAAACAGTGGTGGCGGGATGGTTGGTGAGGTGGCTCAGTGGTTAAGAGCACTTGTTGCTCTTCCAGAGAACTTGAGTTCAGTTCCTAGCATTCACATCTGGCAACTCAACCACTTTGTAAATCTAGGATCCAATGACTTCTAGCCTCCACTGGCATCCACATACCTATGGCATATGCTCATATAGAAAGACACATACACATACGATTAAAAGCAAAATAAATCTAAAGATATAAAAATTTCAGTGTTTGATTTGTGGCTCTGACACAAGTCAGAGCCCCCAATCACACTCCCCAAACTCTTGCCACATCTGCTCAGCAAACCTGCCCCCTCCATGTTTTGCTGGCCACAGTTTCTTTCTGCTAAAGCCCCTCACGTAGCAGGCTCCCTGGCAAGAGCAGACACTGTGCCCCCGCCTTCCTGCCCCCCTCCTCAAACATCCCTATTTTGGGGTTCTCAAATGTCAGCAAATCTGCAAAGTATACAAATGCTGAGGGGAAAAGCAACAGCTAATTATAAGAAAGTAATTAAGAGAGACATCCATGATGATGATAATTGTAATTAGAAAGTGCCTGGCAATTTCTTATCATGCAGCCAAATGCTAGAGCCCCGGAGCCGCCAGGCGAGGCAGTGAGCAAAGTTTCCGTCCACCACACCGGCACTGAGGCGTCTTATTGACAGCTAGTGTGACAAAGGGAGATCATTGCTCTCTCCTTTCGATGGAATCCACATCTTCCAAGGTCACCCTTTGCTCCCCAAGAGATCTGTCCCACCACCTAATCCGTCAGCCAAGAATTACAAAAAACCCTACATGCTACCCCCACTAATTCTTCAAGCCCGGGAAATCAGCAGCTATCATCAACCCTGTCAGTCTCCTGGGTGGGCTTGAGATAAAAGGCTTTTACTCTGAAAGCTGTAAGAATTCATCTTGCTGTCTGTTTCTGGCCTGGGACAAGGAGCAGGTAGCCTCCTGTGGTGAGCCTGGAGTGGCTGCCACTGACTCACCAGCCGGGCCTACATGTTTGCTGGTATAACAGTGGGCCAAGTTATGGTTGGTGTGGGGTCTTTTAGTCCTCCCCTAATGCAGATTCTGGCCCCGGAGTTACTGCTCCTTTAGTTACTTTCCGAGCTCTGTCTAGTTCCCAGGGAGGAAAGGCACCGGGAGAACCACTTCACATAACCCACAGGTCAGAGGTCTGCATAGCCTGCCCCCACGATCCACACAGTGGCTGTTGAGGAAGGCCCTGGTTTATGCCAAGGATCTGCCCGGCCCCAGAACTGAACATCCCTAGCGATGGCTCCCCAACTCCCTGACTAGGGAACCAGGCTGATCCTGGAACTGGGGAACCAACTCCACTTAGAGCCACAATGACCTGCTCACTGGGTACCAGCAAGACCCTAGCCAGTCGCTGCTATGCCAAGGACATTCTGAATGGTTCAAACAGTGGCTGTGTGTCCCTGGAACACACAGGAAAGCAGGTGCCCATCTCTTGCTCCCCATCTCATGCCAGCCCCTTGGCCTCTGCCAGCTGCCAGTGCTGGCCTTGCTGCTCTCTCTCCTCTGTCGCTATTCCTGCAGAAGTTGAGGAGCCTGCGAGATGCACAGCTGGGCTTGTTTAGATCACAACTTATCAGCTTCAGCTCAGCAAGGATACCTCCAGCTGTTTGCCTCCTGAGTGCAGAAAGCCCAAACTTTAACAGTGGGGTCTCTGCCGAGGTAGTAGGAGCCTTCCATAAATTCTAAACCTGCAGGGTGTCAGGTAAGGAAGACACCTCAGAGAAGAGAGAATGTTGTGCCCAGCCCCTTCATTGTAAGCACAGACTGAGGCTCAGGGACCCATTATCTCAAGTATATATGGCCTATTAGTCAGTCAGTCAGGAACTCAGGGAGAGCTTCCTGGAGATAGAGGCCACTGAAGGTGGAGGGAGGGAGGGAAGTGTCCTTAGATCATGATACCTTTTTTTTTCCCACTCAGACTCAATACAATACCTCCCCATCCAGGCTAAGGAGCAAGAACATAAAGACAAAGCACAGCACAGGAGGGCTGCAGCTGGCTCTGGGAGGCTCAGCGAGAGTGGGAGCCAGGCCAGACCCATGGTTACCACACACTACGCACCCTGCCGTGGAAGGGACAAGGGTTTCAACCACCTGGGAGAAGGGAAGGGAAGCAGCAAGGGCCCAGCCAACTTCCTGTCTGCCTCCCCATCTCTTCAGATCCCCGAGAGCTGGGACAATCGTAACCCCTGCACCCTTTCCTTGACCAGCAGGAACGGCCTGTGGGTATTCTGAGCAAGCTATACACTGCACCTCATCCCTTGGCCCCTCCAGGATCCTGGGTACATATTGCCACGCACCAGCCCACATACTGCAGCCACAACCTGGGCTTGGCCCTGTGTTTAAACACTGGCCCCCAACCCACACATGCCGAACAAACCATTTCCAGGAATGTGGCTGGGGTCCTATGTTCCCTCTAGACCTAACTCTCCCCTCTTCCTCAGTGCTCTACCACAGTGCCCACACCATCCGCTGGTTAAAACCACCATCCATTCTTATTTCATAGGTGTTATGTAGACAGATGTTTGAATCCTGAAATATTGAAGACAAACACCCAGGGCTGAGGTTGATAGATCTGGATTTTAGGCTAATGTTTGAACATCTGGGGAAGAGAGGAGGAGGAGAGTCACCCAGAGTTTAGTGAAGTTAAGATACCATGACCCCCTTGGGCTGGGGCTGGGGCAGTCTAACTCCAAACCCAGGATCCTAAATTAGCTAACAATGAGTAGCCTCTCCACAGATGCCTGGGACGCACAGTAGCTGTCCTGGAGTAACAGGACTACAGATGCCATAAAGCTCTGGAGGGACTGGGTTAGGAACCTGTTGTAGTCAGATTTAGCTATTTTGTGGGTTCTTTCTTCCACACTTCTCCACCCCTTTTCTTCCATCCTTTCAACCCCCGAACACTAGATAAGAAAAAGAAGGAAAAAAAAAGGATAGAGAGGAAAGGAAAGAAAGAGATCCCTGACTAAAGTCAGGAGTTGGAAGCAGCGATGTTATCATTAGACTACTTCCTGCTGATCAGGGGCAGCAAGCTCCTTGGGTCAAGTTTGCCCTTCTTCTTTCTGCTTCTTCTTTGTATGCGATGACTTAACAAACTGCGAGCAGCAGCAACCACCAACAACCAGCAATAACTACCAGCAACCACCACCAACCACTAGCAACCACTAACAACTAACTAATAACCACCAACAATCACCAACAACCACCAACAATCACCAGCAACCACCAACAATCACCAACAACCACCAACAACCACCAACAACCACCAACAACCACCAACAATCACCAGCAACAATCACCAACAACCAACATCAATCACCAACAACCAACAACAACCACCAGCAACCACCAACAATCACCAGCAACAACCACCAACAATCACCAACAGTCACCAGCAACCACCAACAACCAACTAATAACCACCAGCAACCACTAACAACCAACTAACAATCAACCAACAACCACCAACAACCAACTAATAACCACCAACAATCACCACCAACCACCAATAATCACCAACAGTCACCAGCAACCACCAACAACCAACTAGCAATCAACCAACAACCCAACCTGCCGCTTGGGGCTCTAGCATTTTTATACCCTCTGAAAACTTTCCAGAATTACAAATGTCACACAGCCGCAGAAACTATCTGCAGCTGGCAAAATCACACCCCTACTAGAGCACGAGGCAAATCAGTCAGACGCTGTGAAGCAACCCTGTATCCCACACTTGGGATCAAAACAAAAACTTATTCCTAAAATATCTCTGTTTTCAAAGAAACCAAAATTCTAAATTTCTCGCTATAACCATGGCTCCTTGACTTCCTCTCCCTGGCTCCTTCAGCATTACAGGAGGCTTTAGTCAAGTCTCTCTTTCCGCTGCATGTCCATGAGTTCATGGGCAGGGATGCCAGCCCAGACTTGATGGAACCAGCCTCAAGTCAAGGGAATGGTGGGCAGCACTCCCACTCTCCAGCCCTAGTAAGAAATCTGAACTTCTGCTCCTCCCTCAGCCCCCTCTCATTGCCCTCCCACCCAATCTTGCTTCTAGCATCTTCCAACCTCCTGGCATGCTGGGGTCACTGCTGCTGAGAAGCACATTGGAGTTAGGACAGATGGCATCCAGGACACAGGGGCTCGCCCTACAGGTGTTTTTCAGTGGCTATGCTCACCTCCATCTCTGTGCTAACCCCCGCTCCATTTGGTGGGAGATGGTGCCGGCTAGATCTCACAGGCTGTGGGGAGCAAGCGAATCGATGAAGAGCAGTGTTGATTGGGAGTAGCAAGTGCTAGTCGAGCTTTGCTGGTACTATCACAGGGTTTCCTTGAGCCTTCTTCATCACACACACACACACACACACACACACACACACACACACACACACAGTCATCCTCACTCCTATCCCTCATTGTGACATCTGGTAGGTGGTCTGCAGGGATCTGCTGGCAGATTCCCAGTGGGAAAGAACAATATAACCTAGGTTTAAACCTGAGATTTACCAACTACTATTCTCCACCGGTACCATAAGCAAATGACCCCTTCCCTTGCCTTGAGAACAGCAGCACCCACCTCATAGTTGTTGCAAAGATTAAATGAAATGTTACAGGGCTGGCGAGATGGCTTGGTGGATAGAGGTACAAGTCTGATGACATAAATTCAATCCCTGAAGCCCAAGTGGTGGAAACCAACTCCCATGAATGGAGCTCTGACCGCCACAAATGCACTGTGCCACACGCATGTCCCTGCCCCACCCTGCCCCACTAAAAAAATAGATGTAATACATACACTTAGATGAACACCCAGAAAATAGTAAGTGTCCCAAAGCAAGAGCTGCTGACTATTGAAATCTCTTCACACTCCCACAACATCTGCCCTCTTCCCTCTCTCCCCTTCTCTCTCACTTTCCCTCTCTCTCTTTCTCCTTCTCCTCTCCCTTTCTCCTTCTTCCTCCTTGTCTCTCTCTCTCCTTCTCCCTTTCCTCCCCCTCTCTTCTTTCTTTCTCCTTCTCTTCGTCTCTCTCCCCCTCTCTTTCCCTCTCCCTCTCCTCTCCCTTTCTCCTTCTCTCCACCCTCCCAGGATCATCACATATGACTGTGCATGTATACTATGAGATCTGAACCCCTCACGTTCTCATGATCATGTCACACACAGGACCGTTACATATGCCTGTGGGGTATATACTATGGGATCTGGGCTTGATGCCTAAGACAGACGACAGCTGATACCATACTGGCATTTCCTGTGCCAGCACTTTCGGAGTACCTACTATATACTAAGCCTAGAGATCTTACCCAAGTTACCTAAACTTGCTCTCCACAGTTTTATGTCAGCTTGACACAACCTCAAGTCATCAGAGAGGAGGGAACCTCAGTTTAAATGTCTCCATAAAATCAGGCTTGTAGGTAAACCTGTAGGGCATTTTCTTAATTAGTGATTGATGGGGAATGGCTCAGCCCATTGTGAGTGGTGCTATCCCTGGGCTGTGGTCCTGGTTCTATAAGAAAAAAGGCTGAGCAAGCCATGGGGAGCAAGCCAGTAAGCAGCACCCCTCCATGGCCTGTGCATCAGCTCCTGCCTCCAGGTTCCTGCCCTGACTTCCTCTGATGAACAGTGATGTGGAAGATTAAGCCAAATAAACTCTTTCCTCCCCAAGCTGTTTTGGGTCACTATGTTTCAACACAGCAATAATCCCCCCCCCCCAACTAAGACAAACCTCAACCAAAGGCCATCCCAGCATGCTTTGGGGAGTTCACTATAGCCCCTCTGAGGTCTCCAGCCCCTGGGAGACAGAGGCTACTCCCCCCTCAGTTTTGGTAAGCCCCACGCAGTAGGTGCTCAGTGTCTGCAGGTCCCACATTCTTCTGCCCCCACAGAGCGCAGTGAAGTATCTGTAGGTTACTCAAGATAAGGTCACAGAGCCGACATCCAGGCTACGATCTGTCTCTTGGCTCAACACGGACTAGCCCACAGGCCAGGTGGCCAGAAAAGACAGCATGGTGGGCTATGGAGTAGGAGAGAGGAGACAACAGCATCTGTGCTGCTGACACCAAGTGTTTCATCCTCCTCCCCTCTGTCCTCAGCGCTAAATCAGGATTACATCCTATGAGGAATGAAGGTAAACTCTGTGAGGACCACACGAGCTGTCCTGCCCACCCTGCCTCGGGTGAGACTGGAGAACCGCACCCACTACTCTAGTCTCACTCCCCTCCTTTCCCTACTTTATCCCCGTGAGCTTCCTTCTTTCCTTCCTCTGGAAACAGCACTGGCTGACCTACTTTTTGTAAATAAAGTTTTATTGACACATAGGCACATTGATTCGTTTCCATATCCCAGTAGCTGCTTTTGAATGACAAGGAGAGTGTGGAGGAGTTGTTCAGAGACAGACGTTAAGCTGAGCCCGGAGCATTGAATGCTAGGAGTTTTATGGAGGAAAGCCCCTGCTGCCGAAGGCTGCTAACTGGAGGAGAATGGGCTGTGGATGCTTAAGGGTCCTTCCTCTTTCTCTATTCTACCATGAAATCTCTCTCCAGGATGACCACACAGTAAAACCAGTCCAAAAGGCATAGGAAACACAAAAGAAAGTCAGTCCTGCTTTGGTCCACCGGAGGGAAACAGGGGCACCCAGGCAGACAGCAGATTTGCAGCAGCCACTATGCTGACCTGCTGCTTTATTTTAGTCCCCCTCTCTTCTCCTGGGGGCCAGAGGCAAGCAACATGGCAGAGACCTGAAGACCCGGGCTGTGATCAATGGCCTTGTGTGGCGTGAGTCACTATAGTGAGTGTGACAGGAAAAGAGGCTGTGCGAGACGTTCTTCCTCTCCGCCCGGTGCCAAGCATACCTGCCCAAATCCTGGGATCCTGTCCTCTGCCAAGTGCAGATGTTTTTGAGAGGCCCGGATTACCTGCACATCTGGCTAGAAAGAGGGTGTGTTAGGCCGCCATTTCTCGCCTTTTTTTCTCCTCCAGCCTTACACCCCCCCACCGCGTCCACTTGCATCTATATCACTCTGTCAGTAACATGAGCCCCTCACCTGTAGGTCAGGACCATGCTGTGTATTCCGGAAAATCAGACTACATGCCAGGGCGGCCCCCTTGAGGCTGCCCTCACCCCTTCCTACCCTCCTCACCTTCCTGTGCCAGGGCTGACCTCCATGGACAGCATCCCAGGCCTCCTCATCCTCTAGCCTCTGGTAGGTCCAGCCTGCAGGAACAACTAGCAAGAGACAGGGAGGAAGGTTGCACCGCGTGGGCCTGAGGTCCTGGGAAGTGGCCCTCAGGCCTGAGGGATGGCCGTGGGTCTCGGATGGATGCTATACTGTTTCTTAGCGGTTCCCATCAGCCCTTCCCCTGCCTTTGTTTCTTGTTTTGAGATGAGGCTTATGTACTCCATGCAGACCTCAAACTCACTATATAGCAAAGGATTGCGTTGAATTCACTACCCTTCTGCTTCGGCCTCCCAAATGCTGGGACTGCAGTACACACCTGGTGAAAACACCCAGGATGTGGAGCATGGAAGGCAAGCATCTACCAACTGAGCTGCTTCTGCAGCCCTCTCCTCACCTTTATAAAAACAACCACTTTAGCCACCAAACTCTCCCCAGTGACCACCTCCGTATTACAGCCTCCATCTCTTGCTGGAAGCCTAATCAGTCCAGGGCAATGCTGAGGTCTGAGCCCATGCACATGGCTGCTCTCATCCTGGCTGCCTGGCCACCTGGACCTCAGGTGGAGATGAGCGCATGACGGCACCAGACTTAGTGCTGACTTGCTTTAAGAACTTGGCTGAGCTCCTCCCTCCTTCGGACCTCCATCTCCATGTCTGAAATGAAGGGGATGGTGCTATAACCCACTGTCACTCTACCTCTGGGAATGCAGGGCTATAGAGCAGCAGCGTTTTGGTTTGGAGTCCAAGTCAAGTGAAGTTTGAGGGGAGTTGAAGAAATAGCTCAGTCAGTGAAGGACCTAAGTTCAAGCCTGAAAACCCACATTAAAACAAAACAAAACAAACAAAAAAAGCCAGGTGTGATGATACAGCTATGCAGCTCCAGAGCTGCGGAGGCAGATCCTTCCAGGCTAGTGGGAGACTGTGTAAAATAAAAGAAAAGGTGGTAGACCATGCTATGCTGTCCTACAGACACACACATGCATGCATTCACACACACACACACACACACACACGTACCCACACCCACAACCAAATGGGGTGTATGGGGGAAAAGAGAGGGAGAGAAGGAGAGAGGGACAGAGGGAGGCAAACGCATTTTGGTGTGGGGACAATGTGCTCTGCGGTGCGGACCATAGCTGGAGGGGCAGTCTTTGGGGAAGAAGGCACCTGGGCAGCTAGGTCTCGGGATGAGAGCTCGGCACCAAGCAAATACTCAAGTCAGACTTGGGGCTCTCCTCAGCAGACAAGCTAGGGAGACAACCCTGGCCCTTCCTGGCCACTGGCTGGCCCTCAAGGTGGAGAGCCCCTCCAATCCATTCTCCATTCTATTACCATTCCACCTGAGACGACCCACGAGTCCCCCAGGTGCTCACGGTAATATATTTTGTCTGGCTGCTTGCAAATGGTCTCACTAGTTAATGGAACTATAAAATTCCTTCACATGAAAAGGTCAAGACAAATAAAGACAACTTCCATGCTCCCTAGCCCCACACCTAGTGAGGGCTAGAGAAGGCCTAGGGTCCAGACACAGGTTGGCCCCAGAACCCCACGGCACATGGCTTCTGGAGCTTCCCATGACCCCATCTTTCCCCTGTGCCCCAGGGCACATCGATCAGTCCATTAGCATTCCTAGCAGGAGCCGCAGACCAGGTTGTCATTGGATTCTGCTTAGAAACAAAATGACCTTTCAAGAGGGCCTAAGTGCCAATTCTGAGGTGACTTGCTTAGCACGAATGATTCTGCCATGGCCAAGGTCATGCATCCCTATATGACACGTGTGTCTGTGTCTGTAGAGGGGGCTTTAGAAATCTCCAGGGGGCTTCCAAAACCAGCTAGAGATGAGTTTCACACGGTCTTTTGTAATCACCATCCCTGAGTTCCGTCCTCGGCCATGAAGAGCCAAGACAGCTGGCTCCTCTTCTCGGCTTCAAGACTTGCCTTTGGGTGGCTGTGGCCACATTTGACTCCGTGAGATGAGCCATCAAGTTCAGGAAAGCAGCAGTTCCCCCGCAGGGCTGGCAGGAAATGAAGGGCACAAACCCCTCCTTGTCTGGAGACCCAGGGCTGAAAGTTCCACCCCGCTCACCCGCCAACCTGTGAGCAGGCTCCAGCACCTCAGCTTCCTCCCCTGGTACCCAGTCGATTGCCAGCCTGTGGTGGTGTAGGTTTGTGTATTTTCCTCTGTCACTCCTTAGCTGCATGTTTTCTGAGCCCCCGTTTCCTCTCCTGTCTCATCTGTAATGCAGGGGCATTGCTGCAAACACCAAGCAAGTTAAGACCTGCAAAGCACCTTCAGCTGGAGCTTACAGCTTACAGCTGCGCCCTTTCCCCCTCTTGCTACTGTTAGTATTATTCCTCTTCTTGGGACTGGGCAGAGGACCGGGGACATCATGGCCCCACCGTGCCACTTTCAGAGAATGATCCAAAGGCCTGAGTTAGGGCCAAAAAGAATTTTCTTGTCAGTGGACACAAGGAGGGAGAGACAGCATTCACGGGGAGAGCTAGTGTTCTGGGGACAGGAGGCGGAAAAAGCCGAAGTCCGGGTCAGCTCACTGGAGTACAGGCATGTACCAAGGGGAAGGCCATATGCAACCTTCCTCTTCTGGCTCTCAGAGAAGAGAACAGAAGGCGGTCATGACACGACAGCTGAAACATATCTCTTAAGGAGGCCCAAGAGTTGTGCTGTGTGTAAATGTGTCTACCTGCCATGTTCACTTTAACACTACCTCCTCCAGGAAGCTCCTCATGACTACATAATCCAGCCCTGCCCCAAGCAGGGCCGGGTCCCCTCCCTGCTTCTAGCGCCTGGCTGGCCTAATCGGCCACAGCGCTGATTTCTCCATTCTACTCACTGAGCTCCCACCAGCTCCACAAAGGCATGAAAGGGAACCAGACATGGCAGAAGCCAAATCAAGAAGAGCTGGCCTCTGCCCCGTCCCTTCGAGGGCCCACTGTCTCCCATGTGGGCCATGCCAGCCTGCTTGAGGGCGAACGAATAACTCAGCTGAAAGACCTGGCTGTGCTAAGCCCCAATTCCATGGTTGGATGGCAAAGGGGGTTTTGCATATTTGTTCATCTGTTTGTTTGCTCATTTGTGAAACAGAGTGTCTGTACTTGAGGCTGACCTCCACTTGTCATGTCGCTGAAGGTGATTTTGAACTTCTGATCCTCCTGCCTGTGGCCGTTGGGTGCTGTGATTGTGGGCTTGTAGCACCACATCCTTGCAATGCTGAGATGGATGAGCTCCAGGGCTACCAGAATGCTAGGCAAGCACTCTACCAACTTAGCTCCATCCTAGCCCTGAAAAATGCTTTTTAGAAAAATGCCAGTGACTATAGCTGACAAAGACTGTCTTGTCACAGCTAAGCCCAGCGGGAAGGACTGCAGCCTCCCATCCCATTCTAAAGCATGGGGAGCCATCTGTCCTCACACACCAATGTCAAAGGATAACACCCCAGACAACCTCACCCCCATCGGGGGAGCTCCCTCACACCTCTACCAATCGTCCTAAGATATCAGCCTGACTTGCTTCCAACGTGGCTTCACTGGGAACAGTGGTTTGCCAATGAACACTGCCACCTGTCAGAACACTGCTATCAGCTTTCTGCATTCAGCAAGCCTGCCAGCCACAGGGCCTGATAAACGCCATGGCGTGACAGTCAGCAACCTCCATGGGTGCAGAAGGCCCAGGCTCTGCTCCCCGAAGCTCACCCTTCCCCGATTTGTAGAGGATTTTCCCAATTGAGCTGCTCCAACCCCCACCCCGTGTCCCTGCAAGGAGCAACAGCTTTCAACTTGTTAATGACGTTGGAACATACGGCCTGAGTCAGCAACCCCCAGTGCACGACCCAAGGAGAGAGTTTTTCTAGGTCTATTTTCCCCCGTTTGACAGATGCCAGACTTTCTCCAGAAAGACACATTCCAACTGATTGATTTTTTTCTTCAAGAAATTGATCCTTGCCACCTAGGAGGCCAGCAAAGCATGAGGCTTCTGAAGTGTTTCCCCTTCTTTCTTTCTTTTGTTTTTTCAACACTGATTTGGAAAAAAATGAACTGTTTCTTTTTTAAAATTTGCCTTCCCCAAAGGAGTTGGCCTCTTCTTGGGGGTTGTATGACAGGATCCCCAAAAGGTTGTGATGAAGGATGGACAGATGGAGTGGTGCCCAGTGCCTGTCTTCCATCAGACAGGCCCGGAGCAGATGGGAGTGGGTCAGCATGCGGCCGTCAGCTGGGCAGATGCGGGTGGGAGTCCCAGTGCCTCTCCCTGGCAGGCTGTGTGGCCCTGAGCAATTCAAATGACCCATTACAACCCCTACCCCCACTCTAAGTTCTATCTGGAAAGCACTGAGCAACCCAAGGGTTGGAGAGCAAAACAAGATAAAGTCTATGAAAGGTTCAGCAGAGTAGGCTTCAGCAAGAACGCAGAAAGCCTAGCTCAAGACAGTGTCACTGATTTTAGAAAAGGCAGGATGAATTTGACCCTCAGATAGGCCTAGGGGATGGCTCAGTCAGTAAAGCTCTTGCTATGCAAGCATGAGGGTCTGAGTTCAATTCTCATCACCTATGTAAAAAGCCAGGTATAGAGCATCCATCTTTAACCCTAGATCTACCTAGGGAGGCAGAGATGGGCAGATCCCTGGGGCACACTAGCCAAGCCAGCCTACCTGAATTGGTGAGCTTCAAGTTCAGTGAGACTTAGGCTTACAAACAAGACAGAGACAGATTGAGGAAGCCAACTGAGGTTGACCTCCAGCCTCCACACCACCCCCGTACACACGTGAACACATAGACATGAGCACAAGGAGAATATAAAACATGCTGATCTCAGGCTCATCAACTGACACTCAGAATTGTAGCATCTTTCCAGAAAGGGCCAAACGATGGCAGCCTCCACTTCAGCCAGACATCAGCATTTGTAGCTCCTTGCCTACACTCCAAGCCAAATTCCATCCAGCAGCTCTGTCGGCAGGCAACATCTGCTCTGTTCCAGCTTCAGTCAGCTGCAGCCATACCTCAAGTACAAATGGTTCTCTCCAGCTCCCAGGGCCTTTGCACCAACTGGCATCCCTTCCTCACAGGGCTAATGGAGGCCTCACTCCAAATGTCACCTACTTGAGGAAGCTGTCCCTGGACAACCTCAGTGGGCTAGGTGATCCTGAGACATGCTCCAGCACCTTCCCTGCCCCGTCCTAGTCACATGGTACTGCTTGGCTCTCGACTGGAAGAATGACACTGTTTTACTCTCACGTCATCTACCCTGGGGTCCGGCACAGTACCAGCACTGAGCGGCTTTGTAAACAGCTGTTGGTTATTTGATGGAATGAATCCATGTTGTCCCTGATACTCTGGACAGCTCTGATTACTAGAAAGCTCTACGCTTCACTGAGCTGAAATCTGCCTTCTCAGAGCTGTGTGCAGGGCTGCTTGCCCTTCCCTGCCTCTGGCTCCGGGTCCCTTCTGACTCTACTTGACCTCTCTGTCAGGATCTGAGTAGGCCCTAGACAGACTGTAGGAAGCATGGCTCCCAGCAGGTATGGTTAGACGCATGGTGCCGAGCAGCAAGCCACCTGAGGTCCTTCTGGTTTTAGATCTCATTCCCATGAAAAGCTAAATGAGGGGCTACTTGGCTGTGGAAACTTCTCTGCACTTTCTGGGGGTGATTTCATGAATGAGTCTTCATCACACTGCAGCCTTCCCACAGTGCTGACTGCCAGGAATGTTCCACCTTCCAGGAGCTTATATGTCATTAAAAGATCCCTTTCTACCCTGACCTCCTTTTGCCACCCTGGCCTGCGAGTCAGAGGCCTCTGCCAGCAAACAGATGGTTTACATTATTTAAGATAATGTTTAAAGTCTGCTAGAACATGGTATATGGCTTCTAAGTGGTGAAGACAGGATCAAACTCAGGGATGTATAGACTCAGAGGTAGAGAGACTCCGCCCACCACGGTCCCTCTGACATCCCTGAGCGTGCAAGACAAATGGGTGAAGGGGCGACACCGGCAGCCCTAATGGGGTGGCATAACACAGCAGAATAGGTTCATGGAAGCTAGGCAGAGAAACAGCTGGGGTTAAAGGTCAGGGACCCTCTCACCTACTCATTTTACCCTGCATCTCTTTGGGGAGAAGCTCAGCTTTAATATACTTGAACTTGAGCACATGGCAAGGATGCGAGGCCGTATGCCATTAGCCCTTGTGACAACAGCAGGAGCCTGGACACAGCTAACCATCTATCCACAAGAAAAAGACTAAATCAACACACACACAGTAGGAAAATACAGTCACAGCAACACACACGAGAGCATGAGTGCAGGAAAGCCCAGGAAGGTGGGCCAGAGTGGCAAAGATCAGAACAATACCCTCTGTGAGAAATCACAGGGCGAGGATACACATGTCCTTAAATATACCTCAATCTTCCCTGCATAGGCCACACCACCAGTGAGCCCTCCAGGAGAGTGGCTAGTGGGTGTTCACCGGCTTCTGCAGCTGGTACAGCCTGAGCCAGGAGAACGCGGTATCTGTGCAGAAAACAAAGATTGCTGAAACTGGAGGACAGAAGAGTCTCCAGAGAGCCTCTGTGGCCACTCACAGGAGCCTCTGCTAGAGGACCCCATCAGCACCCATACATCAGCCAGTCCCCAGTGACAATGTGTGGCCACACAGTGCCCTAAGGAATGGTACAGCTGGAGAGTTTGGGGAAAGATTTACCTTTGTCCAGGAGCTAGACTGTGATCTTTGCATGCTGCTAAGCGGAGACCGCAGAATCACTTCCCAGCAGTGACTGAACCTGGACAGCAGCAGGTTCTCTAGAGGCTCCACAATGCCTGAGTGAAGGTAAGGCCGCAGTGAAGGTTGCAGCCATCTCCCACGGGTCTCACCCAACACCCAATGAAATGAAACTTCACATACTCTCAGGATGACTGTTCTGTCTGCATCACACTGGGAGAGCACTGATGCCCTCAAATACAAGCCCCTCGCTCTTGCTCATCCCAGCTTTCCTCAACGTGATCTTGTGAGACACCTGCCCTCTTCCTCCTTCCATTCTTTCCCTCTCTCCAGCTCCCTTGTCACTTTCTGATCTGCAGGAGCCACAGGATTTATACAGGGAAGACATTCTGAAGATGTGTGAAGATAGGAAAAAACTACTATAGAAAGTTGGAAGGTAGAAGAAAGAGGGAGGGAGGGAAGACTGAAAAAAGGCTTCAGTCTCTATTTTTGGAAAACTTAGATACTAGTCATCTGGCACCCTTTCTAATTTCTAGGTTTGTGATTTTTCATTTTGTTTGTTTGAGACAGAGTATAATGTAGCACAGGCTGGCCATAAACTGGCTCTGTAGCCTAGGGTGATTCGGAGCTGGTTTTATTATTGTTTATTCTCTCTCTCTCTCTTTAATGAGATAGGGTCACCCATCTTCCTGCTGAACTTGAACTTGCTATCATGTTGAGGGTGACCTAGATTTTATAATCCTCCACTTCTACACCAAGTTTTGGGATTCCAACACCCGTGCCCCCATGTCCTATTTATACAGTGATTGGATTAAACACAGAGCTGCATGCATTTCAGGTAAGCATCTACCAACTGAGCCACATCCCAGCCCGCTTTCTGATTTCAAGGTGCGTGTTCGTCTCTTCCTTTGCTTCCCAGTTCCCTTAAACAGGCAAAACAGATGTGTTATCCCCACTTTACAGATAAGGAAATTAAGTCTCAAAGTCGAAAGGGCACCTCCAGCATCTTCTCTCTGTGGCCCACAACACCTGTGGTGTCCTCATGGCTGTCACTCACAGCAAGTTGTTACCAGCCATCACCTGTGTGTGTACGCGGGGGGAGGCTAGCAATCTGGACAGTCTTTGCTACCACAGAACAAAGACCCCTGTCTACTCTTCCTTCTAACCTATAGGCCATGCAGAGTGGAGGCCAGATGGATTCTGGGTAGTTGCTATAACAGGCAGCTATGATGGGATGGGGACCGAAGCCTGGCCTTGCAAGCTCAGAGTGCATCGGGCTGTGGAGAGCGCCGCTGCCTCAAACCAAAAAGCCTGAAAAAGGCAGGACTCATTTTCTCCCAGGGGGATCAGACGATAAAGGAAAGGTGATGAGTAATTCAACCCTTTAAACACATAAATAATGTTGCCCCTGCCACCCTCTGCCCCCAAGGGCACTCATACAAGAACTCAACAGAATATTTCATCAGAGTGACAGAAACAGTATGCTGCCCAGAGCGCATCTCAGGGGTTGCCATGGGGCCCAGGCATCCTGGAGGCCAGAGGTCAGGCCTCAGCCCCAAGCTTCGTCCTTTCATACTCTGGGAGACACCCAGTGCCCAGAGCCCTGCTCCATGTTCCCCCAGGACCAGAGCAGGGATCTGCCTGAGTGGCCTTGGATACACTTGGCTTCCCAGAAGCCAACATGAGAGTGGTGACTCATTGCTTGGCACTGGCACATGCAGCCTGACAGGCGGGTGTTTGTGCAGAGATCGTAAAGCATGGGGCTGGGCAGACAGCTGATGGATAAATCACTTGCTGCAGAAGCATGAGCCCTGGGCTCTGGATTCCCAGGCCTCACGTAAAAGCCAAGCAGGCATGGCAGCTGCCTATAATCCCAGCACTTGGGAGACAGAGACAGGGGATTCCCCAGAACAAACTAGCTAGCTAGACTGCCTGAAATTGGCCAGTTCTGTGTTCAGTGAAAGACCCGGCATGAAGTGGAAAGTAGTCAGCCAGGTGTGGTGCTGCAAACCTGTAATCCTAGCACACTCAGGGAGGCAGAGGCAGACAGATCTCTGTGAGTTCGAGGCCAGCCTGGTCTACAGAGCGCGTCCTGGACAGCCAAGGTTACACAGAGAAGCCCTGTCTCAAAACAACAACAACAATTTAAAAACCAATAAAGTGGAGAGGAATCAAGAAAGACATGCAACATGAATTTTCGGTCTCCACATAGATATGTAGAGTACACATATGTGTTCCCAGTACATATACACACATGTACATATCACACACATATGCCCACCTCTCCCTGTCTCTCTCTCTCTCTCTCTCTCTCTCTCTCACACACACACACACACACACACACACACACACACAAATGACAAGAAGCCATACAGTATGTAGGAGAGTTGGGCGGCTGTGCTCAAACTCTGTTTCACCACCTAGGAACTTGGAAATGAGCTAATTCTTAGAGTGACTCACTCGCTGTGGTGCTTTCCCCGTGTGTGTGAAAACCAGCAGCTGGCAATGCCTTTCAGGGAACGGCTGCACTGCACACAGAGGGTGGAGGGAGGAGCGCACAGGGAGGAGGAGGGCAGAGTGTGGGTCTCACTCATCAGCGCATGTCCTTCCTAACCCTAGGGTCTGCTAAGGCCCCTCTCCGCCAGAGCACCCCTGACCTCCCACGTCTTCTGTGCTCCCTCTTGACTTGCAGCTCCCTGGGCCCTTAGAAGCCAGATGGAATCCCAGCTCAGGAGAAGCAGCTAGTCTACCTTGGAGATCCTGTCTCTACAGAGGTCGGCAGTGTGATCTGCAGTGTGCCTCCAGCTTCCACACAGGGAAGAGGTGCTCCCTGGCCGTCTCGGGGCCAGCACCACTGCCTGCCTCAGAGACGCTTTCATCTCCCAGCCTCTCTTCTCAGACCTTGCCTGTAGAAGCTCTGTGGGATCTGCCCCCCACTTCATCCCACCCACCCACTCTGGTTTCTAAATTCTCACAGGGATTTTGAATGCATGTGTGTACATGTGTATGCATGAGTGTGCATTTGCACTAGGATATCAAGAAGACAACACGGAGTATTATTCCATCCTTTTTTTTGGGGGGGGGGCAAGGTTCTATTGGTCTGGAACTTACCAAGCTAAGTTGGCTGACAGGTGAGCCCCAGGGATCTGCCTGTTTCTTTCTCCCTGGCGCTGAGATTACAAGTGTGTGCCACCACACTGGGATTTGTTTTTCCCTTATGGGTTCTGTCTTAGATCTATTTCTGTGGAGAAACAGCATGACCATGACAATTCATAAGAGAAAACATGACTCAGGGACTTGCTTCCAGTTTCAGACGGTCAGTCCATTATCATAATGGCAGCAAGCATAGCACTGGGGCAAGAGCTCAGAGCTACACCCTGATCGATACATAGGCAGAGGAAGAGACACTGGGCCTAGCCTGGGCCTTTGAAATCTCAAAGTCCACCTCCAAAGCCGCACTTCCTCCAACAAGGCCACAAGTACTCCAACAAGGCCACACCTCCCAATTCTTCTCAAATAGTTCCACTCCCTCCCTTGTGGAACTATATGAGCCTAGGGGAGCCTTTATTATTCAAGCCACCACAGGTTCTGAGGATCAAAGCTGGGTCCTCGTGCTTGCAAGGCAAGTGTGTTACCAACTGCCTCCCAGGTCTCATCTGCTAGTTTCTTAGAACACAGAACCCCTGTTCACCTCGGAACCTTCTCCCATTCAGTTCCGCTTCCCAGGTCACCTGTGAACTCCTAAGACTCCCACTTCATAACCCTTTATTTACTCCCTTTGCTTCCTCTTCCTGTCTGAAGGGAACCCCGTGATTGGTTTGCAGAACTCCAGATTACGTTTTTCCTGCATGGAACTGATCAAAAGCATTATTTGTGATTTATGCTGGAAGCCTCTTAATGAGCTGCCAGACCCATGGGATAGAAACTCCATCTCCCTTGTCCATCCTAAGATCTATTCCCAGCCTCAAGCCAGGGCACAGCAGCCACTCCATATGTCAAAATAAAAGTAAGTGAAGGCAAGCGTGAAACTTTGTGGTAGGTAGAGTGCTTACCTAACACACACAGGCCTTGGGTTTGACTCCCTTGTACCTCAACAGACAGAAAGAAAGAGAGAAATAAAGAAGGAAGGAAGGAAGGAAGGAAGGAAGGAAGGAAGGAAGGAAGGAAGGAAGGAAGGTTAGTTAGTTTTTGATAATTTAAATATATTTACTGAATGGATGAAATGGTGTATAATTAGTGTCAGAACACCAGCCAACAGACATCTTTCTTTTCCTGCCCTCTGTTCCTACAGAAACAAATACAGCACCTGGAATGTGGCATAACAATGGGAAAGTCCAGTCTGTGCTGGACTCCATATATTACCCCCGAGAGGTAACTGGGCAAGAGTCATGCCCCAGAGGACTTCCAGCGCAGTCAAGTGGTGCCCCCAGCACCACACAGCCATCAGCAGAAGTGTGGGAATCAACGCAGAGCTGCCCTCTTCTGCCACGATCCAGCTAGACCAGCAGCACTTTCTTTTCAGGGGGAGGGCTGAGGTGGGGTGGTGCTTGGGACTAATGCCATGCTGGATTGTAAGCTCCATGGATAAAAGAACATGTCTGCTTTGTGAATTTCTGTTTCTCTAGCCCTTAGCCCAGAGCCTGGTGCATAAGAGTACTGGAAAAATCAATTGTCCATTCAAGAAATGATATTTTAGCCTGAAAAAGAAAATATTTTAGCAGGGATAAGAGAGGGAGTTCTTTAAATATCTGAAGAAGTGGGCTTGGGAGGGGTTGCCATACAAGCATGAGGACCAATGTTCAGATTCCCTGGCCTGCCTGTGACAGCAGCACACAAGGCAGAGACAGGAATCTCTGGGGCAAGCTGGCTTTCTAGACTAGGAGAATCAGCTCCGGGTTCCGTGAGAGACCCTGACTCCATAAATAAGATGAAAACCAATCAAGGAAGACCTGAAATTAACCTTAGGCACACAGGAATGCACATCACACACACACACACATACATACACACCACATACACACATGATCACAGACACAAAGATAAAAGAATGCCTGAAGTACTGCTATATGGGAGACACAGACTTGGTTGTTTCTCCTGCACGCAGTCCAAACCCTCCTGCACTCCCTTCGAAGACAGCAAGACCCCTGTCAGCCAGTAGAATCATGCTAGACCTAGACAGTCACCTCTGAAGCTGTGAGTCTGTGTTGTGTCCACCCCTCCACCAACACCAACATCCCTGTGGACTTCTGGGAAGGCCAATGATTTCCTCAGTATTGCCCAGAAATCATCACAAGTATGAAAGTCAAAGCACGGCTGCCATTTTCTGCCTGGATCAAACCAGATTTGCAGCCCCCATGTGGCCAAGCTTGTCTATCAGGAGTTCAGTGATGGCACAGAGGCCTTAAGGAGACATCATCATCTAGAGACAAATGCCAGAGCCTCTCCTCACTCTGAGAACATGGGGTTCCTGATTGGGGTGCAGAGAAGAATCAAGACCCAGCTCCCAGCTCCTGGACTCATTGCCCAGTGGCATGTGCATGGGATCTGGAGACCTGGACCAGAGCCCTCAACTCAGCTCTGTGCCTCAGCTACCCCATTTGGCTTTGGTCTTGGTTCCACTGATAGAACTTTGTTGGGAGTCAGAAGACCACACCCTATGTCCTTGTGTAGCTTCCCTGCTGCCCACTGTCCTCTTTTAGTCTCCCTTCCTTCAACAGCTGAGCACAGCCTCACACACAGCCCACAGATTCAGCCTGGGGTACAAGATCATTCCCCCTCCCCCCAGGAACTGTCTCCTAAGTGTCCTCTACTAGAATGCAGGAGCCTTTGCACAGAGAACAGAGGTACAGAAAGGTGCGGAAGAAGGCCCTACAAATGCACAGCGGAAAGGGAGGTGGCCATCTTGGAAAATAGAACCGATTCCTCTGAGCTTCTAAACAGCATTAGCTGACTCAGCTTCCTTTCCCATCCTCTCCTTTGGTGGGTGTGGTGATGGACAACTTTCAAACGACCCCCATACAAAGAAAAGTCTATGAAGGGGACAGTGAGGGCAGCTGTGAGGAAGCCAAGCCCCCTCAGTTTTCCTTCTCAGAAGCCACACCTCCTTGTCACCAATGCAAAAGGGTCAGGGGCTACAATGATTGCCCTATTCCTAGAAGCACTCTGCAGGCCCACTAAAGAGAGAGCTAGTCTTGCTGCTCCTGGGGCTGATGGATGAGCCTACAACCACCCATCACCTAGGGGGCAAGCTGTAGAGGGGCAGGCTGTTTGGTTTCCTGATAGCCTCTCTCTGGAAGATGCTAAAATAGTTGATAAGCCCTTCTAGCTCTAGATTAATTTTCTTTTTTGAAGCAGAATCTTAAGCCCAGCTGCCCTTGAATTCATTACATAGTCAGAGACGACCTTGAACTTCTGATCCTCCTGCCCCCACATCTTCAGTGCTGAGGTTTTAGGTGTGTGCCACTAAGCCTGGGTTTATGTGGTGCTAGAGACAGAAGCCAGGACTTTGTGCATTCTACGTAAGCACTCTACCAACTGAGCTACATTCCCAAGCACTTCTATAAGAAATGAAAAAGTCACCCACGGCGGCCCCTCCACGTGACTTTCCTCATGCTTCCTTGGATGGGTAGCCCTTGCTCTGTGAGGCCATTGAAAAACCCAAGAGTTAGTACTGGAACGAGAGAACGCTGGAATGAATCCATCACAGCAGCCAGCTGGAGAGGTGGGGACTGAGGGGGCCACACTGGGGAAGGATATTAACAGTTGCAGCCAAGCAGAAGTCCCTCATCACCTTTAATTCTCCCAGAGGGAGCCTGTCCGGGTTGAGTTATCTTCCATGGGAAGGAAAAGCCGCCCTGGCCCTTTTAACCTAACATGGATCATAGAGCAGAGAAAATATAACCGCCCCAAACCACTAAGCACTCTTCAAGTCGACTCTGCAGCCTGCCGAAGAGGCAAGCTGGGGGGGGGGGGGGGCTGGGTTAAAGGAATGACATTTATGCTTTCCAGAGGAAGCAGAAGGCTTCCCCGCTGGGCAGAGGCTGTGGGGTGAAGCTGGGAGGGCATTTGCTGCAGGTGGCCTTAGCAATAAGCTCCGACAGGCTCATGAGGTGGCTCAGGGCATCCTGGGAAGAATGGCCACACAGTGGTCAGGTGAGAGCACACAGGAGAGCCCCATCTCTCTCCACCACTTGACTGCTGCATGCTACCTTCCTGCAACACGAACTGGGAAAAACTGTGAGTCGTGTAATTTACCCAGATGGTGGGAGCTCCCGATTGCTCCTTCTCCAGAGACAGCTGTTCAACCACTGGGCCATATGGCTCTCCTTGCTCCACACCCGCCCCGGGAAATCAAACACTTTGTACACGCAACTCTGCACATCTCAGATCTGTCTCTTGTTCTGAGCAGGTAATTAAGACCTCCGGCTGAGCTGCTGTGCCCTGAGTGGCTGGCTGTCCGCACACCAGAGGCCACTTTTTAGAGCTCCATCAGTGTCTGTGCAGTGCTGACGCACACCAGCTCAGCTTTCTTCTGCTGCTGCAGGGCAAGATGGAGTCACTCAAAACCCCAGACACACTCCAGAATTCCCTTAAGGTCACTTTCCGTCTATGAAAGATGTCTTTCTTCCCACGTGGAAACGGGAAAACCTTACATCCACTTTTACATCCTTTGAGTTGTAAAAATGATTAACAGTTAATGATTAACTGTTACAGCCAAGACCAGCTGCACCCAAGACTCACAGACTCTTCCTCGACAGAGAGTCAGGGCATCTTTCCCACGTAGGTGGGGTCCCCAAGTCCCTGCTCTGGAATCGGGATCATCATTTCTCTCCAAGACACCTGCAGGCTGAACCCCAGAAGCCTGGTGACAGGCTTCTCTGAGGCCGTGGCCCCACCCTGCAACCCTCCATCTTCCCACATGTAAACTTTCATGTTGTTTGCCACAGCCTAACGATGGGTGACAGTAGATAGGCTTCCCCTCACCAAAGCACCACCACCATTTTCCCTAACCTTGTTTTGCAAGTCTGACTAGATGGGGGTACCCCGATCCTCACACAGCTGAGAAGACCGAGACACAGAGCAGTTGCAAGTCAGGACGCCCAGGCAGGCCCCCACCCGGCAGCAGTGAGAAGTGAGCCGTGGTAGTTCTGCACCACACGGAACATGAGCAGCACTGACGAGGGGCCTGCAGCAAGCGCAGTGGGACGCTCCTTCACCTGAGGGCCAGGCCTGGCTTTTCAGGCAGTGATGTGCGTGGTGCTTCCAGTGTGGATCCTCAGACAGGTCACTTGCTCCTCTGAGGACGTTTTACGCCTTCTGTGTGGATGTTAATGGTTCGGCATATACATTTTGTTATTGTTTGAGACAAGATCTCACATAGCCCAGGCTAGCCCCAAACTCACTATGTTGCTGAAGATCACTTTGAATTTCAGATCTTCTTGCCCCCACCTCCTAAGCGTTGGGCTTGCAGGTGTGAGCTACTGCGTTCAGTCTATGCCATGCTGGAGATTGACCCCAGGGTCCACTGTATGCTAAACAAGCATGTTACCCTCCCAGTTCCATGTCCACATGTGGAAGCCCGAGACAAGCACGAGAGCTCCTTCCTTGCTTCATTATTTGTTGAGACAAAACGCCACACAACCTCATCGCCTGGGCTCTTCCCCTCAACTTAGCGACACACAGAAACACAGTCAAGCTTCCCTGCCTTGGATGGAGCGGGCAGGTCCACATCACCGCCAGGCTCTCTGCCCAGCCCTCCAGAAACAGAGCAGCTTTTGTGAGTCATGAAGGCCGGAACCAGCCCTTCCGGATGTGGCAAGCAGTGGCTGGCCCTGGTGAGGCCCAGGATGCTGTGGCCACAGACCCCGACTGTGCACACCTGCCATATGCAAACAAGCCCCGTGGCTTTTCCAAGGAGTGCCACAACTACTTCCCAATCTTCGTCATCACTGCGTTTCTCCTGGGCTCCTGCTCTGAGTTATCCCCTTGAGCACCGCAAGTACACTTTCCATTCTCAACTGTCTAGTGATCTTGGCTCCTCTGCTAACTCGGCCCACTGACTCCAACATGAGAAGACCCTTCCTTCTACAGCCACCCTGCTTTCAACTCACATGTAAGAGACCTTGTGAGCCAAAAGGTCTTTTGGTATTACACACGAGCAAAGCCTCAAAGAGACAGAACCCTGAATCTGCGCATCAAGAGTATGCCGAGGCCACGTTGAGGGTTCTACCCATCAGCCGGGTCAGGCTCACAACGGATGCCTCCTCCAACCCAAGGGGACAGCTTGGGAGACTACAGTGCCCTCCTTGTCCTAGGAGTCCAAAGTCAGCTAAGGGGAGACAAATGCCACCCTAGTGAGATCTGTGGGTGTCCCTTTGACCAAAACCACCCTGCCAAACATCAGATGGCATTCGTGTTAGAACAGATGAGATTTGAACCTGGGAACCAACAGGGAATGTAGCCGGAACCCGGGTCTGGCTTCTGGGCTTGCAGGTACAGGTGCTATGTGGTATTAAGGGAGGAGCAATGCTCTTATTAGAACTAAATGGGGGAGGGGGCTCTTCCACAAAATTAATGGAGTTTGCCCCGGGGCCTTCACCTGCCACAGTTTTGGAGTCTAGAGAAAAGGGAGTCCCGACAGGAAAGAGCTGCCAACAGGCCAAAGAGAAGCACAGCCCTGGCCCTGCCCTGGCTTGCTCCCCACCATCAGCCCCATCCAGCATCCTCATCCATCCTCCATCCACTCCAAGTGCTCTCTGGAAGTCCATTGTGCTGAAACAAGATTAAAAGGGACAGGCAGAACAAAGCACGCGCCTCCCTAACAAAGGCTCCTCCACTTAGTAAATTAGAAGCTCTTTCCATCTGACACACTTTTAAAGGGAAATCTTCAATTACCAGGTGCCCGTGGGCCAGGGCAACAAAAGGTTCCACCAGTGACTTTATTCTCAAGCCCAAAGCAGGCATTGAAGTGGTTTTATGTAAGAAAGATACTAATCAAGTCCATATAATTTTGTGCATCCTTTATGGAGGACTGAAGGGCGTTTGAGCCCCGTGGCTGCTTCAAAGAGGTTTCTGCAGCTTCTGCGTTTACCTTGCCAAAAGCTTAGCTGAGCAAACAAACAGAACCCTGTAAATCACGCGCCTACTGATTTACTATCAGGCCTCTGCAGTTTGTTTGGTGGATTGGAATTTGAGAATAAACAGAGACCAAGGCCCAAGGCCCTCCACCTGGCCATGTCAGCGAGAGGAGGCAACTTCAACCCCTCCACCCCCTGTCGTGCCTGTGTCCCTGTGCCATGCATCTGTGTGGAGGCCGGAGTAGGCATCTTCCCCAATTGCTCTCCACTTTTTAAAAAGGTTTTAAATTATGTTTTAAAATTTTGTATATGTTCGAGTATGGAGATTAAAGCTGCTTGGGTAGAGGTCAGCACACTCCTTCCACTATATAGGTCCTAGGGATAGAACTGAGGTCATCAAGCTTGGCACCTTTACCTGCTGAGCAATCTCACTGGTCCCTCCTTAGTCTTTGAGAACAGGTCTTCTTTGTTTGTTTTTTGAAACAGGGTTTCTCTGTGTTGCCCTGTCCTGGACTCACTTTGTAGACCACGATGGCCTCAGACCCACAGAGATTCACCTGCCTCTGCCTCCCAAGTCTCGGGATTAAAGGTGTGCGCCACGATGCCCTGACCCCGGAGCTTACTGCTCTAGCTAGATGGGCTGGCCTGCAAGGCCCCAGCAGCCTGCTCACTGCTGAAATTACAGGTACACCTGGCCACACTGTGTTTTTTTGTTTTTTAAACTTGAGTGCTGGGGATTCACACTTAGGTCCTCATGCTTGCGTGGAAAACACTTTACCAACTGAGCCATCAGCATTAAGGCTGACTTGAAGTTGGGGCCATATTGCTCCCACATCTAGGCAGCACCCTCTTTCCAGATGGACATAGTGAAAGGTGGCCAGAGGGAGAGTTCTTGGTCTGGCCAGGGGACAGAGGAGACGTTCAATGTTGGAACCAGGGCTACCTCCATCCTGGAAATGAGATGGAGAGGGTCTCTGGCTTCTCTGCTCTCACCAGCAGGGACAAAGGAAGTCATTTTGGCTCCCTTGCTGGTGATTAGAAGTGCCGACTGGCTGCTTGCAAAAGGGAAGGAGAAAGCAGAGTGGGAAAAGACAATGGGGAAGGCGACTCCCAGCACAGTCTTGAGAACAGTAAACACAGCTCAGAATGCACAAGTGGGCAGGTAGCACTCCAATGGGGGCTATAGCAGGCCTTCCCATGGGCAGACACACCCTCCACACACACACCAGGTAATGCGCAGAACACAGCCACGCCTGTGTCCTGGGAACCCGGGCACCCACGGACATATGTGTGTCTGTGATAACGAAGAATCACTCTGGAGCCCAGCCTCAGCATATCCCATGAGTACCACTTGCCAGGCCCCATGAGTACCCACATACCCTCTTCAAGCCTCACACACCATCACCACCAGGAAAGGACCACTGGTGCCTGGCTTTACGGCTAAGTAAGTGGAGGCCCAGAAGTTAGCAGACTTACCCAAAGTCACACCGGCGGTAGGAAGCAGCGTACCTGCAGACCCTCCTGCCATGCCCGCAGAGCCAGACTCAGCAGTCAAGGCATCTCCGGGGATCAAAGCATTCCAGAGACTCAGGTTCGGGCTAAGGCTTGCGATGCAGAAGAGGGTGTTGGTTGTTAAAATATTAAGACTCCCCCATTTTCCTGGGGCCAGAGAGGTGAGTCAGCAGTTGGGAGAACTTACTGCACTTTTGGGGGATCCTGGCCCAGTTCCCAGCACGCACACGGTGACCCTCCACAGTCCGTAACCTCAGGCCAGGTAATCTGATTCCTTCTTATGGCATCCACAGAGGCCAGGCACACATATGGTGCACAGGCATACAAGCAGGTAAACATCCATGAAATAAAATGAAATAGAACCTTCACTCTGGTAAAAGTCGGTTGCTACCCTCTCCTCATAATCCAGCAATTACGGGGTTGCCCACCCCTCAGTCCAGGGTACTTCCCAGACTCTAGTCCCTCTAACTTACTGGTGAGACTGCCAAGCCTGAAGTTACGTATTTTCACCCTTACTCGCAGGTGCAGACAAGGTGGGCACAGTGGCACACGAGCTGCAACGAGGGGCCTCCCTCTTGGGCTTTCCTCAGATGTCAGTGGCCAGCATGGTAACAGGGTGTCTGGCTCTCCCAGCCAGCCCCCTCACAGCCCCCATCATGCAGCTGATCAAGACCCTTCAGAGGCAGGTCTTCAAAAACACTGAAGTGGCCATCAGGAGGCAGGGGGGGCTCTGAGCTGTTGCCGTCAACCCTCCTGAAGCCACTCAGCTTCCCTTAATCAAAGAGCAAGCATTAGAGGAGATTTAGGGACCAAGGTGTCCATCGACTGCAAAACTCTGGTAATGGCCACTCTCCTAAGCGCCGGAGGGAGGGAAGCACTTGGCAAGCCATCCAGCAAAGAGTTTCCTCTTTCCATCTGCTGAGTGTCCAGCCTGCAGAGGCAGGGAGCAAGGGACAGTGAGCACCTCAGCTTCCCGGTGGGATAAGGGGACAGCAGTGAACAGTGGGACCCCAGGGAGCGATCTATAGGGCACCGGCTTCTGAGCAGAGGACTCTGATCTGCACTTGGTGGGTAGCCCCAGGGATGTCGGAAACCAAAGGAGCCCGGGTAAGCATGACTGGGCACTGGCTGGCTACTTGGGGTGCTGGGAGCTGTCCATGTCTGGCATTTTGCCAGCCTGTAGGCTATGAAACGTATGTTAAGCTCACAGTTTTATTGTTTGTTCGTTTCTGTAGGATCTCACGTACCCCAGGCTAGCCTCATACCTATCACATAGCTGAAGATGATCTTGATGATCTGATCCTCCTGCCTCTACTCCCTGAAGTGCTGGGACTACAGACCTGTGCCACCATGCTCAGTTTATGTGCTTCTTAGGGTCAAACTCAGGGCTTCGTGCATACTAGGCAAGCACTCAGCACCAGAGCTGTACCATCAGCCCCAAGGGCATATTTTAAGGCATGTCCCTGTCTGCAGAAGCTTACGCATTCATTCATTCATTCATTCATTCATTCATTCATTCATTCATTCACAGAGTCTTGGTCATTTTCTTTCTCACAGACCCCACGTCAGGGTTAAGAGTATTAGCTGCTAGAAATGAAAGCTCTTACCCCTACTGAGGCTGAGACAGAAAGTGAAATGCACGTCTATATTCCGAGCCAGGTAGTGCGCTGTAGAGAAATAGAAACAGGTGAGGGGCAGAGAGCCTATACCTGACAGGACGCCTCAGCAGAAGAGCGGGCCAGGCCAAGTAAGGGAGGGAGGCACAGGCCTGGACTCCTGGAAGAGCCCACGGGGCGGGGGAACAGGAGTACCAGGGCCACCTGTGTGCAAGAGCAGGGGCTCTTGGCGAGATCCAGAAACACAGCTCTAAAACTCTCTGAACCACTGCTCAGCTCTGATCTCTCTTCAGACGGGTGTCAAAACGATCTTACCAAGAGGTCTGAGTTACCTGGACCTGCCTTCCCAGGCTCCTGGATGTCTCTGTAAGACAGCCTCAACATTTGTAGTGGTCTGTTTCATTATGCACTCATTCAACCCTCACCAGTACCAGATGCCCTCCCTGGGGACAAGCCATGCGGGAGACTTGATTCCTTGAGAACTAGCTCCTGAGCTAGAGGGACAGACATGCAAACAGGGCAGCGTCAGAGACAGTGGGGTAAGAATGGCAGAGGGGCCCGGAAGCTGTGAGGCCGGAAGAAGGGGGTCAGGGTAAATAAAGAGCTCATGACATCAACTGCCTCGTGGCTTCTAAGCAGTTAGTGGCTAGAATAGAATCTTACCAGGTTGCTCACACCAGGAGAATCAAGAGTGACCAGTGGGCACTGTGGGAACCGCACACTCGTTCATTCGCTCAGTGATTGACTAAGACCTGACAAGCACTAACAAGGGTTCAAGAACACATCTTTGGAATGAACTGATTTCACGGTTTATGTATCTGTCCTTAGGTGTTTCTCCATCAATGGGAACTCAGCCACTCAGCTTTCTGCTTCCCACTTTCACAGCTCACAGGCTGAAGACCACCATGGTGGGTCAGCCACCTCGGATCACTGGGGACCTCATGTGGCAGCTAGGAAGCCTCCTTCCCCACCACCAGCCTTGTGACATCCCAGCCTGTCCACTGAAACGGCACTTCTTATCCCGTGAAGGAATCTCTCCCACTATCCCATGTCCCCAGGATACAGCAGCGCCTACAAGATGGAGAAGGAGGTGACAACTAGATGGATGGGCGCACAGGAAGATGGATGGATGCGGCTCTAGGCAGCAAAGCTCAGCACCAGGTGTTGATGACCCAAGAAGGTGACATCAGCACTGCTCCTGGTGCCAGCAGCGGGCAAATTCCCCAAGGAGCCCCAGAGAGCCATCCGAGTGCTTTACCCAGCAGCTACGTGGCAAGACTGAGTTTCAAACAGGCCCCTTAAGCTCTGCTTGTGCACACGCACGCACGCGTGCCCACACGCACGCACACACACACACGCACACACACGCCTAACACTGCCAGCTCTGCTACCTACCCTGGTATCCATTGGAACCCACCTCGATAAATTTTTAGAAATATATTTATGTATTTATTTATGCATGAGTGGTGATACATATATGTGGTTTGTGTGTATGCAGGTATGTATGTGTGCAGGTGTGTACATCCAGAGACCAGAAGAGACTGTCAAGTATCTGGCTCCATGACCTTCCACAATTCAAGGGAACTGTTCCGTATTCAGTCTCTCAGAACCTGGAGCTAGGCTGGTGGCCGGCAACCCTTGGCAATCCTTTTGTCTTTACCATCTTCCCAGCACTGGGGGTACACACAGGCATAACAATCCCTGGCTCCTTAGGTGGGTGCTGGGGATTTGAACTCAGGTCCTCATGCTTGCACACAAACCCTCTTACCCACTGAGTCACCTGCCCAGCCCTCACTCACACACATGTTTAAAGATCACCCCAGTGTGGACTTGAACCCCCTCCGTGTTACCTCCTTGCCTACCGTTCCAGTCAAGCCCCACTTCTGTCTTCTATCCATCCATCCTTCCTGACTAGGTAAGGAAAAATGCTGGATTTAGTGCTGCACCTGCTTGATCTTTTACGTGGACACTTGCACTTGCCAATGGCCCTTTGAACTCCAGTTTGTCTTCTGACAATGATCTTCGTTTGCAGTTTGGCCAAGCACGCCACAGACTAGGCTGCGGGTGACATAGAGGGTAAGCTACAACCTTACCCCACTGCGGCCATTATTCTTCGGGACGTTAGAAGGTACAAGGCCCCCACTTCACCACTCACAGCCCCACGCGGCAGGGGCCAAGGGCTGATAGAGGCCCATCACGCTACTAAAGCTCCTCCAAAATACAATAAATCACTCGCTGAAATACAGCTGAGCTCTGACAGAAGTGGAAATTCCAAGTCTGGGAGCAAGGAGACTTTATAAAAGAAAGCGGAAGGTCAGGAACTGTCGCCAGGTCAGTGCAGTCGGACCCAGCCATCAACCCACCCACCTCCTCGCCTCCAGCCCACGCTGGGAGCCAAGGATTTGATGCCCACACGAGGCAGAGTTGGCATCAGCAGCTTCCAGCTCCACTCAGGGATGCTGCCTACCAACCTGGGGGAAAAAACAAGGCAGTCTGTCCCGGGGCTCAAGGGGTAGAGTTTCCCATGCAAAAAGAGCCAGGGGAGGTGCTGGGAGCACAGTCTCCTTCCGGAGGGTTAACAATGTGCCGGGACTAGCCAGGGAAGGTATCTGTACTGCACTGTGCTCAAGGCCATGGCACTGTATGCTTTGAAATGATGGATTTCCTGGTACATGGATTTCACACCAATTAAACAGAGGAAAGAGAGAGAAAAAAACAAATGAAACAACGAAAACAACAACAACAAAACACCCACAACCTACGTCTTTGCTACACACGGGAGTCCCAGCCCAAGCCATGAGATCAGAGGGTGGTCTCAGGGCAGTGGAAAGCATTAGCTGCTTATGGGAAAACGTAAAAGCAATGGGCATGGGGAGAAGAGGCTGAAGAAGAGGTAGCCACGAACTGAGGCCAAGGCTCGGCTACTGCAGCACTGGTGACAGGGGTGAGCTCAGCTCTCCAGAAGCCGTGTAAGAGGCGGATACAGGACACACACACACTCCTCCCCTGGGGAGCTAGAGACAGGAGGAGCCCCGGAGCCCACTGGCCATGGTCAGTCTAGCCGAATGGATGAGCTCCAGAGTCAGCGAGAGACCCTGTCTCTAAACCTAAGGTGGACAGTGGCTGAAAAAGACTCAGTTGACCTCTGATCTCCACTCAGATACATGCTTGTATGTATACACATGTACTCTGCACATACCTGCAAACATGTATGCGGACATGCACACACATACTTGATACGTAAAAAGTGACTCCCTCTAAGAGAAGACATTCTACCATCTCTGCCGCTCAGCGGGCATCGCAAACAGGAGAATGGTTACTCCAAATATTTGAGAATAATAGAACTAAAAGCTCAAGACAGAAGTTATCTAGAAAAAGCTATAAAATAAACATGTTTAAAATAACTAAAGCCATAAACGCAGGAAGAAAATTGTCATGAGAAAGGACCCTGCAGAAAAATGAGCGTGTTTTTCTCAAACAGCTTCAATAAACCTCTAGGAATGAACCGTGAGCAGCTGAAGTTCAGACCTCAGCAGACAGGTTAGTCAGCTTAGCTGTCGGATCTAAACTACGGATCTGAGGCACTCACTCTCACTTGAGACAAGCTGCTGGAGACAAGGGATGAGGGCCTGACACAGACACAGACACAGACACACACACACACACACACACACACACAGACACACACACACACTGACAAAACTAAATAAACATTAAAAAAAAAACAACAACACTGACACATGCTCTTTTCAGAGCATTACAATTAATTCAGAACAGAGTGACTTGGAAGGACTGAAACTCAGTGTCACAACTGCTAAGCCACTGTGCAGGCGAGGGCAGACTCAGGTTTCCAGAAGAAAAAGGGCTAAGACCTCCCAGGGAGAACTGTTAAAGATCCTTGGAGAAGTTTGAGGATGGACCACCGGGGCAGAAAGCTCAACAGTGCAGGAGGACCTGAGTCCCTGCCCCCCCACACACACACACAAATGGGCCTGGTGTGCCACCCACATCCTCATATCCAGATCCTTCAGAGAAAAAGGAGATTGGCGGACCAGGAGAGTGAGCCATCAGGCGAGAGGCAAGGTGCTTTGTGAACATTATGTGCTCTATGTAAGTGGTAACTGTTGCAAGCCTCAGCTGCAATGGCGGAGCTGCTCGCAGGCAGAGCCCTTACTCGGCATGCACTGGGTTCAGTTCCTAGCACCAAGAATGCGCAAAGGCTAGCAGCGCGGTAACAAACCAACAGCACCCAAGTCACAGCTCTAGCACTACGAGCTCACCAGATTGCAGTCTGAGCCCTGGGATGCACATTCCCTCTGTGCACCCTGTCTCCCAAGCCCCCTTCTGCTGCTTCCCCTGGGCGGCTGGGCCTTGTTGGGGGCCAGCCTCCAGTCCTATATAGCCCTGCCTGCTGTTGGCCACACCCCTGCCTGGAGTTACTGCTTAGTTCTTCCGCTTGCGAATCACCATGAAAAGCACAAAGCAGAAGGCAAAGTGCTAGCCTTTGAGGCCCCTGGGAGCATCAGAGGACATTGCCCGGACATTCAAGGGGGCTAGCTTCTCCCCCCGGAAAAAATGAGGCAGAGGAAATGGGACACTAGGGAACTGGACCAACAGTGGCCAATTGGACCACCCCTGCGGCCCCTGTTTTTTCCCCTCCAGCTTTTTGGGAGAAGGTCTGATTGTGACAGAGAGGCGGCTGGGAGGCACCTGCTGGCCTCTCGGCAACCACACTGAAGGTGTACGCTGGAGCAGGAACACAGGAAACCCAGCCCTTCTCAGAACGGCGCCCAGAGGCTCTCCACAGGAGCTTCCCATGAGCAGCTGCAGCACCATGTCAGAGGTTCAAGCACACAGTGTGCTAGGAATCAAGGCGTCCAGGTGGTGCTGACACCTTCAAGCCGCCCACCTCTGGGCAGAGCACAGTTAGCAGGTGCTGCAACGATACTGTCGGGGGACACAAACTGAGGGACTGAGGCAGCCCTGGAGACTCTGAGGAGCTGTGGTAATGCTCATTAAATGTCCTCACTCTCCACCTTCAACACTAGCCCTGGCCCTCTTCCCTCTGCCCTAGGATCCCAAAACATTCCAGTGAGAGGTTCTGGCTTGATGCTGGCAAACAGCCAGCCTCAGAGCGCCCGGGTGGATGGAAGACAGAAACAAGAAACCAAATGATGTTGCTTCTGAAGCCTCTGGGACTTCAGTGCTGTACATGACTGCAGCACAGCCCCGCACATCCAGCCTGATGCCACTATTGTCAAAAAGCAGAGCTTCCCATGACCGCCATGTGTGTGTGTCTCTGTCTGTGTGTGTAGGTGACAGTTAGCTCAGCAGAGACATAAAAGCAGCTCCACAAAGGCAGAGACACGAAGACTCTTTCAAGTAGAGGAAGAAAGACACTTGTGCCCTGTGATCTTTGTGAAATCTTTGATACTTGGCAACCAAAGGCGCACTTGGCTGTGTCTGCAGACGACAGGAGAGGACGGGGTGTGACCCGGGAAAGCAGGGGTGAGCATCCCTGAAGCAATGCTCCAGACAAGGACGGCCACTCTGGGCAGAGGAAATGGAACAAAGGGAGCAAAACCATTCCTCCTAGAGCTGCACGGAGCTTTCTGCTCTCCTGACACTCTGTCACTATGTCTTCTCTTCCTCTTTCCACACACAGGAGTCCTCAGAGAGACCTAGGGACTTGCCAGAGACTGCACCGCAAGTTAGTGGCAGAATCCACCAAAGCTTTCTCTCCCAGGCCACCATCCTTCTGCCACCTGTAAGAATCAAGGCTCTAAGAAGGTTAGTTCAGGATCAGAGCGATAGCCCCTTCCCTGCCTGGAGCCCGTCAGGCAGGGCCAGTTTGCACCACATCACTGCCATGTCCCCTCTCACAGGCTCTCCCACCCTGGAGTCTACAGCACCTCCTGGACAGTTGAGGAAGCCTGAGCAGGGCTGGCTGCCACCCACTCCTTCCATCTTCACGGGCAGGAAGAAGCTGCTGGCAAGGCCATGGGCTTCACAGTGTCCCTCTACCATTCCTATCCTGACCCTCAGTTCCTAAGGGATTAAGGTCTTATAAAGGTCATTTAGGGAGGGCCTAATCAAGCGTGACTTAGGCCCTTATAGATGGAGGAAATCTGGATGCACGTGTGTGTGTGTGTGTGTGTGTGTGTGTGTGTGTGTGTGTGTGTATGTGTGTGTGTGTGACACACATAGAAAAGAAGCATTGCTCTGCTGCTTGGCTTGGCCCTCACTCTCTCGGGTGAGCTCACCTCCCCCGTTACAGCCACAGCTGACTCCTTTGCTGATAGAAGCAGCTTCCCTGAGCTGCTAACATGGACCGGGGAACAGCGGCTCCTCAGGAATCCTCCAGGCCTTCGTCATGGGACTGAAATTGCTGAGACAGCTAGCCTCGTGGTCTGAGCAACTGCTGGGTTCTCAACCTCTCTGATGTGAGGTGGCCATTGTCAGACTACTTGGACTAATATTGTGCAACACAATCTAACAAGTCCTCTCTTAACATATACTCATCCCGTTAGTTCTGCTCCTCTAGTGAACCCTAATATGCACAGTGTATTTTCCCAGGGAAATATTTATGAACCCCCTTGAGCAATTAACGTCAAAACCATGACTGAAAAACAAAGAGAGCTGAAGCCCCAGAGAAGGGAGCCAACATTTGCAAAGGTCCTCCTCTGTGTCTAGGGATGCAGCTGATGCTGGCTCCATTTTACAGGTTTGGGAACTGAGGTAAAGAAAAGAAAAAAAAATCGCCCATGGGTTCATGAAGCAAGAGTATATTTGTCTAACCTGCTTGAGTGCACAGCCCCTGGAGCCACACAGCCTAGACTCAAGCCCTTGTCCTGCCACTTCCTGATTGTGTGACCTTGAACAACTTACTTATGTTCTCTGTGACTCAGTTTCTCTATCTGCAAAATGAAAGAAGCAATGATAACTATCCCACAGGGCTGCTGTTTGGCAATGAACGGGACATGGTTAGAATAGTGCCCAGCTCATCTTGGATGCTGGACTCCATGACAACAAAGGAAAAAGCTGGATGTGGCAGAGTAAAACCCAATCCAGGCCTGTTCTGCAGCGTTGCTGACACATCGTCCTGTCCAGGCCTGCGCTCTGTGCAGTCAGATGTGGTGGATTAACCTCCACCAGCACACCCCAGGGTACCCCATCCAAGGTGGAGAGGCAGCCAAGGCCTTACTCCTAGCCTGGCCCTCAGCCCTGTAACTAGGAAAAGCCTCAGAGATCAGTGCCTGTGCCTTTCTCTGTAGTGTTCCTGGGGCACTATTAATCTGATTTTCAGAGCATCTTCCCCTCCTCCTGTAGGGCGATAGAATTGAGCCTCTCTAGCACAATATAACCCCAGGTCAGGAACCATCGCATCATTTCCGACTCCATCTGAGGCAGGAGAATGCTAACAAGATTCATCACTCTGGGTGGAGGGGCCCTTTGTGAGTAGGCTCCCTAACTGTCATGTTAAGGGGGCTTCCCAGTTTTCATGAACCCCTGCAGTTGAGAAAATAGTCAAAAAGCCTCCTGGAGAGTCCTACGTGACCCACCCACTGGTCAGATGTGGCTCTAAAAGACTCCCATAGGCATAATCTCAGGAAAGTGAAGAAGCTTGCCCAGAGCCACATGGCCCAGCAAGCTGGTGCCAGAACCCTCATTTCTGGGTGTCCCCTACCCAGGAACCCGTGACTACCAGCAACTGTTGCTTCCCTTCTGTACACTATTCCTCCTCTCCTCTGAGCAGCTGCAATCAGACGAGGAAAAAGCAAAGCTCACCTTTCACGGAGCCCTCTCTGTGGCTGTCCCTCTACATCCTGGAACTGTTCCTCGTGATCTGACTGACCCAGGCCACCATCCTCAGAGGAGCTATAGTTTGACCATCCAGACATGCAGTCCTCCTGCCTTCTTCCCTCTTCTGCTCCCCTCCATCCATCCAACCATCTACTCTTTTATTTCTCATCTCCATCCCTCCAGCCAAGTTCTGAGCATCTAGACAGCTTAGCTTAGCCCTGCTCCAGACACTTGGAACTCCTTCTTCTTGACCTTGTACAGGGTCCATTCCAGAAGGGTCCACTTCTCTCCCACCCCCTCTAGGACCTAGAGCTGCGTCCATCTGCCCTGATAATCATGGAGGGTTGGTTGATTTGAAGCCAAGCCCCACTAATTTTTTGCACCAAGCCCAGAGTTGCCTCTAAGCACTGGCACCATGCAAGGTCTTAGAAAGCCTCGAGGTGGGCTGAGGCCCCATCCACTCCCCTCCCATCTCCACAAAGGCCCCTACTTACGAATGCAGAAGTCTCCATTCTCGTAGTAGCCAGGGCAGCACTGGGACCTCCGGCGGTACATGGTCCGGAGGCCACGCCTATATGCCGTCTTATAGCTGATCCTAGGCATGAGGGAGAGAGCCACTTGAAAGGACCGAAAATCAATCTGTCCCGTTTAGAATGATATTTGTGTTAAGCTCTATCGAGGATGCCATTCAATAATTACTTTAAAATGCATGGCGGCTTCGAATATGAAAGAACGCAATAAAGAAAAATCGATGGTGGGATGTGGGCCTCTGTGCTGCAGAATGCATTACCCAAGTGGTGCTGGAGAAACCTGCTGACTTCCCAATCTCTGCCAGACACAGGGCTGCCGAGAAAGCTGCTGGGTGACATTGTGGAGGGCCACAGGGTTGGCTTCCCCTAGGGTCCTTAAAAACATCAGGTTCTGGAGCTCCTAGGAGCCTGGGCAGGAATGGGATTCTGACAGCTCCGGTGCCCAGTGTCAGCCTCTTGAGTAGGAGCCTCTTGAGTAGGAGGGTCTGATGGTGGTAGTCCACATGACCTTCCTAGGCCTCCTGAAGTGGTGTGTTGTTCCCTGGGAGGCTCTAACCCTGCCCTCAGGCTGCAAAGACAGGAGTGGAGTCCCACTGGGCACTGAAAGCCAGAGAGAGACCTGGGTTCTAGTCCTTATGGAGACAGAATTGTTGAGACTTGGGTCTGGGCCAGAGATTTGCGGGTGAGGTTCTCCCAGCAGCCTCCTGAGTCAGGGACTGTCGTCACACCCCAGCACCACGCTCCATTAATTCCATTTCTTTCATTTGTCTTTTAGAGCATTCATTCTTATTTTATGTTCTCTCCCTACCCACCACCCATTATTTTATGGATGAGAAACTGATTCTCAGATAGGTTAATGACTTGCTTTCGGTCACACAGCTAATAAATGTCAGGGTCAGACAAGGAAGGGAAAAGGGGGGGGCACTATGATCAAGGCAGATTATACTCCTATATGAAAATGTCATAATTTGACCTGTTATTTTGTACAATTCATAAAGGCTAATAAAAAATACATTATCCTGAGAATAGGACTGCTGGAAGCAGGATTCAAACTCAGTTCACTCACATTGCAAAGCCACCAGGCCCCAGCCTAATGCCGGGTGCCAGTTCTCTCTGGTGGCTTTCTGGCTTTTCAGAGCATTTCTGAGAGAGTAGGAGGGACTGGTGTGTGGACTGAGTCCCTGGGAGGGATCACTATGGGGCATTGATAGGAAAGTCAGTCAGTGAAGCGCCCAGGCCCTGGAGCCAGAACTCCTTCCACCTTCCCTCCACACCTAGGGGGCTGCCCCTCTCTCCTCCTCTGTGGAGAACGCAGGATTGGGGTCCTTTTAGCCTGCTTCACACGGAAGCCCAGGCCCGGCTGGGAGGCCATTTCTTCAGCCGCAGCCTGGACAACCCTCCCAAATCTTTAAAATTCTCACCTCATGACAAACGACAATGAGAGCCTCACGGGAAATCTGTGATATTTGGGAATGCATTAAGCTAAGGTCATTCTACTTTGTCAAAAGCCTGTAATGGGTAAGCTACTCCCCCTGCCCCACAGAAAGGCAGTCCCTGGTAGGGAAGGGCTTGTGCGTGTGCGTGTGTGTGTGTGTGTGTGTGTGTGTGTGTGTGTTTAGCTCTCAGATAAAGAGAGATTCAGAGTTGACACAGAAGTCACCAAACCATTCTCCCTGCCACACGAGATGACTCCCAAGCCTTCAGATGAGGAGGAACCCCTCACGATGCTCCTCACGGGAGCGAGGCCACCACTGCTCCCGGGTCCTCCAGCCTTGTCCTTCCAGAGTAGGAAGCAGGGCAGGTGGAGTCTGGGGGGAGGCTGCTCCAGGGAGGACACTGGACCAAGCTTCTGTACCCCGCAGACTGCTGGTGCCGCTGTCAGCACTCACACTTTGGGTCATCAGCGAAACCCCATGGAGTTTCATGGAGACCCAATAATTTAGCAAAATCATCCATGTTCCAGGAACACAGCCTATTTTAATGAGCAGCCTCTCACTCACCCAGCCCCCAGGCAAGGGAAGGCTGTATAGCCTCCCGAGACCCACCAGAACAGAGTCAGTGCTGGCTCCGGAAGAGCAGGGTTCGGGGCAAGACGGGTGCCAGCTGCTGCCTCTGCCCCTGGTTAGGGCCACAGGCAGGCAAGTCCAACAAAATGGGCTGTGCTAGTACGACGAGGTGGGTTCAATTGCGCCCGACTGGGGCTCTATCCACGAGGATCCATGACGCAGAGACCAGAAACGCCCCAGAGCTGCGCCCTTCCCTCTTGGTGAGGAAGCTGGGGTGCCCATCCATCAGCTTTCCCTGTGGCAGGTTGAGGGTTTCCTGCCAACAGGTCTTGGAGCCTGAAACTTCCAGCCAGAAGAGTGCGTCTAAGGGTCTCAGCACACCAACATTGAGAGCTTGGGGCACGCAGCACGGGTAGTGCACAAAGCACCTGCCCCACGGGGCCGCCCATCCTCCACCCAGGCCTGGGGCGTGCTTACCGGTGCCGGGTGCACTTGAACCAGTTGAGGATGTCTGCACATCGTGTGTAGTAGATCTGGTCAAAGGGGTGCGCATAAGACTCCTGCACTGTCACAGCATAGCTGAGGAGCAGACAAGAGATGGAAGCCGTGGTCAGCAAAGGCCGAGCCCGTCCCACCTCAGACTAGCCCAGCCCACAGTCCCAAGACCAGGATCCAGCTCTGACCTCTCCTCCCAGCTCCTCGACTCCTGGACCTCAGCTATAACCCAGGCCACATCTGTGCCGGTTAGTGTTAACTGTCAGCCTGACAGAATCTAGACATCAGCTGAAGGGTGTGCCTCTGAGCACACACAGGGCACACAGTTATCCGGATCGAGTGAAGTGCGGGGGAAGATCCGCCCACCGTGGGTGGGACAGTCCCCTGGGCTGGGATCCTGAACTGCATGAAAAGGAGAGCGAGAGGCCAGCAAGCAGCATGCGGTCTTTCCTTCTGCTTCCTGAGGCGAGGATTGTGACCAGCTCCTGCTGTGACTTCCCCACTATGGCGGGCTGTGAGCCAATATAAATCTTTTCTTTCACAAGCTGCTTTTGTCTGAACAATTTATTACTATGATAGGGAAAAAAACCCAGACTATATCCTTACTTTTTTTTTTTTTGAGACAGGTTTTCTCTGTGTAGCCTTGCTGTCCTACACTTGCTTTGTAAACCAGGCTGGCCTCGAACTGTCTGCCTCCCCGAGAGCTGGGATTATAGGCATGCGCTACCGTGCCCTTACTAACTCTTAACCCAAGTAATTTTCATAAATTGTATTTTACTTATCAGACAGTAAAGGAAGGTTTGGTTTATTCCACATGGCCCTAGAAGGCAGATTCAAGAAATCAGAAATATTTTATATCATCCAGATAGGTTGGTACATACCATTTAGCCTCAGACATAGAAGATTTATTGAGCCCAGGAGCTCAGAGGAGCCTCGGCAACATACAAGACCCTTTCTCTAAAATAGTGATAATATGTTTTTTTGGATATTTATGGTGTTTTGTTTTGTTTGAGACAGGGTTTCTCTGTGTAGCCTCGGCTGTGTGAAACCAGGTTGGCCTTGAACGCACAGAGATCCCCCTGCCAAGTGCTGGGATTAAAGGTGTGTGTCACCACACCTGGTCCTTACAGTCTTTAAAAAGTGTGTATGGGAGATGATCTTTAAAGCAGCTCTCAGTAAGTGGCCTTGTCACATACGTGAAGAAACTGAGGCTGGGAGGGGCGGCCGACCCAGCTCCACAGCCGGCATCAACAGCTGCTTGTATTAACAGTGTCTGTCCCTTTTTAAACCCTTTAATTCCCTTCAAGTCCCACTGTCTTGGGTGTGTTTGTGTACGGGGGCGCATGTATATGAAGGTGTTTGTGTGCACGCGTGTGGAGACCTGAGGACAACCTCTGGGGTCGCCATCTTGCTTTATGAGACAGGGACTCTTGCTGGCTGGGAACTTGCCAAATAGACCAAGGTGGCTGCATCGAGTTCCAGGGATCCGCCTGTTCCTGTCTCCCCAATTCTGGGGTCACAAGTGCTCATCACCATGCCCAGCTTGCTTGCTTGTTTAATGTGGGTTCTGGGAGATCAAACTCAGGTCCTCATGCCCTCTAGGCCAACACCTGACCACCTGACTCTTCCCAGATACTCTTATAAAGTAGGGAGAAGAATTAATCTCACTTTGCAGAGAAGGAAAAAGTAACACACAGTAACTTCCCAGTGGCCTCCTGGTCTATTCCTTCTCTAGCATAGCTGGGTTTCATAGTGGATGTGTCTCCAGACCTCCCAATGAAGAAGTCGTTTGCATCCTGCCTGTTAGCTGTAACCTAGACCAGCAGGAGAAAGCCACCGGGAACCGTTCTGGCTTCAGCAGGACAACTTTGTCACCCTGGCCAGGTGATGTGAAGCGGCACCGCTGACGCCTGGCTGCTGACGCGTGGCGCACGCCTCCTGGGCAGGATGGAGAGCGTGTCAGGAATTAATTGCCATGTAGACTGCTCTTCCATGTTTTCCCCAGAAGGCTCACTGACCTGGGCCAGATGGCCAGGCCCAGGCGGTAAAAGCCCATCTGCTTCGCCTGAGGAAACTGTTAGTTCATTTGCGAGGGGGCTGAGGCCTGTGGGGCCTCAGTCTGCTCCCTGATGCTGGCGAGGTAAAAGGTCTAGAGCCCTGCAAGGAGGACAGGAATGGCCCACAGTGCTCAGCAACCCAGACAAGTGGGGGATCTGTCTGACACAGAGGATGATGAAGACAGCTCTCAGTGCGGGTACCTGGGAGATGTGACTGACAGGCAAGTATATGCCAACATGGACCAAAGCCCTGTGGATCACCAGGCCTTAGGACACAGAGGCGGGTCAGCATCCCCTCCTCCCCGCTGCTTCCCACAGGTCTTCAGCTGAAATTCCACAGCACCACGCTGCCATGCTGCATTTTGCAAGGCTGTCTCTCCGAAGGGGAATGAATGAGTCGGAATCTGGGCCTGGAGGCCTGTGTGGAACCCATCGCTCACTCTCGTGTCCTTAAACATGTCATTGAACTCCCATAAGCCTCCATGTCCTCACTTGAAGGTGTATGACAAATACGAGGGACTTCACGGATTACTGTGAGAATTAAAGGGCAGCGACAGTGGTATATACCTCTCATGGTAGAGAGAAAAAAGAAGAAAAAACACTTAAAATGCTTACTGAGTACATAGTAAGTGCTTAATAGATGCTAGCCTTCATCAGTATGACAGGCAGTGATTCTCCCCCTGTGCAAGGCATGGACCGATCCTTTCTCCTTATCATGTTGGGGGCAGGATAAATGCCCACCCTTGTGGAGCACTTGGGGTTTCAGCTTCCTGTTCCAGCACTGGCTGAGGCAAAGGAACCAGCCCCAAAGGTAGGAAGAATTAATGTCACGGGGCTGCACCTCGCTCTGCAGGACTCCCTAAGCCGAGCGAGTCCAGCTAGAGGGTCTGTACAGGGCCAAGTCTCCAACCTGACACGTGCACCCTGCTTTCACGGCTGGGTGCTTTAACGCTGCTCACTTGCCAACATGCTAATGAGGGCTGATCCATCTTGTAGCACCAGGCTTTACCAGCTGGGGGCGGGGCACTGCCCTGGTTTTTGGGGTAGAGGGACATAATCAATGAGAAGCCCTCCAAAGGTGCTAATCCAGCCAGGGAAGTATCCCCGAGAGCTCTCTGAGGACCAGGCTGTGTTTCCGGAATGACACAGACTGGAGCCTTCTAAACACAGTGTCGGGGCGCTTGGCTGGAGGGGAGCTTCACTGCTGGGTGGCTCCCTGTTCTCTCCTGCTGGCCATGGCCTGAGCTGAGAGCTGCGGCCACCGGCGAGTCAGTTCACTCCCAGTGTTCTTACTTTCCAAAGATAAGACAAGTAGTTTGATTTTTAAATTTGTGTAGATCCATTATGAGTACTAACACAAGGGAGGCCTCTCTGTGAGAAAGACCTAAACTGGAGCCTTGGAGGAAGACACAGATGGCCAGAGAGGCAGCGGGAACCCTAGAACCTGGCTGCTGCATCAGCCTCACCTGGATGACAGACAGGCTTACCTGAGGAAGGAGGCCCCAAATCAGAGACTAATAAGGAGCCCTCATCTATCAGTGAGGCTCCCTGAACTCGGGGAAACAAAGGCTTAGATTCACCGACCGGGAAGAAAGGGGAAAATGTGAAAAATGTAAGACTGATTCCGAGTCTCTGGGCTCCGTAGCTGGCATTTGCGCTCTGTGTGGCCTGAGCCAGAGCTGCCAATATGACGACAGCGATTGTAAAACACACTTGTGAAGCTGGCTCCCTTGCTCTTCCCACAAGCCTTTGAGGTGAGGATATTTACTTCCCTGCATGGATGAAGCTGGCTGTAGGCTCACGGCAGATCGAGAACCCCAAGAAGCGCAGCTGGCAAATAGAAAAATCCAGGTTGGGGCGCCCTGAAGTCACCACAGATTTTTTTTTTTTTTTCTTTTGGAGTCTTCCCAGAGCACCACAGAAATACCCTTTGCTTCAGCCTTGATGTCATCACAACTTTACACAGGCCGTCCAGTCACCAGGCAGGACACTGGAGAGGGCACTGTCCCCCTGCCTCCAGCCAGTCTTCCTGGCCCACAGTGTCTAGGCTAGCCCTGTGCGTGGTCTTGTGAGGTTCTCCCCGCCCAGGCGCTGGCCATCCATCCTCTTGGGCCCATCTTACTTTCCCTCCTCCACCATCCATTTCCCCCGTCGGGTCTTCATCTTAATTTTATTCATTTGATTTATTAGTGTCTAAGTGGCAGAGTCATCCTGGTCAGCATGGCCAATCAATTCCAAGGTTTAATTTGGTTTTTCCTGATTGGGTCTCTGGTCACTGTCTTTCTGCTCACCAAAATCAATACTTTAACCTTGTGCTTCAAAGTCAGACCATCTGCAGGGACCTAGCCTAGACAGTAGGACTTGCTGCTGCAGCCAGGATGCAGCAGGCTCTCTGCTGTGGCCCTGCCTCTCTGTGCGAGCTAGCCTCCTGCCCTGATCACACCGAAGGCAGAAGAGACCTGCTCATCCTCCCCATGGCACTCATCCACTCTGCCCTTGCTGCCAGTTCTTGGAGACTATGACAGACATCCCAAAGTCCAAGATCAAGACATCTAGGACCAGAATCCATACCTCCTCACTCATGCCACCACACTAGCTGTACACAGCGGTAGACTGCCCTGGGCCTCTACTCCCTCCTCTGCAAGTGGGTGTGTGGGAGCGGATACTGTCAACTTGACTGGATCTAGACTCACCTAAAAGGCAAACCTCTGGGGGCGGGGCCGGGGTGGGTTCTAGACTGGGTTAACTGAGATTGGAAGATTCTGCCTCAAAGTGGGCCGCTTGGCTCCTTGGGCCTTGGACTGCCTAGAAGGAGAACAAGCAGTTGTTTATCTCTCTGCTTCCTCATGTGGCCAGCGGCCTCACACTCCTGCAAAACCATGCTCTCCTTGCTGTGATACACTGTACCCTCATGTGAGCTATATTTGTTAGATATTTTGTCGTAGCAATGAGAAAAGTCCCTAGGACAGGGAGGGGATACACAGGAGGAAGGGCAGGGCAGACAGCCCAACAGGACGACATCACCGGAAGTTGCTTTACCTTAGCTTTCATTTTGAGCTGCCCTGTCTTGCCTTACCGCGTTAGACATCCAGTCCTCTACAGCCAGCAGCCGCATCACCCAACTCTGGTATTTCTCTAGAGTGCCACACTGAAAGAGCCCCCGGGGAATGGAAGCTCTGAGTTGCCCACTTACCTCTCCCAGTGGCTACACACATTGGGGTCCTCAGGGTTCAGAGTGAGGGCAGCTTGCAGAAGGGAGACAACAAGGAGGCCCACTGCGGATAGCGCCATCCGGCCCTGTGTGAGAACAGAGAAGAGAGGGGCTTACTCACACACTGGCTTCGGCATCTGTTTGGTGCTAAGATTTGGTTCTCCCTCAAAGTGAAGGAACGGGCACTAAACACCCCGGCTTTCCCACAGCTGCCACACAGCAAAGAACACTGAATGTTTCACACTTACGTCACTGACCAACAGGGCAACAGCTCTGAGCAACTGAACAGTCTGAGTCACGGCTCTAATATCTCCCCAGGAAGAGGCCCACATGCAATGCATTCACTAAGTTTCACCGCATCCAGCGCTTTCATCCCTCCAAACCCAACGTCTATCCTTGATCCAGAAACCTAGATCTGGCCGTTGTAGAGTCAAGGCTCTTCCCTCTCCCTCCTCTTCCTTTCTGGTGAGGCTGTGTCATCCTGTCACCTCCTACTCCTCCTATGCCAAGGGAGAGAAGCAAAATAGTTGTGTGGCCCACAGAGGAACTGAGCTGAGACAGCCCTTCTGAGCATTCTGGGCACCGGCCACCTGCAACACTGGGCCCCTGTTTCTCTTTCCTTGTAAAGAATATCAGAGCCCTGGTGTCACCAAATATCACTCCTGCTGTGAGATGAGGGGCCAAGACAGTCAGATAACGTGCTTGCTTTAAGGAAGCAGCATGCCCAGATTGTCAAGGCCCCTAGATACCAATGTACGGGGAGTATTTAGTGCAGGAACAAGGTCCTGTGTCGCTGCACTAAACACTCAATGTCCCCAACTTGGAGACACAGGGCAGTGAGGACACTTTCCGTGGAGCTGGACCTCATGAGTCCCAGTGTCCTGTGTGAACTGACCCAAGCCCGTGACTCATGGAAGAGGTGCTATTGTGATTCATTTAAAGGTTTTAATGAATCTAGAGGAGCTTTTCTTTTCAACTATTGACACTAAAAGAAATACACTTTCCATTAAGCAGGGCCTTTGAGGGTGTTCTAGAAAACAGTTTGACATTGGAAATCAGTCCCCAGATTTGAAATGGTTGGCTATGTAGCCCATAGGCCCTGCGTTCTCAGACGAGGACCATTCCTCCTCCTCGGAGGACAAACACAAATGGCATGCATTTGCACACATCTGCAGACACAGCTCTGCATGCAGCTCCCTGCAGCTCCTTTCTCCTAGAAGCCTAACTGCTCTGCTCTCCACCTCAGTCATTTCCTTGTTAAATTCTTTCTTAAACAGCTCCCTCGGCGACAAGCAAATCATCACAAATTCCATGTAACCATGGGGTCTAAATTAATGACTAATGAGGCTGTACTTTCTACATACATTCTGGACATCACCAGGCTAAGTGAAGATTTAGCTGGAGATCAAGGGCATGTACAGATGCCTTGGGGGAAGGAAGGGTGAATCCACTGTTCCTCTACATTGGCAGAGTCCAGATCAGCTACTCTCCTGTTCCCATCCTCTCCCCTCTCCAGGCCAGCAGCAGAGACTCAGCAACCTGGAGTCCAGCTTGGGGGCTGGTGCCAGTGTCAACCATCCATTCTACCACTTCATTCTCCACTAGGAGATTCAAGTAGATTCAGGAGAGGGCACCTGTGCTAGGGAGAGTTGGAGAGCCAGGGGGGACATGAACGTCTTCTCTGCAGAGGTCTGGGCTGATCAGGCCTCTCTGGGAGGAATGAGTGAGACAGAGAACGAAGGAAGGTAGGCTAGCCTTGAATGTCTACTGCAGGGAATGTTTTGTCTCTGTTTCCTCAGTGGCCCTGAGACACACTTGAGCAGGCCCTGTTACCTTCAGCTTCTTTCTCCAAAGGACTCATGGCAGTTTTAAATTCAGTAGGCTCTGGCTGTCAAAGGAATGGGCCACAAGATAAGAGGAGATGAGTCCTCTGGCTCCTGTGGACCCATGTGACTAAAAGGATGGCTACTTGGATGATAGCCGTCATAGGCAAGCTCTTTAGAAGTCTTCCCTGAGCCATGTGTGGTGGTGCATGCCTTTAATCCTAGCACTTGGGAGGCAGAGTCAAGTAGATCTCAGAAAGTTCCAGGACAGCCAGGGCTACACAGAGAAACTCTGCCATTCCAGGCTAGCCAGGGCTACACAGAGAAACCCTGTCATTCCAGGACAGCAGCAGCAGCAAAGTCTTCACTAAAGCTCTTCTTGCTGAGTAGGGTTTGAACCCCACAGTTTACCTCTTACTGGCAGGGATCAGTGGAGACTGACCATGGCAGAGAGGTTAATGGTTATCTGAAAGAGTGAACACACTAGAAGAGATGGATGGAGTGGGGAAATGGTATTTAAACTGACAGTCTGAGCTTTAAAACATCAAGTCCTTATGGAGGGCCATGCCCAGTTCTAGTGGGGGTAGGAAGAGGAGGATGGCCAACACTAGGGAAGAATGACAATGCCTCCCAGGACCCTAACACTCAGAATCTTCCCCAGAGCCTGGCCAAGCCTGAGATGTATCCTGGGCTGTGGGTGTGGCTCAATACTACAGCAGCTGCATAGTGTGCGCAAGGCCCTGAGTTCCATTGCTAACACTAACATCAACCAGCCAGCCAGCCAGCGAGCCAGCCAGCCAGCCAGTCAGTCAGTCAGCCAGCCAGCCAGTCAGCCAGCCAGCCAGTCAGTCAGCCAGTCAGCCAGCCAGTCAGCCAGCCAGTCAGTCAGCCAGTCAGTCAGCCAGTCAGCCAGTCAGTCAGCCAGTAAGTCAGCCAGTCAGTCAGTCAGTCAGTCAGTCAGTCAGTCAGTCAGTCAGTCAGTCAGTCAGTCGGCCAGTCAGTCGGTCAGCCAGCCGGCCAGCCAGCCGGCCAGCCAGCCGGTCAGCCAGCCAGTCAGCCAGCCAGCAGTCAGTCAGCCAGTCAGTCAGCCAGTCAGCCAGTCAGTCGTCAGTCAGTCAGTCAGCCAGTCAGTCAGCCAGCCAACTAAGAAGCTGGACAGATAGCTTAGTGACTAAGAGTGCATGCACACATGCACACACAAACAGCCCTTTTTATGAGGCTAGGCCTGTTCATTCCTGCTCCATCTCTCCCTCAGCCTGCCCTTTGTCTTTAACTGTCCAGTCAAGCACCATCTATTACCCAGCAGGGCTTGACAAAGGCCAGGACCATCGAAAACATCCCTATTGGGCCCCACAAAGGACAGCAGAGACCCGGTGTACCAGAGTGGCCACCTTGCCCACGCTGCTACCTTCCCAGCATGCTTCCTTTATCTTTCCGACATGCTGTAAGCAACCAGTGGTGGGGCAGAGAGCCCTACCCCTCCGTTTCAGAGACCAACTCCCAAACAATGGTATCTCCTCATCTCTGACACTTCCATTAAGAAGACAGAAAAGCAGCCAGAAGGAAGCTGTCGGCATATGAGGGCGACTCCTCCCCAGTCACTTTAGGGAGACTTCCTGGAGACTCTCGGGGAGCTCACAAACCAAAGACATATGCTTATAAGATGACCAAGGGAAAAATCAATCCTGCCACCATGGTTATTAGGGGACTCCATTTAGAGTGACAGAGGTTAACATATCAGGCACCGTCGGGGCATTAATAATTAAATAGGGAGATGCCCCAGGATCATTTCAGAGGGAGACACATGTAAATAAGTCAGCTGGCTTCTTCCCTGTCCCCTCTCCTTGCATTCTAAGAAGCAGAGAGAGGAGCCAGGTTCCAGAGTTAGGGAGCTTCCTCCCGCTTCAGAGTGTAGGAGGCTAATGAATGGAGGGGCAGAGAGGGAGCCAGGAGGTGTGATCCACACCTGCAATTGGGGTCCAAACAGTCCATGCCTCTGCCGTGGCTTAAAGGAGATCCCCTCAGGATGACTGAGGCACACTGAGCAAGACAGGGAGCAGCAAGTGGCAGACCCGGGAAGGCCTTGGTGGAGTACACTAGACTTGGGTGGCTAGAGCATGGACAGCGGAGGCAGATGCACACTGGGATGGGAAGGCCAAAAGTGGCAGAAGGCACTGGAGGAGCCAAGTGGGAGAAGCCCCGGCAGTGGCCAGATGGAAACGTTGGAAGGGGCTTATGTGGAGTGTTAGAGTCCTGTGAGAACATGACAGAAATGTTTCCAGTGGAGGCTCTCAGGAATGGCTAAGCTCTGCCGCCTGCTACATCATCAGCGCAAACCTCACTCGGGCTTTGGAGGGACCTGAGGAGAGTCCTCTCTAGCACGGCCAGCTACTGAGCAGAACTCCTCATGACCCCAGTGTGGGAGGCTCTGCTTCCCTGGCTCAAGGTCAGGTCTGCCGGGAGGCCTGGTACCTGTCGGTTTGTACCCTTCCCATTTGTATGGGTTTGTTCTGACTCTTCTAGGCTGCCACTAGGTATCTTAAGAGACACTGACCTTGGGCTCAGTTTGTATGAAACACCAGGCTCAGTGTCCAGCGCTACACAGACTGATCCCAGCATTCGAGAAGCAGAGGCAGAAGCATTGGAAGTTCAAGGTCATCCTACTACACAGTGACTTCAGGTTCGGTGAGTTTAAGATATATGAAGCTTGGGCAGTGAACAGGGAGTGAGAGAGTAAGAGAGAGAGAGAAAGACAAGAGACACAGAGGGAGAGACACAGACAGATACAAAGAGAGACAGAGAGACAGACCTTGCAGCAAGGCCCCCCTCCCTACCCAGGAGTCCTGCTCTGGCCTGGATTGGCCATGAAGACTGAGGCAACTTTGGCAATGCTGGCATCCTCAGGGGCCTCTGTTCTATCTTTAGACTCAGGTCAGCACCTGTGGAGTTCAGTCTTCTTGATGGCATCCCACGCTTGGCCAGCCACCAGGGGCTCTCTTAGCCAATGGGTATAAACTGGGACAGAGGGCAGATAGACAAACAGATGGCCCAAGGACCTGTTGTTATAAAAGTGATTGTTCGTCTGTGCAAAACTCCTACTTCCTGTTTCCCCTCCTACCTGCCTTATCCTGAAGGTGATAAAATCCTACATTGAAGCCTCCTCCTCTCTGTGTCCCTTCTGATGAGTTTCTCCTTCTCAACCAGTTTGCACTGGCATCAGAGGGCAGCATTCAGACACTGTTTTCTGGACCTCAAACTCCTGATCCTCCTGCTTCTGTTTCCATGGTGACTGAGACTACAGGCCTGTGTTGATTTAGGCGGTGACTGGGATTGAACCCAGGACTTCTAGCATGCTGGGCAGACACCCTACCAACTAAGCTACCCTACCACTGCTTTATGGACCTGGGAAAGGTTCTCCTCCTTCAACACAGGGGGTGGGGTATAATGACTGCTTGGAATCCATGCAGAGAAACTGGGAAGAGCATATGTCCTGGTTTGCTTTCCTATTACTATAACAAAACACTCTAACCAAAAGTTCCTTGGGGAGAAAGGGGAATAATTTTGTTAACATTTCCAGGGCACAACCTATCACTGAGGAAAGTCATGGCAGATACAAAGGAAAGATAGATTCCTGAAGAAATGCTTCTTGCTGACTTACTCAGGCTCATGCTCAGCAAGATTCCATATGAAGCCCAGGACCACCTACTTAGGGAATGGTAATGCCCACGGTGGACTGAGTCCCCGTATCCATTAACAACCAAGGCAGTCCCCCAGAGATGAACCTGATAAACATAATTACTCAATTGAGAGTCCTTTTTTCAAGTAACTCTAGGCTTCATCAGGTTGACAATGTTAAGTACAACATGGTGCATGAAGACTGATGACACCTGTCATGGGTCCTGGATGCGACAGGGAAAGCATAGACCCATGCATTTGGGATCCCTACAGATGTCACTGCTCCAAAGCTGCTCTTCTGTAACTACCACCCAGACACAGCCTCTTCATATTGTCTGGCCTTAAAAAAACACTCTTATTTACCTTTCCATACATCTTTGCCCTTGCCCCACACCAGCAGAACACCCAGGAGCAGGCGTTTCTATCCGCTGCCTCCATTTCTGTTCCCAGTACATGGAGCGCTGCCTGCATTGAGAGGGATTCTCTGGTCATCTTTGTCAACCACTTAACTGGTTCTATAGCCGGCCTCAGCCTCCGTTCACCCCAAATCTTAAGGACACCTGTCTTACGGGACAGAAAACACCCCTCATCCCGTGAGCATGAGGAGCACACAGCACGCGGAGCTCTGTGAAACACAACCCAGGAACACCCATCTGTTGGCATCAGTGATAGTAGGCACCCGGGACATCCTGAGTGTGAATCAGAGCCCTCTGTCTGGGCCTCCCCACCGGCACTGGCACTTGTCTGCCCAGGGAGGCAACACAAGGCAGGCATTGAAGGCTGCAACTGAGGACGAGTAACATCCTGAGCTGCCCATGAAAAGGCACTTTCAGAAGCCGGGACTGATTGTGCACACACCTCACATCCCTCCTGGCATGTGGGTGCAGAGAGACTTCTATCTTCTATTTATAGGACATACACACACTTCTGTTATTTTTCTGAATAAAACAGAGAAGCCAAGTTTGCACACAGGAGGCCAGTACCAAGGTTACTGTACAGTCTAGCCACCCTTGCCCCTTCCCTGCCCCTGGCTCAGCTGGCTCACCATCCCCAGACCTATTTCTCTGCTGGGGTCTGATCAGCATGAGTTGAAAGGAGCCCCTAGTTATCCCACCAGGGGCTGGGTTTATGCTGATTGCCTTCTAATCTCCCTATATTGAATCAATAAATCCACATCTCCTAATCTCCAAAAGTTCCCTTGACTGCAGAGTGCAGAGTGCCAGTTCCAATGGGGCAGCCCAGACAGGTGCCTGCCCCTTGGGATAAATCAGAGGAGCCTTCAGTCCCCTCTCCCGACATGTTAAATGTCTTCCTCCAAAAGCTCATCTCCACCACCCTGATAAATTCTGTGTTCCCCTTGCCTAGAAAGCCTCACACTGCAAATCTCAAGAATGACACTAGGGAGGCTGCCAATGACCATCCGTCAGGATCCAAAGCCTGCCCTGTCCCCTTCATCCTCTGCCCTGCTAAAAGCAAGTAGCCCTGACACCGGGCAGGAGGAAAAGAGATCATAGCACAGCAATCGCATAGAGATCCTCAGGATGCATCTCTAAACTAATGGAGTGCTGGCCTCCTGACCCACTCCAACTTCTCTGGGCTCTGTGCACCCCCCCACCCCCACCCCTGTGTTCCCCACTCCTGAGCAGGCAAACTCACATTCGTGGCCTCCAGCCCTGTGAAGATGAAGGCAGAAAACTTATCTGTGTTCTTAGACCATCCTATTTCTCACAAAGCAATTATCTCCATCTTTCCATTTCTTTGCAAATCAGGGTACCCTCAGCCAGCCCGGCTACTCCCTACCTCACTCCCCATATGCCGGCCCACTCTGTGTCTTCTGCTCTCCCAGCTTCGGAGTTCTAAGAACTATAGAGTTCCTTGCACCCAGGCTCCATCCTTAAAACCTTCCAGCCATAATGCAGACATGCAGGGACTGGGGTCAACCTTGGGGGATGGGTCTCATTCCTGCCCACTCAGAAAAAAAAGTTTTCTCAAACCACGGGATGTGATCACAAGTGCCTGGGTGGGCAGAGAGGACCAGGCACTGAGTCCTGGAGAGTCGTTCATCAATGGAAAGTCAGTTGTCTCCAAGGTGTCTGTGCCCTCTGGCCAGCGAGCCACAGGGTGTCAGAACTAGTCAGGAAACCATGCAGCAGAGGTGCTTTCCTCAAGGATAGGTGACAAGGAGACTGTAGGGCTCGAGTAAAAGACTAGGACTCAGCAGGGATGGGTTCAAATACTAACACAGCCATAGGACGACAAAGCTCAGTGAAAACCCCTGCCTGCACTTCTGCATTTCCCTCTCCTTTTCTTTTTTGGGCAGGGTATCAGGCTGACCGCAAACTCTCTATGTCGCTGAAAATGACCTTCATTTTCCAATCCTCTTGCCTTCACCTCTGAGATTACACCTGCTTTATGTGGTGCTGGGAAGGGGGTCCAGCGCTTTATGCATGCCGGGCAAGCACCCCAACAACTGAACTTCATCCCGGGCCAGGCTTCATGTTTTTTTGGACTGTATCACTAACATCACTAACATCTGAAAGCTACACAGTGAGAGCAGGTGAAGTGCTCTATCCAAAGAAGATGTTCAATGAAATATTCATTTGCTCCTGACGCAAAGCCTCCACCTCTGAGACCCTTGCAGCCCTGTAATTTGGCTGCTAGAGTTTCTAAGAAGCCAGGAAAAGAAAAATTGTGGCTAGGAAAGTCTCTTGCTGGAGAACCTGAGCTCAGCTGAATAAATGTGGGGTTGGTCAGGGCTGTTCCTAACTGCAGCTCCCCAGGTGGGCCCCATCATTCGTTTCAGCCACGGAAACACTGAGGTGACTCAGGCTGGGCCCAGCTCCAGACCCCCAAACACCGGCTGCAGGTACACGGGAATGCTGTGAGGGGCAGGGGCCTTGGAAAGAAGCTGGTTCAAAGCATCACGGCCTTTCCCTGCAGGAAGCCTGAAGCAAGCACAATGGGAAATCAGAGACCTTTGCTCTGATCCATGTTCCATAGCCTGGTGTCCTCACTGACTGAGTGAGGTCCAAAGACCTCACTTTGCTTTAGACCAAAGGCAGCTCTAAAGCGCCAGTCTTAGAGAGACGTGGGCCTGAAGCAGCGTGAACGCCACCTCCGGCACGGCCACTAAGAGTACAAATGTTAAACACCTCGATGGAAAACATGTGTAGGGTGCTAGAACCTGTGGTTCTAGCACTTGTTAGGGGGATGGCTGAGGCAGGAGGATCACCTGAACCAGTGGTCTGAGACTGTTCTGGGAGACACAGTACTCAAAAACGAAACAGAAAGAAGAAGACAATGTATGCACATATAGAGAGGCAGAAAGATCTGGAAGCTAAAGACAGTGCTTCATAGGGTCTTCACATGGAGGAGGGAGCAAGAAGGCAAGGCTTGTGGTTTCTAGGTGGTTTTTTGTTCTGATGGTGTCCTACGTTTAGCATTATCATCAAGGCATTGGGGTAGCAAAGATATATAAAATAATTCACTGCCAACTGGGCTGACACGGCTGGAAGATGACCCTGACGTACTGTGATGTGGGAAACACAGGTTATAAAACAGCTCAGGTGGCAGAGTGCCACACCCATGCGAGCTGACTGAAAAAGCTGTCCCACCCAACAGATCTGAGACTGCCACCCCTGGGGACAGTGGCCCCTTTATGAAGCTCCCCAGGAGGTCCTTGAAGCCCTCTGGCAGAGGGGAGCCTACCACCTCCATTGCATATCCCCAAGTCTTCTCAGTGAGCAGATCTGGGCTGTGATTAAGAACATTATACTATTTCAAAGACCCAAAATGATCAGATGAATGGGAAAAATGGATGGTTAATGTAGATTTTTCTCAGCTTCTATTCAGGATAACCCATGAATCAGGTATTTGGATTATAAAAGAAATATATTGCAAGCCTTTGTTCCCAATGCTGACGAATTCTGGCTCAGAGCCTGGCCAGTTCAGCCCTGCTGGGCACCTCATCACCAAGGCAACAGCCAGTTCCACAAGGCCCAGAATCTCAGGGGGCTCCTGGGTCCCCAATTCCAGTTCTGCATATCAACTGGGTGGCTTTGTAGGCGTGTCCAATCATCGGGATCCCAAACTTCTTCACCTTTAAAGTGGGAGAGTTAAAAAGCCCAGCTCACTTTGTTAGTCCATTTATTGATTGGTTGTTTGACTCCTTGTTTAATTTGTTTAAATTTTCATTTTGTTTATTATTAGTATGTACACAAGAAGAAGAAAAACAGAGAGACGGACTCGGAATGAGCACATATGTGCCACAGCATGCATGCGGAAATCAGAGGACAGCTTTTGAGCTGTCTCCTTGCCCTGTGGATTTCAGAGATCAGACTCAGTTGATGGTGCTTACACAGCAAAAATTTTTTACCCCCGAGCCACTGAGCCATCTCGAACGTCCGGTTTTTTGTTTCTTGAGTTCTTTGTAAATTCTAGATATTAAACTGCTGTCAGACATATAGCTTGTAAATATTTTTTTCCACTCTATAAGCTGCCTCTTCACTGACTAACCACTTCCTGTGTGGTAAGGAAGCTTTAATTTCATGAGGTCTCATTCACTAATTGTTTCCTGAGGAAAGATTTTAAATAAATATATAAAGTCATGCATATGTGTGTAACAGGAAAGCAAAAGCCAAGGGCTGGAGAAATGGCTCAGTAAGTAAGAAAGCATAAGACCCTGAGTTCAAATCCCTAACGCCCACATAAAATGCCAGGGATGGATGTTTACATGTAACCCGCTGCCAGTGGGGACCATAGAGACAGGAGCTTGCTGGCCACCAGGCTAACTTGAGGCTCCATAAAAGACCTTTTCCCAAAGGAATAATACAGAGAGTGAAAGGGCTGCCTTCTCAGGTCTCAAGGCCCCCATATGTTCAGAACCTCCCCCACCCAACCACACAAAGAAAGGGAGCATGGGGCAGGGCAGATAATTCAGTAAAGGACAGGTTCCTGGATCTGGTATCCAGAACCATGTTCAAAAGAAAAGCAAGAAGTGGTAGCACCGACCTTTTGTTTGTTTTCTGAGACAGGGTTTCTCTGTGTAGCCCTGGCTGCCCTAGAACTCCTCTGTAGACCAGGTGGTCTTGAATTCACAGAGATCCACCTGCCTCTGACTCCCGAGTGCTGGGATTAAAGGCGTGTGCCACCACCATCCAGCCTGGCTCAGATTTTTAATGCCATCACTGAGAAGTCAGAGACAGCCTCTTGCTCTGGACTCGGAAAAACATGGGAGATGGGAACTAAGGAACTGCAACCAAAATTGCCTTCTTCCTGAACTACACACATGCACACATACACATACACATACACACATGCACACATACATACGTGCACATACACACATAAACACATACACACACACACAGCGGTAGAGTAACATTTTCTAGGGGAAAGAGAGGACTAACAAAGGGCAGTGGCAAGAAGAGAGAGAGTAAGGAGACTATGAAGGGAGGCATATTTAATATGTCAGGTATTTCGTATGAAAGCTTTAAAAGTTGAGGAAACCAGAGTGGAGCAGGTGCCTCTAGGGCCCAGGCACATGCTTAGCATGGCTGCGCTGGCACTGCTCTCCAGACGGACTGTGGGGGCAGGGCCTCAGCACAGACATTGGCCCAGGGAAGGGCTGCCTTCCCGGGGTGCATCAGGGTTTCTAGAAAGGACAGAGAGGAGGAGACTGGGGATGATGTCCAATAGGCCCATCTGACCCACAGTGGAAGCTAGAAATGATTCCAAGGCTAGACCAGAGGCCAGCGTGGCCGTGACTGACCTGGACCTCGTGTGCGGCTGCTCTCTGTTAGAGGTGTTTGTGGCCGAGCAATGACCCTGAACTCTCATTTCCTGGAAGAGCAAACTGCTCTCTCACCTCCTAGAACTTTTCTGCGCACCGACCCAGCCACACGGTTCCGTGTGACTCACACCCTGTCCCTTGTTGCCCCAGGTTTAATTTGCCGAATGGCACACAAGCCCCAGATTCTGGCCTGATTCCTCGTTGTTTGTCTCAGTATTTTCCAGGAAATTGTTCATTAAGGCTAAAAGCACCTGCTTACTGTAAGAGAGCATCACACAAAGCCCCTGTCACGGGCCCCCAGGAAGAGCATTAATTAATGAAAGGAAAGCAACCAAACACGTTATAAATTAAAGGTCTGGAAAGAAAGATCTGGTGTTTATTGGATTATGAGAAAAGGCTGAAATAAAATGTTATATCTCTAGACCACAATGGGGTTAAAAAAAAAAAAGCAGGAGGAAAGAAATTACAGAGGGTAGCAGGGTAACGATCTATTTCTGGAGTGACTAAGGCCTGGGCTTCCATTAAGGGAATTATAAATCAATTGTGTTTTGTCTAGGGGCATATACGTGTGGTGTGTGCTAAATTAAAACCCTAATGCATCAGGTAGTTCCTTCCCAGGGCTCCATGGAAAAATGCTAATGGAGGCGTTTAGGCCTTCAAAATGATATGACAGCTTGTGAGGCGCGGATTGGGAGAGTTGAGTTCCTGGGTCACTAGTCAGGCCAAGCAGGACTCAGGTCACCCCGAGCACCAGGGTGGTGAGAAAATTGCAGCCCCTCCTCAGTTAACTGGAACCTTCCGTTAACTGGAAGGTGGCCGTGTCCACAAGGGCCATCAGGTAATTCTTCTGCATCCCAGCACTATCCAGAACAGTTTTTCCTCTCTCTCTGAACAGCAGCTTTCAGGGGCTGAGGGTGCTGTTGGTCGGTAGAGTGTGGAAAGCCTGGGTTTGAGGCCTAGCAGCATATAAAGCCAGGTACTTTGCTGCATGCCTATAATCTCAGCACTTGGGGAATGGAGGATCAGAGGTTCGAGGCCATCTTTGACTGTACTGAAAGGTGGAGCCTGCCTGGGCTAGAGACGCTGTCTCCAAGGGAGGAGCGGAGAGGGAGGGGGAAAGGGCATTTTCCAAAGTGTGTTGATCATGCATTTTACTCTGTGCTCATAGCCACTATCTAAAGATCTTTGGGAAGGATCACTCAGAAATCATACAAAATGTTCTAAATCCAGAGGGCTTTCACCCAGGCAGGATCGAAGGGGTTACACACAAAAGACTTTTGGTAATCGGCACAAGAACGACAGAAAACTGCTTAACTTCTGGCTCCAGGACAGAGTGGGAGATCCATGCCATTCTTCACCACAAAGCTAACGCAGGGCAGGTCCCTACCAATACCAGCTTTGCCCTGCTGCTTTCTGCTCCTTCCCCAGACATCCCCAGCCCAACCCGGAAATGCTGAGTCACCACTAGGTAGAAAGGGGGAGCTCATGCCAAGACTAACCCCCTGCTTCCCCAGCGGTCTAATTCCCAGGTATGCCCACGAGTTTCTAAATCTGCCCATGTGGGCACTCAAGGAGGTAGGAAGGATGGGAGGCAGGCCAGGGCTGGCTAAACCCTGATAGGCCTCTGACACAGGGCTCTTCAGCTGTGCCAAGAGGACGAAGAAAAAGACACAGACCAGGGCTGGGTTGGGAACAGGCAGGTGGAACCCTGTTAACAGGAGCTAGGCATGGGTAGCCAGCTAGAAAGCTGGGGTTGGAAGTTCAAATTCAAGAGGACACTGGGTATGTCGAGCCCTGGGAATAGCCCTTGTTGGATCTGACCTGGATGTCCTTGGAGCCAGAGAACATTCCAGCTATATCCCAGGCAAATGCCAGGGCTGGGGAGGAGTGGGTATCTCCTGAAAGCCAGCAGCAGGCCAGGCACTAGGCTGCCACATGTTCCCAACTCAGGCCTCCCCGTGACCCTCAGAGAGGGGTCATAATCTCCACATGTAGGTGGTGAGAAGGAGGCTTACAGGCAGCTGTGCGTAAGTTAGGTGCTCAGCTCAGGACTTCCGTCTTGCATGTCCATCACTCTGCTCACAGACAGGTCTCCATCCTTTGGTCTTTGAGACGTTCTTACATAGCCTAGGCTGATGTCAGAGTTACTATGTAGCAGTCAATGGCCTTGAGCTTCTGATCCTCCTGCCTTCACTTCCCACATTCTGGGACCACAGGTACATACCTCCACTCCTACGGGATGCTGGGAACTGAACCCAGGGTTTCATGTATGCTCAACTCAGCTTAAGTCTTCATATTTTAGCCTCAGGGGCTTATACACATGTATGTGAGAGAAAGAGATAAGGGAAGGTGGGGGAGAGAGAAGAGGGATGGGGTCATCTCTGTGGATTCACACTCCTATGAAGTGAAGGGCAGACACTCTATGACTGTGGGGACAATCCTAGTTCAGAACTCGGAACATGGTCCCTTTGATGCTTCGGTGTCCCATTGGCCAAGAGGAGGCCTCTGTCAGCCAGGCTCACATCTGAAGCACAGTGGCTACCAATGACTAGGAGCTGCTTTCTCATGGTGATTTTTGGCTCTAGTACACACCTTGGGGTACATGGTTGTATACGCACTGAACCTGACTGGGATTTGAAAGCCCCTTTGGCTCTGATTTGAAAGCAGGGACACGATGAGAGTACAGGAGCCAGGAAAGTGACCCTCAGTGTCAATAGCTAGGACACTCAGCACCCTGGCCCAGGGCGGCTGGATCCACAAGGTCCTGTGTGCATTCGTCCCTGTGTCATTCCTGACCCAGAGACTCTTTGACCCAGAGTCCTGCATCAGTGGTGCACCGTGGAGCCATGGAGGGAAAGACAGGGTAGCCCTAAAGCAGGAGGGTGAGCTGGTACCTGACCACCGCCCTGAGGGCTGGCAGTACAGAAGCCAATCACTGCCAAAAATCTGGCTAGGAAAGGTAAATGTAGGGTTCAGTACGGAAGCCCTCAGTCCTTGCCATCTTCCCTGCTATCAGAGGACTGGAGGTTTATTGTCCAAAGGGTCAGTTCCCACCCCAAAGGTCAAGCATGCATTTCTGCCCCAGGAAGAAGCAGGACCTGCCCTTTCTGGGCCCCAGCCCTCCCTGACGTGAGAGCTGATGTGTGCATGCCATGGTGAAAGCTTAGCCAACCTTAGATGTACTCTGAATACACTTCAGAAGCAGCCTATCTTGTTTTTGAGACAGGGTCTCTCAGTGAGACCTGAACCTAACCAGTTCAGCTAGCCTGGTTGGCCAGCGAGCCCCGGGGATGCCCTGTCTTCACCTCCCCAGCAGCAGGATTATAAGCGCTTAGCACCACTTAACACAGGTCCTGGGAACTGAACTCAGGCACTCATGCGTGCAAAGCAAACATCTCCTTGATCCCCTGCTTCATTGTCAGCTCTTCTATATGGGTTCCCCAGGATGCTGGGGTGTGGAATGCCACAGCCCCGTCTGCACAGCTCTCCAGAGCATTTCTGGTGACATCTCTCCATCTGAAAGAACATATCCAGGCAGCACAGGCGCCTGGCAGCTTCCAGATCACTCCACAAAGTGGAGATGAGGATAAAATTGCCCAGGGGGAAGGCAGAGCAGACATTTACTTCAAGCCAATTTCACCCACTGTGGAGCAATCACTAAAGCCGAATGGTAGAGCTGTGCACACATGTGTTGTGGCGTGTCAATGCGAGGAAAGGAGTGAGCACATACGACCGCCAGCCTGGTGCAGCTGCTGGCAGAAGGACCTGTGAGGGGACAGACTCTGCTAAGTTTGTCCCCCTAAGGAGGACCGGAGCCGAGTACCCAGCCAAGGACCAGGAGAAACAAGCCAGAGGCAGAGCAGCCGGAATCAGATCTCTCCCTCTGGGTCTAGTCAGCTGTGTGAGCCTCAAATTCCTGTACCTTTCTGGGCTGCTGCTTCTTTTTAAAATTTTTTTATTGATTCCTTCTGAGTTTCACACCATGCACCCCAGACCCTGTCCCCTCATATTCACCCTTCGTCCTTGCAACTTCCTTTCCCCAAATAATACACACACACACACAGCATAGAAAACACACCATCGTGGAAGGTGTAGTATGTATGTCATAGTGTGTCCCACAGTCTATCCCGCTATGTCCACACATCTTCACTTGTAAATGCTCATTGCAATGAGTCATTGGTCTGGTTCGAGATCTCTGGCTACTGTGATGCCATGATCCTGGCTCCTCACCAGGCCTCCTGGCTATCCTGTTGTTGTCCTGGGTCATGCAGATCACGCAGTTTTGGGAGAGCAGGACTGGCCCCCTTCATGCTTCCCAACCATTCACAGATTATGTAGATTTTGGAGTGGGCCAGCTCAGAGCCCTAGATCTGGGCCTTATCCACACCATCAGGGTGAGCTCTCCAGCAGTGTTCTGGCTAGCTCACCCAGTGCCACCATTGGTGGGAGGCAGGGTCAGCTCTCCTGCTCTCATGCCCTTAGGACTGGCTCACCCACACCTAAACCTCCAGAGCCAGCTCCACTGGGCTATCTGGGCTGCTTCCTCAACAGCAGAAACTATAATCCCTTCTCAAATGCCTGTCATTCCAAGAAAATACATAGGCTTAAAGGCCGACATAGAATATTTCCACCAGCCACGGGGCCACAAGACAACTTCTAACAGCTCCTCCGGGCCTCAGTTTCTCCACTCATATAAGGAAGTTGTGGACTGGTGAGATGGCTCAGCAGGTGTGTGCTGCTCCAAGCCCTGTGATCTGATGATCCCCAGGACTCACACAGCTGAAGAAGTGAACCCACTCCTACAAAATACTTCCCCCAATAAAGAAATGTCTTTAAAAATTTTTAAGGAAGTTGTCTGATAGTCCTGCCAGTGAAGGTCCTTCTCTCTTTCCAAAATTCTTGGTGAGTGATAGCAGTAGGGGTAGTCAGGGGGAAGAGAGTTCATTCTGGTGTAATGTCCACACCTGAGTTTGTCTAGACCCATCTGATTACCAGCCAAAGCTGGTCCCTGTGTTTGCACAGAAGTTAAGCAGAGAAATCAGGAGACCAGCCAGAGCTCAAACAGCTGACAACAGATGAAGCTGATCTTGAACCCAGGTCTTTGGATGCCCCAGTCTAACTCTGGACCTCCTCCATCATGCATCTGGGAAATGGAAGGGAGGCTCTCAAGCAGGCCCTCCCTGGTGTGTGTGAGGCTGAGGACTCAGTGGTGAGGTCCTCAGAGGCACACTGGAGTCTGCTACCAGAACCTACCCATCCATCAGCCTGCTGCCTCTCCAGCCCACTCAGAGGCCTTGCTCCAGTGTCTCCTTGCTTTATAGGACAGAGAGGCAGGCTGCCTGGTGGCTGCCACACTCTGCCTCCATCTCCCCACATCTTTCCTACAGGAATTTATTTTCCTTCACCAGGCAAGCAGCTCCTGAAACCGAGCCGCATGTCTCGAGTAAACTCCTAGAAACAAAGTTTTATTCCCATAACTGGACAGCCACTCCAGATCCTGCTCGGGTCTGCCCAGCCCTCAGACACCCTTTTCCAGTCCTCTGTCTGCAGCCTACCTCTGTCTTCCTCTACAGATGACCATAACCTCATCCATAGTGCCTTGACCCCAGAAGAACCTGCATCTCACAACAAGAACCCTGAGGAGGACTCATGAGGTAGGAGGCTCCAGGGACAGAGGTGATTAGTGGCCCCTTGATCTTTCATCCAGTACCTTGTCTGTCCCTGGGAAGCTCTCTGTTGAGGGGTGGGGTACAGAGATGCTGGTACACAGGATGGAGTGCCTGCTCCCAGGCAGCCTCACACATGCCAAGCCACATTTGATTCACCCTGGCCACACTTCAGGGCTGTCTGAAGACAGAGGTCTACTACCTTAAGCTGCTAGCACTAAGAACGTTGGTGCAGATCAACAAAAACCAAACGTCTATGAATAGCACAGCGTGTCGGCATAGGTACCTTCTAAGGCTCCACAGAGAGCTCTGGCCACCTACTAGGATCACTGAGGAGAGCCAGCAACAGGATGACCTGGCCCTTTCTCCATCCTTCCCCCTTCTTACCGCCAAGCACGGGTACCCATGGACTCTCCCTGCCTGCCAACTCTTTGCTTCTGCTTTGAAGTCACAGGCTCTTCTGCCCTGCAAAGTGACAGCTAGAGCCAAGTGAGGAGGAAACAGGGACAGTCCAGCCCGGATCCCCAGAGACTTCAGCTAGTTCCTTTTCCTATTGCTGTGGCCCAATTCCTGACCAAAGACTTCAGGGTAGATAGTTTATGTGGCTCAGGGTTCAAAGGCACGGTGCATGCTGATGGAGAAGGCAAGGAAGGATGGTGCGCCTGAGGCAGCTAACCTCTGTGCATCAGGAAGCACAGACTGATGAGTGCTGTGCTCAGTTTGCACTCTCTGTATTAGGTAGTCTTGGACTCCAGGCCAGGGAATAAGTCTTTCCTGCTCTGTTCAACTTTTCTAGAAACACTCTCATAGACACACAAAGGTGTGTTTCCATGGTGATTCCAAATCCAGTCATCATGAGCATCATAGACTTCCTCAAAGCACCTCCAGACAGCAGCAGACGAAGGGACCAGAGGCTCATAGCTCCCCACACAGCATGGGCTAGGACAGGTGCCCTAGCACCAATATCATCCAAGTCCCAATGTACACACTACAGGCAAACCCTCACCAGCACCCATGGCAGGCACCCCAGAAGCCATGGCAGGTGCCCCAAACCCATGGCAGGTGTCCTAGCACCCACGGCAGGCACCCCACCACCCACAGCAGGCACCCAGCACCCACAGCAGGACCCAGCACCCACAGAAGGCACCCCAGCACCCCTCCATGAAGGCAGCCTGCCCATTCTTCCCTCTGCCCATCTGGCTACACAACTCTTATCGCTGAGGCCCTGTGGTTTGACAGGCACTGGAGGTCCTGATACACAGATTAGACACCATCCCTTCCACAGAGAGGACCAGTGGGTTTGTCTAGCCCTATTACTAGAACACTAGCTGTCCTGTCCTGAGTAGTAGCTGAGGCAAACTCCAAACTCAGGCTCTGGGGCTCAGAGTCCTGTGAGAGGACTCTACACATCTCTGCTGCTCCACAGTAGAAGGTAACTATGGCTCATGGCAGAGTCACAGCCAGAAGCAGGCCCTGGCCTGAGAGCCTAGGGTCCCCACATGGAGCCTTCCTTCTGGCTCTGCCTCCTAACCAACCCTCAGAGCGCTACAGTGAAATTCGCCTTAATAAGCACTCATTAGAATATGCTAATGAGGAGGAAGCGGATCTCACAGGCCCTGAAATCCCAAGGGGAAGGGAGGGAAAAAAAAATTCAATATTGAGTTCCATCTCATTTCAAAGCCCCTTTCAAAATGGCCATAAATCCTGCCCCGGACTTGATATAACAAGGTGCTGCCAGCAGCTCAGTGATGAGCGGCTGTCAAGTGCTGTGCCTTCAGAGCCGCTTTACAGGGAGAGTCCAAGGGTGCACAAACTCGCCCCGTGTGCGGCACTTCCCTGTCCACATGCCGCGACCACCTGAGGGGCCGGGAGCTGGGCTTGTCAATGACGGGCTTCTGAATAACCTGTGGTACTTCTCTAGGTGTGCATGCAGCTTGGGGACAAGTCCCCTGCTGTGACCCAGCCCTGGTGTCTATGTGTAAAGCAGGAAGAGCGTAAGTGCCTTCCCGGGTGCCAGGAAGAGGCGTGGGCAGAGCTGTGTGGCCCCTGGCCTGAGGGAGCCAGCTCTGCAGATCCCTGAGGGGCTAGGTTCAGATAACTGGGGCTCTGCCCTGTCACCTGCAGACAGAATGGCAGTGGGGCCCACGGCGAAGACTGAACGGCAGAATGACACATATGTAGCTGTGTCACCTACTGAGCACAGGCAGCCATAGCTGTCTCTGCTCCCATCTCCCCAGCCCCGGCTTCTTCGCAACACCAACAAAAGCCCCAGGGTGCTGTCTCGCAGCCTTCGTAGCTTTCCACTTGCTGGGCATTTCAGGGAGTTGATGTAACTTCTCTGATTCCTTTTCTTTTTTTTTTTTTTTTTTTTTCTGAAAGACAGCCTCATGTAGCCCAGGCTGGCCTCCTGTAAAGCTGGGGATGACTTTAGACTCCTGCCTCTCTCCTGCACACTGGGATTACAGGTGTGTGTAGGTGTGTGTGTGTGTGTGTGTGTGTGTGTGTGTGTGTGTGTGTGTGTTTGCCATGCCTGGTTTTAGGCAGTGCCAGAGCGTGAATCCAAGGCCCTGTGCACACCAATCAAGCACTCTACATGCTGAGCAGCATCCTAAGCCCCGCTTCTCTGGCTCATAACTGCATTCCACACTGGGAAGCTGGTCATTCCCTCAGATCTACCTCCAGGGTGCTTGTAAGATCAAAAAGATAATGCAAGTAAAAGTGCTCTGAAACAGACAGGAAATGGTGTGCTGGCCAGATCCTCCTCATTCCAGTCCAGCTGGAAGGCTGTTCTGTGTGTGGCCTCTCTTCCCTGCCACAAGGAATAGTCCCAACTTCCCAGGAAAAGAGTGCACAGCTCTGCCAGACGGCTGACTCTCCATGGGACAACCTCTGCTTGATGGCGTGAATCCCTCCAGCTGTCTTCTTGCTCTGCCCCTGGGAGATAAGCCAGAGGTCAGCATTTGGATGGGGACAGTTGTTCATTTCCAGGAAGACCTACTGTGCATGATTGCTCTATCTTGCTGCTGGAGCAAACATCACTGAGAGGAATCCACTGCTCATGTCCCAAAGTTGTAGCGTGTCAAACTGTTCCAAGTCTCCATCCCTGTATTTATGGGTCTGCAGATACAGCAGCCTGTGGCTGGCCCTGGTCCAGGGAGTACGTGCAGTGGCTGGTAGGCAGGTGGAGTGAAGCAAATGGGTTCTCAGCCCTTGGCAGAGGGCAGAGGCCCTGGAGGGAGGCCTCAGCCCCATGATGTTCACAAGAGGGAACCTGCTCATTGACATTTCACACTCCTTACTCTTGCATGGCATATGTTCCAAAGACCTGCCTTCCATAGAAGACCAGAGCTTGCTTCTCTGGCTTCCTCCCTGACTGATCACCCCTCTCCAACCAGCACCTTCTACAGCGGCTGTGATGGTTAATATGACTGTCAGCTTGACAGGATCTGGGACCACCCAGGACACACCTCTGGGTATGTCTGTGAGAGCTTCTAGACTCGTTAATTGAGCTGGAAGAGCCATCCTGAATGTGGGCAGCACTGTCCTGTGAGCTGAGGTCTTGGACCGAATAGAAACGAGAAAGCAGCTGAGCACAAGCATCCGTCTCCCTCTGCTTCCTGACCACAGGGGCGACATGACTGGCTGTCTCAAGTACTTGCTGCCCTGCCTTTCCTGCCATGATGGATGGTACCGCTCAAACAGTGACCAAAACAAACCTTTCTTTCCTCAAATGGCTTCTTGTCAGCTATTTTGGTCATGGTAAGAAGAAAGTAACTAAACCAATGGTCTGCTCAGAGTCCCTGCCATGTTCTTTGCCCTCCACCAGCAGACACAGGACCAGGCATGGGTACATGGCAGAGCAGGTGACATGGCAGAGCAGGTCACACTCCTAGGAGGGAGAGGATAGTGTAGTCAAGAAACCACAACACTGGGTGCCAAGGCCATTGCCATGGGAGCCAGAAAGAGACTCTAACCATGGCAAGGGGAATGACTAGAGAGGCTGAAGTGTCATCCAGGCAGGTAGTACACAGATGTGCTCTGATATAGTGTGGGGATCTTGAGGTGAATAGGTACCCTGAGAGAGGAGGGGTTTTGTTTGTTTTCTTTTTAATGATGGAGACTCATGGACTATTTGGTGAACTAAAACTGTTCTGAAAGGCCACTGCGTTTGCTCTGAGCATTGAAGACTGTCTTCTTGTCCTAACTAATGAGCAATGAAGTATATCAACTATTTACATAGCCTAGCATTATGTTAGGTATTATAGGTGACCTAAAGGTGATTTATAGTTTATAGAAAAGCTGGAAATGATGGCACATGCCTGTAATCCCAACAGTCAGGCAGCTGGGGCAGGACAGTGGTTGTGAGTTGAAGGATGGCCATGTTTCTAGAGTAAGATTATGTCTCAGAAAGAAAGGGAAGGATGGAGGGTGGAAGAGAAGAGGAAAGGAAAAGAGACAAGAAAGAAAAAAAGGAAGAATGAAAGGGAGGAGAAAGAAGGAAGGAGGCAAGGAGGGAGGGAGGAAGCAACAAAAGAAGAAAGGAAGGAAAGAAGGATGGACAGGTGGATGAGTGTTATCTAGAATGCCCTGCTATATCGAGGGACTGGAGCATCGTCCAGCTCCTGTACCTGAGGGAGGGAAAACAATCCCCTTGGGTGCTGAGGGGCAACAGTAGAGTATGGCCCTGTTTCCATAGAGGCAACCATTACCATGATGTTTACCTGTGATTCTCTGTACAGCAAGTGCTCTGATAGGAAAGGTGTTGGCAGCCTTTTCTGTAGTGAGCAGAGCTAAGGGGATCGTGGAGGGGGAGAGGAAGGTAGGAAGCAAGCCAAGGAAAAATATATCTTGAAAACAAAGTAGGCTATGATGTCGGCATGTGAAATCCATCACTTGGTATTGGCGTCTCAGTTCATCTATCCACCTTCGGGGCAGGCTTTTTGGCCAAGGCCACAGAAAATCAAAAGAAATTAGGAAACAGGGAAGCGAAATCTCCTATTTCAAACCATACCATCTGACCCCTACCCCTACCCCACTGAGGTGGAGCAGCACCCAGTCCGCACCTCCCATCACCATGTCCCCCTCCTCACCCTGGGCAGTCTCCACATGGACCAACCAGATCCTAACCATTGGTGGGGTGAGACTAAGGTAAGGGGGAGCAGGCAGGTCTGGTGTGAGGACTAGACTGTCACTCCCTGCCGGAGGCTCAAGCTACTAAAGAGGGAGCAGAGGCTGCTGAAGGCAGGAGCCATCTCTCCGACCTCTTTACTCCTCTACAACACTCAAAGAACATCTGATTCTTGGACTTTCTCTGCCCTGAAAGACTGGGAGGACCATGGCCATGTCGCCTCAGGTGACAGCTCAGAGTCGGTGTCCGGTACTGTAAGGAGATGCTGAGACGACCAGATTGGAGCTGGAGGGAAGGAGCCTCAGGCAGCATGGAGCCCAAAGTGTCAGCACCTGGAGCAGCCTGCAGCTCAGGAGCAGCACTTCTTGGGAAAGCATTCTGCTCAGGAGCATTGTGAACTTGTCCAAAGCCACTTGGAAACACCCTCATGGGGCTGGGGAATGACTCAGTGAGTACGGCATGAGGACCCGAGTTCAAATCCCAGCACCCACACAAAATCCCCATGTGGCAGCACATGTGCCTGTAACCCGAGTGCTGTTGGAAGCAGAAGACAAGAATCAATGCAACCTAGTACCATATTCAGAGATATCCTATCCTATCCCATCCCATCCCATCCCACCCCACCCCACCCCACCCCATCCCACCCCACCCCACCCCACCCCACCCCATCCCGGCAAGATGCCTCATGCCCTCCTCTGGTAGATTACGTGCAATTGCACACATATCTATGCACACTCACACCCGTGCAACACACACACCACTTTAAAGACAATTCCTCCATGACAGCATGTCCTCACACTGCACAACCTAGACGAGCTCCAGTTCTGCTTGTGCCTTGCCAGGGGATCTTGCCAGTCACTCAGTCCCTCCATCGTCTCCGTCCCTGTCTGTAAAGTGGGGGCACAGATAGCAGCTGCTTCAAAGAGCTGTCATGAAGGCAGAATAAGTCAACACACAGTGAGCCAAATGGGAAGAGTCACCTAACTGCCGCCCTGGTAGGTGTCTATGGCTCTCCAGACACAGCCTGACTTTCCACTCCTGCACGAACTACGACCAACCGCCTTCCCGAGCCAGCCAGCCCCATCCTGCCCCTCCCTACTGCCATTACTCAAAACCCAGCTCACTGGGGTCCAAACAAAACTTACAAAGTGGGAAGTTGTCAAACAATTACAAAGGTTAATTGAAGGATTCCACAATGAGGGCAGGAGACGACCCACTCAGAATCGGGGCTGATTGAAAAGCAAGCGATGCTTGATAATGATGCCACCAATGGAAACGCACGGTCCCACTTAGCAGTTTAGAGCTGGGTAGGAGGGTCACCCACAACACTTGCTGTCCCCACGTCACCCCAGGATCATCACCCACCACAGAGCTGTTTAGAAAGTGCAATGGTCTTGGGTGTGCCAGGCCCCTCCCCTGCTGCCTGTAAGCAGTGCTTGCCTAGGCCCCTGTGAAGCTAATTAACAGCACTGGCTAATTGCAAGGCCCCTTTCTACTACTTCCTGACTAAGGGTGGAGCCGTGGGGACCCTGGGCCTGGGAAAGGAGCCCCTTGTCTTTCATGTAGCTCTGGGGAAACCAAGCTCCTCTGATCCCTTGGCAAGCTGCAGTCCCACCAGCCCTGAGCTGGGGCCCAGGCCACCCAGGGGAGGCCAGCAGTTCAAAGCCAGCCTGGCGGGCATCATGGGTCCACTTGGGATGAGGAATAATTAGGGCATTCCAGACCATCAAAATCAATAACATAATTAACAAATATTGTGCCATTCCTCAGAATCTTGCTAGGAATTACACTGTCTTTGATCATACAATGTTCTCTGACTGTTAATGACATGTAATGTTAATTACCAGGGAAGGGGAATAACTCCAAATCAAGACTTCCTTGGAGAATAATTAATTTTTTTTTGAGGAGATGGGAGTATGTGAGGGGTCTCTCCAACTGTAATGACATCAACGTCAAGAAACTCATCCTCAGTCCTTGCCTTGCAGACAAGCCCCAAACGCCCTGCAGAGCCTTGGTCTCTGTGGCTCCCATGCTCCTCGGCACTCCCGGCTTGCCGAGAGAGCTTGCTGGGTGGATGGCCCACAGAAAGAAGGTGGCAAGCTCATCCCGACTCCCCAGTGCCTCGAAGGGAGGCAATGGGCCTCAGCCTGCCCACTCTAGCCTGTGTGCCTGACGCCCCATGTTCCCAGACACAGAAAGGCCCATTCTCAAGTGAAGTGTGAGGCTGTGGAGTCTGGAGTTTTAGGATCGGGAGACAAGGCTCAGCTTTGGTTCTGTTTGCCTGCGTGCTCACTGGGCACTTTGTGGCTTCCCCCAGGGCCTCAGTCACCTCCTCTGGCAGGTTGCAGAAAAGGTCATTGTCGGCTCATGCGTGGTTCACAGAAGTATACCCTAAATGGCACTGGCTGGCCTTGGTTCCATCTAGGCCAGTGTAACATTAGCACGCTCTCAGGAGAGGGACTTACATCTTTGAAGAGAGCCACCCAGGGTGCTAGCAGCCCCTTCACACCATTTCCCAGTAGCCCATAACTCTGGAGACAACAGCGAGTGAGCCAATGGTGAGCGAGCCAGGCAGCCGGCAGCCATCAGTGGGCACGGGGAAAGCAACCTCAACAGCAGCAGTTTTCCACCCCAGCAGTTTAACACCTGAACTGTGCCATGCTCCTCTCCCTCTGTCCATAGCACCAAAATCCTCCTCTCCTGGGATCATGGCACACAAGACCTGTCCCCAAGGGCCATCGGCTGTCAGAATTTATCAATGGAGAAACTTCATCAGAGAAGAAAGCAAATGAAAAATCAACCTGTTTCAAAAGTCTTTCCAGCATCTGTCAACATCTTCATCGCAAATAACCCAGGATTTGCCACAGTTCCAGAATCACGCTGCCTCCAACTTAACTGTCATCAGGATGTGGTTATTAGTGTTTATTTACTGGGATCGTGTTTATTTTTCTGGAATGAGAAGCGAAGCACTAGAGGAACATTCTCCACAGAGCAGCGCCTCCAAAATGAGTATTGGAGCCCTGCCAGAGAAACACACGCCACCTGGGGTGACAGTCTAACAATCGGGGTGGTGAGACCGGGGCGGGGGCAGCCCGGTTGCCCTCCTGTTAGGCTCAGAAGTAAACTCCGGTTTGATGTTTTCTCTGCTGGAGGGGGGTCCCTGGAATAGATTGGCTCCCAAAGAGGCAGTGCAATACCAACCAGCCTGGAAATGTTTCACTAGCTTAACAGCCATCACACACACACACACACACACACACACACACACCCTCCCACACACGCTCATGCCAGCCTCCCGGCTACTCCAGTGGGAACTCCCTGCCAAGGTCTTTCCCCAGGGAGCCATTGAGTACAGACAGCCAACGGGATTCCCTTCAGGGGAAACCCAGGGCCCAATTACAGTCACGGCCAGGATAGTGCAAGCTGGGAGCTCACTCTCGGGTGACCTCGTCCAACTCCATAGGAACCAGGGACTCACAAGCCAGAGCCTTGATGTCACCAGGAACAGCCCAAAGGTCACTAGAGTCACCATGCTGTGCAGTAATCAGATGGGGGGACCTTCTCCCAAATATAACTCCAGCTGGGCTTTGTCCCTAAACTGGAGTCAGTGCTCCACTTTTCTTTTCAATCTCTCTGATAAACACCTAAAGGAAAACTCAGTTTAATGCACTCCAAGCCTGAATCTGCCCCCGAAAGCCCATCCCAGCTCCACAAACTGGACTAGGAAATCACTTTGACTCTTTTCTTCCTTGCCCCTCCCACTTCTCAGCTGACTCTGCCCATCCTCTGTCGAAAACAAGAACCAGACCTCAGCTTTTTCTGTGCAGCTCCTGCTCTGTTCCCAGCTCCCAGTGCTTCATGGCCACTGGTACTACTGGCTCTTAGAATTCCCTATTGCCACCCTTAGCCCCACATCTGTGATTTGTTGTCATGCTCAGCAGAGCAAATAACCAAAATCCGAGCCCCAGCCCATCATCTCCTGAGAGGCCTGGGAAGTCAGGAGTCGGGGGCTTGTGTTCTGTGTGACCTGTGTGTCCTGTGACTCTCCTTCCCAGGTCACTGCTGGGAAATGGGATGGCTCTCCGGCCATAGTCTTATGACTCCATCTATGCGAATGAGACTAATATTTGCTCATAGGTTTACTGGAGAACAAATGAACCTAGAGACATGTTAGCAGCTCCTGGCTCAGAACACTGTCACACAGAGCTGATGGTACCTGGGTCATACACAGCCATATTCCACAGGCAAACACAGCAGCTTCCTTCCTCACTCCCAAAGGACAGATCCGTCCACTCGCCACTCCTCTGACAACAACTCACAGGACGGCATTAGTCCTTTAAGGGGAAGAAGGATTATGGTGGTTTCAACTATAAAGCCCCGCCAACAACAACATCCAAGAGCCTTCAAGACTCCCCTGTGCACAGAGGCTGCCATCCCTGGGCCAGGGAGAGGGGGAACACCAGCCTCCTCACCCATCACCCTCAGCAGTCCTTGGTCTAGAACTTTCTGCCAACCTTGTCCCCATCTCCTCACTGTCACTAAAAAAAGACATTGTTGGAGGCACTAAAGCAGAGCTCCCAACCTTCTGGCACCTGTCCTGCAGATGCCTGACAGGGAAAGATAAATATATTTATCATACACAGCAAAGTGAATAACAAAGAGTTTATAGAGCTTTCTGTAGCAAAGCTGACAAGCCAGGGCCAGCAGCTCTAATCAGTTCCCAGCTGAGCCCAGGAAATCTACAGGAGCACAGCACTGACCTTTTGGGCCCATTTCTAAAGGGAAGGTTAAAGTTTTGTTCTAAAGTAAGGTTTTTTTTTTTAACTTGAAATGAAAGAGGGTTATAAAGTTGCAAATACAGGCCAACTACCAAGGTGACAATGGGATTGTGTTTTCAATTAACAAACGATGTACCTGGCCATGCTGCATTTGTTCTTCGGGTAATTCAGCATTTGCTGTTTGTCTGTTGGGCCGCCCAAATACCTTCCGTAAGACATTTCTCATGACAAAGTCACTACCTCTTCACTTCCTCTATGCTAGTGGAACTCTTCCCTGATCACATGACAGAAGAGGTCATTGTCCCTCATTCCCTGTGGGTCATGTCAGATGACCTTATCCAGTGTGGGTCATGACTGCTATGGGGTAAGACAATCCCTGCTCTAGCAGTGAAGGAAGATGTTGACAAAGAAGGGCTTTCTCTCCTAAATGAGGAGAGTCATTTGAGGAAAATCGTCCCCCCCCCACCACTTTCTCCCTGGAAACGTGGCATGATGCCTGAGGGTACAGCAGCCACTTCATCACTATGAGGCAACATCAAACATCCCAGGGCCGGTTGGCAGCTCAGAGTCTGTGGAGCAATAAGTAAATGTGCAAATAATAGGACCAGCGGAGAAAAAGCCAGGTCTTCAGCTACAGAGCCACATCGCCAGCATTAGATACTTGAGCTCTGGAAAGCACACTACAGGAGAAGCAAGAACCCTACTTCACTTAAATCAGTGTATACATTCCCTTAGCTTCCAGCTAACATCCACATGGGTATGATAGAGGTGTGACTTTAAACAGATTTTAATAGGCCTTTGTGAGATGCCTGCTGGCACCAAGGGCACACACATATACATTCTTGTACCCTAGAGACACTTATAATCTAATGGGAAGGAGGAGATGCTTAAGAAAATACGTAGGTAGGGCTTGGGGCTATAACTCAGTAGTGTGCTTGCCTAGCTAGGATGCAAGAAGCCCCGGGTTCCATACTCAGCATAGGAGAAACTGGGCCTGGTGTTGTGTGGGTGTAATCCCAGCCCTGGGAAGGTAAACACAGAAAGTTCAGAAGTTCAAGTTTGGCTACTGAAGAATCAGCCTGCCCCCATTTTAGGCTTGAAAGCCATTTAATAGTAAAGACAAACAAGGTTCACTCCTGTTTATGATTAAAGTACTGTTTTTCAAGGATTGGGCTATGCGCCCACCTGTAACCTTAACTACAAATGGTTCTGTCATGCCTTTTCCAGGAATGACAATCATGTCTTAGTTTCAAAAAGTTGTTTATAACTATCTTGCACCCCTACCTTTGTCTCAAAAGGTTACGTGAACACCTGGGACTACCTTGCTGTGCCCTCCTGGAACCAAGATGTCTTCGTTCCAGGAAGAACTAACTTGTTATGATGTTCTGCTCCTGTAACTGCCTATTTTTCCCAACAAATCACCCCCATTTGGGAAGCCTCTGCCCCTGAGCTATAAAAGCCTTGTCTTCCTCACAGCCAATGCTGACCTCTTGAACACTGCTTTAGTGGGAGGAAGCCCATGCACACAAATTAAAAAAAAAAAAAACTTGCTTTAATTAATTGCTTGCTTTAATTAATTTGGCCATGATGATTTGGGTCAGTGGTCTTTCTCCTCCCATCTTTGGGATTAGCACTACATAGAGAATTGGAGGCTAACCTTGGCTAAATGAGATCCTGTCTTTAAACATAAAGGAAGGAAGAAGGAAGAAGGGAGAGAGGGAGAAGGAGAGAGGGAGAAGGAGAGAGGAAAAAGAGGGAGGATAAGGAGGGTGAGGTGGGGAGAGGGAGAGGAGAAAGGAATGATTTATTCATTAAATATGCTCAAGGCTATGGTAAAAGAAATGCAAAAGGGGGATGTGAGGGTCTGAGAAAGGAGAAGGCTGTAGGAAGCAGTGCTTCAGGAAGCTTCCCTGGAGGTGGAGGCGGGGATTCCAGTAGAGGAGGCCGCTGGAGCTGCAGGAGCTGAAAGAGCCACACAGGCAGGGGATGCACCTTACAGGCCTAAGATCCCGGGCTCATCTGTAGCCAAGGGACCCCAGAGAGCAACTCAGAGGGGCCTTAATCGAAAGACGTAGGACAGGCTGGATGAGGACCTCTGGGGACCCTGAGCTGACCTCTCTGAGGAAATAACACCAACGCCGTCATTTCCTTCCCCTCAGACCCGCAGCGAGCACCTGAGCTACACCGCCTGTCAGCAGTGGCCACACAGACGGACACATTGCCCGCCAGGCTTCCAGGGTCCCAGGAGCTTAGAGCAGGAGCTGCAGTGCTACCCGCTGACGGTGCACTTTAAACCTCCAGTGCAGAAATACTCGCCAGCCTAACAGTGTCTCTGCTGCGGCTTTTTTATTCACGAGTTTGGGGTTTGAGGGCCATCATCTTACTGCGTAACCAAGTCTGGCTGTGAACTATCAAACTCTTGCCTCAGCCTCCTGGGTGCTGGTTTACACGTGCGCATGCACAGAGTCCAAAAGAGGAAACCAGGTGTCCTGCTCTGTGCGTCTCTATTCCCTTATTTTCTCACTGAACTTGGTGCTTGGCTGGGAGCCAGCAAGCTCCAGAGATCTTCCTATTTCTGCCCGCCCCACAGCTCTGTGCTTACCTGCTTTCATATAGGTGCTAGGGATTTGAACTCAGGTCCTAATGGTTGTGCAGCAAGCTCTCTTCTCCCCTGACTTATCCCCCAGCCCTTCCCCTCAGGTCCTCAGCTAGTCTAAGATGGGCTGGAACCCATTGAATGGACACCCTGATTCACTTAGGCCTTGCCATCTACCACGTGGAGAACTTGAAGCCGTGGCAAGGGCTAACGAAAGCAGGGAACAGGCTGGTCAGCAAACACCAGGATCAGAGCCAGTCTCCCCAGAAGCAAGCCATGCCACACCTTTACAGGACAGTGAGTTTTCAAAGCTGTTTTCGCTGCACATATTCATTTGTGTACATATGTGTGTGTGCTTGCATGCATGAAAGTCAGAGGACAACCTGCAGGAGCCAGTTCTCACCTTCCACCTCCCGTGGTGCCAGGGATCGAATCTGAGTTGTCGGACTCCGCAGTGGTGAGTCCCTTTGCCCACACAGCTATCTTGCCAGTCCTGTGCTATCCGTTCCTGTCCTGGGGTTTTGTTGGTGGTATTGGTGCTGGTGGCGGTTTTGTTGGTTGGTTGGTTGGTTGGTTGGTTGGTTGGTTGGTTGGTTGGTTGGCTTGGTTAGTTGGTTGGTTGGTTGGTTGGTTGGTTGGTTGGTGGGTTTGTTTTGTTGGTTAGGTTTGTTTGTTTGTTTGTTTGTTTGGGTTGGTTAGGTTTGTTTGTTTGTTTGTTTGGGTTGGTTAATGGGTTTGGTCAGTGGGTTAGATGGTTGGTTGGTTGGTTTAGATTGGTTGGTTGGTTGGTTGGTTGGTTGGTTGGTTGGTTAGTTAGTTGGTTGGCTTTTGCTTTATCTCACCTTTCAGAACTAAAGACTAAATCTAGGGCTTTGCGCTCTCCTACTAAGAAAAAGCCCCACTCCCTTGCTTGCTTGTTTTAAAGAACAGAGCCAGGAGTGGTGGCTCATGCCTTTAATCCCAGCACTCTGTGACTTTGAGGCTAGCATGATCTGCATAGTGAGTTCCAGGGTAGCCAGAGCTACATAGTGTAACCCTGACAAAAAAAAAAAAAAGGTAAAGAAGGAAGGAACACAACTGAATGACTTGACGCTATGTTCAAATTGCCATGTGTGACAGGTAAACACTGCATAATCAAAAGGACCCTTGCAAATGTCCCAAGTCACCCGCAGAGCACCTGACATTTGGGTAGATGCAAGCTGTAGCATAAAAAGCTTTTATGTACTCAAGTTTAAGGCCAAGAGGCCGGGCTGGGGGTGGGGGAAGCAATGTCAAGTCAGTGGCTGTGACACACAGCAACTCCCTTGTCTGTGCTGGCAAAGGGGCTGAACTCGGAGCCTGAGGGCTCCTACCCACTGCCAAAGCCTGCACCTTGGGAGCCATTCTAAAATGCTTTGATATCCATGCTTGGTTTGTTTGTGGTGTGGAGAATTAAATGAGTGGGGTTTTGAAGCTAGCGGAGAAGAAAACAAAGTCACTGCTCTGTGTTCAGGCTCCTTCTATTCGGCTACAAGGAAGAAACTAAGATAGAAATGCAAGGTAAATTCCACACTGATAGAAGGGAGAGTTTGTGAACCAAAGATGAGAAACTCTCCAAAGTTGGGCTGAGCTGACAGGTAGTGAGTTCCTGGTGAGCAGAGGGAATGCAGACCTCAGACCTGTCGGGCCAGGCGGCCTTTACAGGCTGTCTCCTTCCTGGAGCTTCCGAGCTAGCCAGTCCTCCTAGATCCATGCCCTGGGCTGGTCTCTTCTGTTCCCAGCTGCCTGGACAGTGAACCCTGGAGCCTGAGAAGGACTTGCCAGGAGCCCCAGGTGGCTGTCCTAAATGTTCCCTCAGGATTTCCAGCCTTCCTCTTGAGTTATGGGCACTCTGCAGCTGAGCGGAGCAGGCATCCAGTCAGACCACAGGAGCAGAATGAGGATTGGGTGCCAGGCTCACCTATGAATTCTCCCATCTGCACTGGAGGTGCAGATATGGAACATTCTGGAAGGAATTTTAATTCCAGCTTATCAGTAGGATTAGGGAGAATGAGGAGGAGCCAACTAAAACTAGGACCTTCTAGCCCAACTTACCCCTTACCAAAGCCCCCAAGTCCTGCCCTGCAGTCCCATCCTGAAGTGTAGATGTTGAGTGAGCAAATGCAAAAAGACTGTCCACCTCAGAGCTGGCTGCTAGCCTGGGTAGCATGAACCACACTAAAGCTGGCGGGGCCACCACAGTGAGCATGGATGCGCTCCTGTGCTTTTATTATAGTGCCTGATGGAGGCCCGTGACAGACAGAGGAGGGCTAGACTGCCCTGCACTCAAGTGGTCGCAGTACACAACTCTGGGGATACCTGTCACATGACCGACAGATGTCAACGGGATCGGATGGCTGTGCGTGATGACTGCTGAGTTTGCATCATAGGTCTTTCTTCTCGCTGACCAGATGGTAAGGCAAACGTTAAGCCAGAGTCAGAGGTGTAGGTGCCCGTACTAGCTGTATCTCTGAACTGCTAAGGGTTCTAGGTAAGGGCTTCACTGGTCCTCTTTTTTTCCTTCTCATAAAATGGAGCCAAGTCTGTTGACTCTCTTGTCGGCCTGTGGAGTATGGATGGGGGCAGCTTCTTCTAATAGCCAGGCCTGCCTTCTAGGTGCCCACAAATGTGGTGTACGGGTGTGAGATCTGTGACAGTCTGCTCCAAGATATCAAGAAAGAGGCCACTAGCCACCATGCTTATTGAATACTTGAAACGGGGCCAAACACACTGAAATGGGCTGGGGAGTAAAACAATTTCCCACCGAGCTTTCATATTGATTTCATGATATGATAGTATGATATTTTGAATACTGGGTTAAGTATATCAAAATTAATGTCATTTTTCCATCTACGTGTCTTAAGAGTAACCACGAAAAAAAAATGATATTATTTTTATTTGTTTAGAGGGGGTTCACCGGCCAGAGTCTACACACAAAACAGAAAACAGCTTGTGGGTGTGTGTTACCCCCTTCCATCATGCCCCAGCAATCAAACTCAGATCGCCAGGCTTGGCAGCCAGTGCCTTTACCTCTGGGCCATCTCAGCATCCCCAGCTAGTAGAAAACTTAAACCTCATGTGACATGTGCATGCGGCTGGCATTGCATTTCTTTGTACACATACATGTGTATATAGGTGCGTGGAGATTCACATGAGTGTGCGTGAGTTTGGAGGCCAGAGGACAGCGTCAGTCATTAGTCTTCTGGTGCCATCCAGGTTGTGTTTTTGAGAACGGGTCCCTCTGCCTGGCCTGGAACTTGCCCCACAGTGATCTCCAGGGATCTCTTTGTTTCTGCCTCCCCAGTGCTGGAATTACAGGAATGCACTTGGTTTTGCTGTGTCTCGGGTGGATGCCGGGGAATCCAGCTCAGGTCCTCACGCTTGCCAGGCAAGCACCTTATGACTGAGCCGTCTCCCCTATCCCTGACACTGACTCTCTGAAGGACAGTACTGGGCCGGTCAGCCTGCCCCTTCTGAAGAGCTCAAGCTGTGTGCAGTCTGACCCATCACTGTCCATCATAGACCCTCAGTGGATACCCCTGAGGACTGAGCTCAGGCGCCCATCCTGATGTGTGTAAGGGAAACCAAACAAACTCTGCCAGCAACAGCGCCACCCTTTGCCTGACAAAAGCCCTATAGAATCCTGGCCACCACCAGCAACACCAAGAGAGCATGTGAGGAAGCCTTGGTGTTCAGGCAGACAGCGAAGTCAGTCTCTCCTTCTCTGAAATATCATTTCTCATAGTTTGGAATGAAACCCATTATTCCCAATTAACCTGCTATGAACCCACAGTTCTTGCTGGCTTGCCCATAATTATTCATCCATAGTAATAGCTAACGTAAATTCTGGCCGCCTCAGCCAACACTGACATCTCCCTCGGGGAAAATGTTCAAAGATGTCATGTCCTTGGTTCCTTATCTAAAGCTTCCCGCCTGGCTAGGTTCTCTTTTACTTTTTGTGCTTAATCCTTAAGAAAGCATCCCTGTCCAGAACAGCTCCATCGCCCAGAACAGCTCCGTCCTGACCCTGGATCCTCAGGCAGGACTCTGCCTACACCAGCTGGAGTCTTCCTGCCACAGACTGGGCTGGATCATCACTCCAGCAGCAGGCCCATCCTGGGCTATCTCAGTAAGGTGAAGAACACACACAGTCTGCCTGTATTCAGGGCCCCCTTCTCCCCACCACCCCCATCGCTGGGCTCCAAAGCTCACCGAGAGTATAAATCTGCAGCACGGTTTCCTTTGGACCATCAGATATAATTTACTAAGAGATCATCTACCCCTGCCTCCAACCACCACAAAATAAACAAACAAACAAAAAGAAAAAAAAAACTACAACTTTTTAGAAAGAAAATGAATATGTTCTTTAAAATTAAGAGGGGTTCTTTTCCTTCATGTTTCTACCTAGAAAGGGTTCGGAAAGAAAAGCCCTTGGTGGCAAGACAAATGGCCTGAGTTCGATCCCCAGGACCTACACAATAGAAAAAGACAATCAACTCTCTCCTCTGACTGCCATACCCATGCATGCACACAATACAAAACAAATACATGCAATAAAAATTAAATATAAAGACTTCATTAAGGACTTGATAGCTTGTACCCTATAATTAACATAATAAAAAACACCCGTGAGGAGGACAGCTCTGGAGTGTGTTCCTAGAGACTGGCTAAGCCATCAGGAAGTGTGCCAGAAGTGCATTGTCGTTCCCTGTGAGAGGCGTGGACACAGGCTCTGAGGGGCCTTGGCAGAGGACATGGGGTGTCTCTTCCCCCACTTGCCCTGAGGTAGGCTGCTGAAGCTTGCCACTTCCCATCACCAATTCCCACTCTCGGCACTGCCTTCAGCTGAGTGGAATCCCGAGTCCAGAGGCACGTTATCCCCCTTGACAGTTTGCTGGATGACTGTCTGGCTGGTGACTGACTGACTGACTGGCAACTGCTGACTAGCCAGCCAACCGACTGACTGGCTGTCAGCTACTGAGTGACTGACTAGCTGGCTGGCCGGCATTCTGGCTGCTGACTAGTTGACAGGCTTACTGGCTGGCTGACTGGCTTGACTGACTCAAGACTGGCCTATACCCTACCTGGGAGCCACTCTGGGGTCTGCTTCTAGCTCTAGACTCCACCATGGTCCATGACAAGGCTGTCCTAGACATGAAGCCTAGTCCTCACTCAGCTTCTTCCTCCTCTCTTCATTCTCCTGGCCTGCTTCCTCTCTCCCCACCTCTGGTTTCTTTCTAAAGTCCATCCAAGAAAGCTAAAGATGGCTTCTATATACATACTTTGTGGCTGCTGTGGCTTCACAGGGTTGATGACCACAGTGCTCAGGCAAACTGCCCATAAGGGCTGAGCAGGAGAAAAACTGCCTTCTCCCCTAAGTGGTGCCTAGCTCAGACTCACTTGCTCAGGAGGAAGTTACAAAGATGGAGGAGCTGGGAGAGCTGGTGCTCTCTCTCTGTATCTCTGTCTCTGTCTCTCTCTGTGTAGCAGAGGCCCTCACCTCTGAGACAACATCATGAACCCGGGTGCTAAGCTGAGGCGAAATAATGAGTCCCTCACCATGTGTACTCTGAGACTCCAAGGTCAGAGGAGGCTGCAGGGCTCTTGCCCAAAGTAGTGTTGGGGCTGGGGCTGGCACATGGTGCTGGGGTCTCTGGAGAAGGCTGCAGAGAGTGGAAGGAAGCTGCCAACAGGGCTGGGTTCTGGGCAGCCCTGTCCCAGTCTCTGGTACTCATTTTCCCTAATCTCTTTCCCTAACCCAGTAAGAAAACCACACAGAGACTTTTGCCTGACTGGTCCCCATGCCCATCCTGGGAGAACCCATCACACTTTCTGAGCCCAGCCCAGCCCTGAGGAGTTTCTTCTCCTCCGCAGACCAACCACCCTCTCCTGGTTCACCCTTCATCAATAGTTCCCTTTGCAAGGTTGTTATTATCCACTAATTGTCCAAAATTTCATTCCCTCATCCTTCTTGGTTAAGGATTGATTTAAGGAATGAGTTCAATATCCCTGCCGTCTCCCAGCCCTTATTAATTCCCGGCACCTCCAGCTCCCCTGCACACAGCCCCACTCCCCTCACCCAGCTGCGTCCCACACTGATTGGCAAAGCCCTGGCTTTTAGGCCTGCAGGATTGGAGGCCCTAATGTGTACTAATCTATCATGACTTCACTCGGCTGGCAGAGTGACGGATGGTGGCAGCGGATGGTGTGGCGAGGGAGATAGCCCTCTGTCCCCGCCAGGGCTGGCTGGAATCAGAAGTGTGTGCAGCACAACAAGAGAATGACCACCACCTCCAGCTAGACTGGCTGTGGAGGTACTATCTTGAAAGAGACCCAAGAAACTCATCCTTTGGACGGCCCACTCAACAGCTGCAAAGCCACTCGACGCCTCTTAACGTCACTGCCCACCTGCCCCATGACTTGCCCTGTGCTTCTGTCTATAGTCAGTGAATAGCAAACCTCACAGCAGACACAAGAGGGTGAGGGGAGGAAGGCTGGGTGTGCGTTGCACTGGCCCCTCTCTGGAGGACCACTTTGGGCTGGTTCTGTCCTTTCCTGTCCTGATTCTCCATTCCCCCGTTCCTTCAGTCTAGGTTAGGAATGAGCCCCATTGTCACTCATCCTTCGTTACCCACCACACACACTTTCCTTTACACTCAGCCATACCTGTCAACACCCCTCAAATCGACCCACGTCAGTACGCCATCTTCTCTCGGAATCCAATCACAAGCCTGAGCACGTATCTCCCTGTGATGAGGAAAATGAGTCCCAAAGAAGACCAGGGCTTTTCACAGACCTACCTCTCCTGTTACATGAGGGCAGTCCTGGAAGGAGCCGTATGTGAGACCCTGCCCTGCCTACTGTCTGCAGCAGCTTCTTGGTGCCCAAACACTCCCTCCAGCTGACAGTGCCTTCCAGATGTCAGGCCTGCAGGTTGTCCCGTGGCCTAGGACACACCTTCCCATTGTCTCTGTATTTGTCATCCCTGGTCACAATTGAGCTGAGCTGGTGCTTCAGATTCATAGTCTTACCAAAAGTGGCAAATATGGAAACCCTTCACGACAGAATTTTTACTAGAGCTTCTTCAGCTATGAACCGCCCTGCCCCAGTTTACTAGAGAATTCTCACAGACAACACAGAGCTGTTCTCTAGACTGCAAGCTACCTTCCCATCAGACCCCTGAGAGCTACCAACCTGCAGAGGAAGGACCTTGGCCTTCTTGCAGAGCTGTCCCAGAGACACTTTCCCACAAGCCCACAGCCCACTGCTGTTCATTTTAACTCCCTCGGAAGGTCTAAGGCCTCTGCTCCAGCACAGACCTTGGAGGGGCTGACCATGCCTACTTCTGTATCCCTAGGTACCTGCTGCTATGACACACTCGCTTTCCCTGCCACAGGACCCCATCCCAGGCTTTGTGGCCTTTTTGTCATCTATCCAAGGCTCTGTGACCTAACCTATTCTTGAGTCTCAGTAATTCAGACATGCTGCCTGAGTCCAGAAATTGTCAGCTAATTTTTTTTTTCTGTAGACACCTTGCAATGGAGCAGGTGATTACCTGACATGTCTCCCCAAAGGGAAAGATGAGACCAGAGACCCAAAAAGGTTAAACCATAGATTATTCTGTAAAACTAAGCTGGTTAGGGCAAGCTGAATTAAAGAGCTTCTTCACACTTGCCACACCGAGGGTTCAGCGCCTGCTTGGGACTAGTAGCCACTGTCCTAGATGGTACAGACCCAGAATTCCACCCACAGAAAGCCCTTTCCATGTACTGGCCTAGAAACTAGCTGTGTGGTTGCAAAGTGCTTTCTCTGGCTTCTCCCAAAGCCTTCCTGCATCAGAATAGGTCTGTGGAAAACCCCAAGTTCCCTGGACACACTGGATAGAGGGTAGGGGGTTCCTGCCTGCCTGAGAAATGGTTCTGAACACTTCAGTGTTCCCCAGAACCGAGACAGGACATGGTGAGGTCACCATCCAGAACTGGAAGGATATTCTTTTAAGTGATAAAAGGCTCACCCACCAAGGCATCCCCAAACCAGCCACTCCTCCCTCCCCAACTGAACAGTATACCATTCAAGGATGCTATCCTGTACCTAGAGGGTGAGGAGGGAACAGGAAGGACAGAAAACAGTCCTCAGCTTCAGAAGATCACTGTTGACCAAAGAGTTCAGAAAGCTGGAGACTAGGCTGTGGGGATAGCTCAGTAAGTAACGTGCTTGCCACAAATGCATAAGGACTAGAGTTCAATCCTCAGATTTCACGTAGGTAGCAGGACATGATGGTATACGGGATGGAGAAGCACAGACAGGCAGATCTCTGGAGCTCACTGGACAGCCATCCAGACTCTACCTCATAAAACAAGATGGATGACTCCTGAGGAGGAAAGGCCCCAGAGTTGTCCTTTGCTCTCTGCACACTTGCAGCAGCACACAAAGAGAGAAGGAAATCCCAGAGGTCACCAAAGGTCACTTCATGGACCTCATCTTCTCCAAGGTTCTTCTGATGTGTGACGGGAAGATGTTCACAGAGGGTTTAATTAGAAACCAAGAACCTCTGTGGTAACCAAGCAGCTCAGCGGGGATGCAGAAGGCAGCAGGAACAGGCAGCTAAGTGGGTTACCAAGAACTTCCACAAGGCTCTTAAAAGCTGGAGACTTTCCATATGTCATCCCTGTAATGTATAGACAATTATTTTGCACTGAATTTTTTTGTGTGTTTAATTTTGTGATGACCGGCCCGTCTTACACCACCCATTCAGCAATCACTCTTCTCTCTGCTTCGTCTTGCGTGGTAATCTCTCTATGCCTGTGTCACATATTCAATAATTCCTCTCTGGGCTTCCCAGGGGTGGGAAGAGGGGGATTTCATATTTTAAATTAGTAACAGTTGTGGTTTGCTTCTCCCCTCCCAAGCCCCAGTTCCACCTCTACGAAAGCCCTGATAAAAATCATCAGCTCCCAAAGGCAATGCAGTTGCCTTGCCTGCTATGAGTCAGAGAACAGGCAGAGGGTCGTCCGGGCCCGCTTGGAACCCGAGGCCTCCAGGTGAGACATGCTTCCGTAGTAGCCATGTACTCCAGACTGGTCCTCTCACACTGCTCCTACCCTCGAGGCTCTAAGTCTCCCAGCTGGACCCTTGGCTCTTCCTCTGAATGTGAAATAACAGCACAGGCCAGGAAAACAAGTTCAAGGCCTGGGTGAGGCATTGTGCTGGGCGTTGTGACTGAATGGCATCCTGGCTCTTTCAGACGCACACCCTATTCCTGTAGGCCCTAACAGCCTCCCCAAATTTCTCAGCTACAGGTACCTGTCCACCTCTGGTCCTGGCCCAGGATCCAGAGCTGGCAACAGCAGAAGGGAATGGAGAGAGGACAGAGAACACTGAAAAACAAGTGACTCTCAGAGGGCAGTTCATTAAAATGCATCAAGGGACTCCAAACTCTGAGAATATTTTTTCTTTTCTTTTTTTTTTTTTTTAAAGACAGAAAGGAATTTAGCAGGAAATCAATCAACACACACGCTGTTAACTTATTCCATGACAAAAAGGAAACAAAATCCCCATAAATTCCTGCAGCCTCTGGGTAGTCAGCATCTAACCACCACTAATTAATTTTCCAGAACTTCACTCTCTGGATATCTTGAAACAGGGTCAATCTGTCAGCCCCAGGAAGCGGCACAGCCCCTGCTGTAGGCGGGCTGTAAGCGGAGCCTCTCCTGGAGGAAGAGAGGGAACAGCGGGGCGATGGGTATCCATTTGGGCTTTGTGCCCTGCCTCACCAGCAGGCTCTCACCAGGAGGAGTGGCACCCTACAGGGCGGAGCACTGCATGCCGCAGATGAACGCCACCCCTGCACCCTGTCTGGGTACAGATTTGGTGTGTTTCGAATCTGAAATCAGACCCCACGCCAAAGAATCCTGGTTACAGCCTCGGTAGCACAGGCTCTGGGACTCCGGAGAGTCACCGGAGCTGGTGTCATCAGTGGGCTAATCCATCCACGAATCATCGGTCATGGCATTATTTGGGCGGGGAGGCAGGCACTGGGCTTCAGCAGAGAGTATGTTATAGGGTAGGTGTCTCAAAGCTCTCTCTCCCCACCTCCCCACTTCTCCCCCTCCCCTGTCAGCCAGTAAATAAGCTGCTTTCCTCTACCCACTTCTGCCGTGATGTTCTGCCTCCCACAGGCCTGGAGCCATTGCCTCCACAGCGTGGACTCAAATATACTGAACTGAAACCTCCAAGCCCCGGAGCCAAGAAGATCTTACCTACTTTCAGCTGTTCATCTCAGGTATTTGTCCCAGAGACAAGAGCTGACTAGCACAGGACTCCTAACCCCATTTCATCCTGCCGTGTGTGTGTGTGTGTGTGTGTCTGTATGTGTCTCTTCTGTATCTGTGTGTAATCTATAACCACCCTATGGATAAGGATTGAGCCTTATTCATCCCTGTCCCACACAGAAAACATAGTATAAGCATCATTTCACATCCAACTGGACTCACTACAAGTATATGGTGTCACAGTGCATCCTCCTCTCCTGGTCCAGCCTACCTGCCATCACTGGGACCTTGGAAGGGTTTCCTAAGCCTCCACTGAGGGTCAGGAAAAATCCCTGCCAAGAGTAGCATGTCTCTGCCATCTGTAGGTTCCTTGTATCTTTCCAAGAAACAAGAAAGCATCTGAGAGTCAACCCTTTAAAGTCGGCCCCACAGTTTAAAAGTCCATATGAAAACTCAGGAGAGGGCCAATAAGATGACCTCAGGAGTAACGGAGCTTGCCAACCAAGTCTGACGACTTGAGTTTGATCCCTGAGAACTGGCTCTGACCTCCACAAGAGCTCTGTGGCACACACCCTCACCCACCCTGCCCTCCCCACAAATAAATACACAAATGCAATGAAAACAAATGTTTTAAATCTCCAGATAATCTAGGGTTTATAGTCACATTCAGCAAGCTGGGCTCCAAGAGGAAGAAACCAGCTGGCATAAGCAGCGCCCCTTCCTCAACACGGAAAGTTGGGAGAATCTGAAGGAGTTTAGAACATTCCCTACCGTCCCAGAACAGATAAATAGGAATGATATTCCAGGCAACGGCACTCATGGAACCTGAGCCTTGCCTCACTTCCTAGGTGGTCTCACCGGGAAGGTGACCAAGTAGGAGGAAGATTCTCTATGCCCCTGTGGGCACAGTGGGTACCACCCACAGACCTGAGAGAGGATGGGGTAGTTTTCTCCTGTCCTCCCTTCCCTGCAGGCTGTGGTCCCTTCCTTTAAAAAAAAAAAAAATCCATTTACTCCTTGCTGTTTCCTCCATCAGTGTGTGCCTGGAATGAATACCAGGCTCTCTTGAGGGGTGGGGAGGAGGAAGGAGCTAGAAGGGACGCTGGAGATCAGCGATGCATTGTAGCACTTTAGGGGAAACTGCAAGCAATTTCCATTCTATTGATCCTCCCCAGGCAGCAAAGCCACACGGAGTTTATTTGGAAAATTAAATTCTGGTGCGTGGAGCACGAGGGGCACTAGTTAAGTTGTCTAGCTCTATGGCCGCAATTTAATTACGTTCTCACTCTGAGCCTGTCCTTAAACACAGCAGATGAACTGAGGTCCACGTTAGATGCTTCCTCTTTGGTGGCCCTGGCTGTGGTCCCAGGGCTTCTGTGGAAGAGCCCTGCAGTCACCCCCACCCCCACCGCTTCACTCCTTTGGGCTGCTTGCATATTTACATGTTAACTTATGCGATTTTGACAGAATCTATTCATTAAGATGTAAATGTTTGCTAAATTAACCCAATTTGTGAATTTGCTCCTTTTCCAAAGGAAAGATTTTTATCTTAGCAAAAATCATTATTAGAAACAAAGTAACCTATTACTTAGGCACAAATTGGATCCCATGTGTTAGATATTCATTTAGGGGAAAAGCTAAGAATCAGAGTCCCTCTAATGCAGCTACTGGGGAACAGGTCAAATTTATGCACTGTATTGTATATTCTCTCTCTCTCTCTCTCTCTCTCTCTCTCTCTCTCTCTCTCTCCCTATGAGAAATTTGCCAACATTTTATTTAGACACATAAAGTCCTCCCCATTGTCTTCCGTTATCCTCTATGACCAGACTGATTTCATGGCCCCAAGGATGTAGGATGACAGTCTTGGAATAAAGACCCGTGCTCGGTAGTGAATGTGCAGGTAGAAAGCCCCAGCCTGAGCATTTTCCTTTTCCTGTGCTTGTCCATGTTAGGATGGACGGTTTATAAAAAGATGGTTACAGTTATAACAGGTTCACAGGCCGACCCTGGGAACCATGGGTAGAGACCTCTCTATACATCAACTCTTATTTTCCCCCTTAAAAGGCAGATCTCATGTAGCCCAGACAGTCTTCAAACTCACTATGCAGTAATTAGCTGAATTTGACCTTGAGCTCTTGACCCTCCTGTTTCCACCTTCCAAAGCACGAGGGTCATAGGCCCTACTACACTTAGCTCCCGTTTTTCTTAAGATATATATATATATATATATTCAGGTAGAGTCTCGCTATGTAGTCCAGGCTGGCCTTGAACTTGTTTTCCTCTCTGCTTCCATCTCCCAGGTTTGACTACCTTCCTAAGCTTACCACCCCACCTTTTTGGTTCTTTTGAGGTCTCATACATCCCAGGTCAGCGTCAAACTTACTATGTAGCTGAAGATGGCCTTGAATTCCTGAGCCTTCTGCCCCCCCCAAAGTACAGGGACTGCAGGTGTGCACCCGGAGACCTGTTTCTTAGGGATGATGCTGGAGCCCAGTGCTGCCTGCTGCTCATCAGCTCAGGTAACAGGGAGCAGAGCTCATCTCACAGGGATGTGGGAATTCTGTGCCTTCTTCCGGTTCCACCAGCACTGATCTGCTTGCCCCTATAAGGAAGAGTCTCATTGGAGAATGTTCTAGAGCAATGCCCCTTTTAGGCAAACAGCAACACCCTCAATCCTAAGCCTCACAGGGTGAGCACAGTAGATCACATGCAGTCCTATGTAACAGTCACTAACTCCACTGAAGGTCACTGGGAAGCCTCCTCACCATAGAGAACCCTATACGCTTAGCCTCTTCCATAGTAAAACAGCCCACTCAGGACTTCCAGCATGTGGAACAGGCAGGCTGCCTTCCAGTGACCTCGTAACCAAAGGTAGATAGAATCTGTCAGCCCTCATGTCCCTGTCACAAATCAAAAGTCCTCTGAAAGAAGTGACTTTTGCTACCAGAAGTGAGCAGAGACAGCCAACAGAGCACTGCACCTGGTCCTTCCAGCGCACCCCGAAGGGAGCATCAGCAGTATTTGACAAGCTGACCAGCTCCCCCAAGAACAGTGCTGTCGTTACACCAAGGGGGAAATCATTACCTGATCTATAAATGATTACACGGGAGCAGGAACTGTCACTCCCAACTGAGGAGTTGGCAGAATTGGGATTTTAAAGCAGGTCTGCAGACCAGTGCAACCTTCAGCTCCCTGGAGCAGCTGCTGTATTATTCACAAGGTAAAAAAAAACTTCCATGCGCTCAGGGGGACCGCCAAGGGCTCTGGGACTCTGCCAATCAAAGGATCGAAGCCCCTTTGTGGTGTCAGCCACAAACTTAACTCAAAGGAAAACATAACTGTTCAGCTCTCCTGTCTGACAGCACAGGCCTTCACAACTCATCACAGTCCTTCATTTGAGAACGCAGCAGTGACGGCTGGAAGGGCTGGGGTCATTTAGTCTGTGCCCGAGATGGAGGCTCAAGCCTTACCCGCAGGGAGAGCACGGTTTGTAGTGAAGGCAAGCTGGAGGCTTGCTGGTCCTAGCCTGTCAGCAGGAGATGAGTAACAGGTGATAGGACCTCATACACTGGAGCCCACTCGGCCTCAGGAAGACTTGGGCAGAAAAAGATGGCGCTGGTAAAAGTTGGGAGAGGGGACCTTGAAGCACAATAAAATGTGGGTAAATTAAACCAATCCATGGCCGCTCACGCCGCCTTTAATCCCAACACTCAGGAGGCAAAGACAGGTGAATCTCTGAGTTCGAGGCCAGCCTGGTCTACAGTGTGAGTTCCAAGACAGCCAGAGCCTGTGTCAAAACAAAACAAATAAAGCAAGTGTAACTTTAAAAGGCGGAAGCACACAGAATGACATTAAGTACTTTTATAACAGACTCCAAACCCATCAGAGTGGCCCATGAGGCTGAGGGCAGGGCCATGAGAAGTACAGAAGGGAAAATGTGAGGCAGAAGCTGCATCACAATGATAAAGTGCTCCATGGGATCCAAGAACATAGACTCAAGCTGCAAGCTGTGGTCTCGGAGAGCTCACCCAGCCTGTCTGGCTTATCTCTCCCAGTGCACACAGATACCCTGAGGTTCTTGTTAATGTACAGATGACCAGGGTTAAGCCTCTGCTTTTTGAGATAGGATATCAAGTAGCCCAAGCTGCCCTTGAACTTTAGCCTAGGAAGTTCTGATTCTCCTGCATCAGCCTCCCAAGTGCTGAGGTTGCAGGCGTATGCCACCATGCCCATTTGCGAGGTGCCAGGGAATGAATCCAGCTCTTCAGGCACACTAGGCAAGCACTCTCCCAGGCCTGAAGCTCTGCACTTATAATGAGCTCCCTCGGTGCAGACGCTGCAAATGCTGTCTGTGGACCTGACTTTGACCTACACAGGCCTTACAGACTTAACCAAGCCCAGATAAGAATCCACATGTCCTCTACACATGGATCTCAAAATCATTATTCTGCATGAAAGAAGACAGGCAGAGAGCAGGGAGTATGCATTAATCATATATGCTTCCACTTCTTCTAGAAACTTCTGAAAAGTATCCTAATCCATAATGACATAAGGCAGAACAATGGCTGCCTGGGGGTGGGGGTGGGGAACACACCACCCACACTGGGGGGTGTCTGTCTGTAGTGCCCCGTCTTGACTGATGATCTCTTTCACACCCTCCACTTCAGGTATCCCTTCCTGGGAGTCCCCCAGCCCAACCATACCCTCTGGGACTCAGGTTCTCAGGGCTGGCAAGGGAACCTTAGAGGGCAGTGAATACCTTCAGCATCTTGTCCTGGCATATTCACATGCTGTTCTTTGCCAAACTCTAGACTTCAAATGTGTACACCCTGGTGTGCATCAGAAAAGTCCCTGTGGCCTGACCCCCTCCTGTCTCTCCCAAGGATGCCCATTTCCACTTCAGCTGGCCCACGTCCCTTCACCACTTCTGTCCCACAGAGAGGCCACGACCTCATCCAGGCCTGTCCTAGGTTCCCACTGGAACTCCCCACCTCCTCCACAAAGCAAGGTGATCTCATCGAACTAGATCTGACAGGTCCCTATCTCACACACCCCTGTGACCCCTTCACCACAGCAGGGTACAGAGACCACAGTCAGGCCCTGTTTAGGGCCTCCTTACCCTAACCACTTGGCTTTCATGCCTCTCCTCTCCATCTGGCCTCACAGACTTCAAAGCACCACACACACACACACACACACACACACACACACACACACACACACCTGTCTCTGTGTGTCTCTGTCTGTCTATCTCTCTCTCTGTCTCTCTCAGACACACACACAACTGTCTCTGTGTGTGTGTGTCTCTGTCTATCTCTCTCTCTGTTTCTGTCTCTCTCTTTCTCTTTCGGACACACACACACAGACACACACACACACACACACACACACATACACACAGGATCTGTCTGTAGCTCCCCATCTTGACTGGTGATCTCATTTACATCCTTTACTTCAGGTGTCCCTTCCTGGGAGTCCCCCTGGCAGACCTCCAGCCCATCCATACCCTCTGGGACTCAGGTTCTCTCTGCCCCAACTTGCGGTACATACATTCTCCACACGGAGCTCCACCCAGGCTCTCTGCACCTCACCAGAGGCCTCCTTTGTCCCTCTGTGACAGCACTCCACAGGTCCCAGGAGTTGCCCCATGAATACCGGCTGCTGAAATGTTTTGAGAACTTCCCAAGGGGGATTTGGTCAAAGCTAGATACAGAGACCTCCAAGATTAGGGGACAGTTAGCTCATTCCCAACCCTCCCCTGCAACAGCTCTGCAGAGAAGCCTGACCCTCTCTCCAAGCAGGACTTCCGACTGCTGGAGACGTTTCCCTGTGTCTCAAAGCTGAGTTTCAACCTTCCTTCAAAGTGCAGTTAGCATAAAGAAAACAGCACGGTATAGGACCCTTCTTTCCACAGTGATACCTCTGTGTTTGATCCCAATCACTTCCTTTCTGGGCTTCTATCCCAAACTCTGCGAGAGTAGAGAGATGCATGCCACAGTACAGTTTGAATGTGCCCAGAATTCCTTGTCAAGGGAGGCATACATAGTCTGAGATCCTCACAAGCTTCAGGACCCCCTTCAGCAGCAAGCCTGGGGACCCACTCCTAGCATTGCAAAGATTTGGGCAGGAGATCTCGCTAAAGAAGGAGCAGAGCAGCTCTCTGTTATGCAGCACAGACAGCCATGGGTCAGGCTCCCCCTTGGCAGCAGCAGCCAGCAGCGGCAGCAGGACTCAGTCCTTGTCAGGTCCCAATACAGAAAGAGTCCCAAGAATTACAGACACAAAGCTCCAAGGCCCAAAAGTTTGAGCATCTGATCCAGCTAGGCCCAACAGTGCAGAAGGCCCAGGAAGTCTCACACAGGCCCGACAGCTGTGGCCTCCATGCTATCTCTTCTGTGAACGCACACATACCTCACTGACATGTCATCCATCCTCTACCTAGACCCCACCACCAACCCTGGCATGTCAGGACCTCCTCAGCAGCTTCCTGGGAGTGGGGCAGCCCTGGGGACACTTCTTCCCAAGGTTGGGCTCTGTCTACACTGAAGGCCAGTAGGAAGGAATGGTATTCCCAGACCCCAGGCAAGCTGAGCAGTTGTACCCTGACAAAACTCAGAGCGCCTCAGTCTTCACCGAGGCTCCCAGTATCACAGAGCAAGGGGTCTGCATCATATAGACCCCAGGAAGGGCAGCTCAGGGGTATCCTAGAACATTCAGAGGAAGAGCCAGACCTGGGCAGCCTGGCTGCTGTCCCTCTGTGCCCGATGACAGCAGCCTCGCCTGAGAGGCTGAGAGGTGATGCCTATGTCTCTCCCACTGGCCTCTGCCACAGCCCTCAGCATGGGCCTCACATTAAAGAAGCTGGCCTTTTTCTCCAAGGGCTTTGAGGTCACCATGGCAGTTCCCAAAAATCAGACCAGAGGCAGGGCATAGGCCAGTTACATATGCTGTGGAAAATAGTGCCCCTGCAAAAATGTGCCTGACCCTGATACATAAATGGAGTTATTGATAGTCCACCCAAATATCACCATGCCAGGTACTGTGGTTCCCAACAACCTAGGCCCGATACCCACAATGAGACTACACCCACTCTGCCATGAGAACTCGGTGTCCGGTGCTAATTACAACGTTAACCCATGCAGTTCACAGACCTCTCTCTCTCTCTCCCGGATGGCAGCCATGATAGTCATGGCTATCGCCCTTATACAGAAAAGGAAACTGGAACACAGAGAAGTTGAGAACCCTGCCCAAGGTCGCAGAACTTGTGATAGCTCAGCCAGGGCTTAAACGGGGCACAGCACCTGCTTTGAAATAAATCCCATGTACCGTGTGTGCAAGTGTATGCGTGTGTGTGTGTGTGTGTGTGTGTGTGTGTGTGTGTGTGTATAGTGTGTATGCCTGTGTGTGTGTGTGATGTATGTGCAAAAATGTGAGTGAGTGTGTGTGTGTTACTGCACATTGAACCTAAGGCTTCCCATACGCACGGCAAATAACCATCCTTCAGAGCTAAACACCAAGCCCCCACCTGCTTTCAGACAGGGGCTCTCTTAAATCCTCCAGCCTGGCCTTGAACTCACTCTGTGGCTCCCAAAGGCCATCACAGGCCTTCACCATCAAGCCTGGGTTATGCAGTGCTGAGGACGGAAGCCAGGGCTTCCGTGCATTCTAGGCAAGCATGCCACAGCCCGAGCTGCAGCCTGTTCCCGGCTCACCTACATTTTAATCCCAGATCCGGCACCTCTCAGCTGTGAACGCAGAGTCTAGTTGCTTACCCTCTCTGAGCCCGTTTCCTTGCCAAACAAATGCATTAATTACCAGCTAGCCCATGAGGTACAAGGGAGGGCAAAATAAGATGAACTATATGAGAGCAACAGTACACAGAAAGCAGTTAATAAATGTTTGGTTTTCTTCCCTTCCAATTCCAAATCCTAAAACATATTGCTTTGGGGCCATTCCAACACAGAGGTTACAAAGGACTTTGCCGTGGGAAAGATCCATTTCTCGAGAGCAGTTGGAATCTAGGGACTCGGCTAGCCAAGTCTTTGTCTTCAGCAGCCCTGGCTTCCTTTCTCTTCCCTTATCTCCATGACCATCCCTCCAGGCCAGGTTACCACACACACACACACACACACACACACACACACACACACACACACCACACACCACCCTGCTCCTGGTTCAGCAGCTGGATCCAGGCAGGAGTTCAGGAGTTCAGCCCTTCCTCACCTTGGGCTTATCTACAAGGTCCCAGAGTCTCCCTCATGCTAGCCCCCTGGCACCCGTGTGGAAAGAGCGCCTGACTTGTGGTAAAGAGCCAGCACAGGAATCGGGCCTGGAGAGAACCTGGTGATGGGGGCCCTCCCTGGGAACAGGGATGGGCTATCAGGCCCTACGCTTCCTTACACCCCACAGCCCAGCACAGCACAGCGAGTCTCCACGCACCCAGAGAGCAGGCTCCACCTGGGCTTCTCCCGGCGCTCGCCAGCCCCTGGTGGACACCCTTATGGACAATCAGACTGGAATCGCATTTCCTTTATCTCTCTCCTGCAAGGAGGCTGCCTTTCAGCAGCCCCAGTCAGCAGATTCTGCCCTACAATCTGTGGCTATTGTGGGCAGAGCTGGCCTGAAGCCATTTGAAGCAAATGGGTTATCTAGCAGGGGAAGGAAAACAGGAGCATTGACTAAATAAGCAGGTGACCTGAGGAAGGCGGTAGGGGAGGAGGGATGGGGACAGAGGTAAATTGCACAAATGCAAATTAGAATTATTTAAAAATTAAAAGTTATTTTAATTATTTAACCTAATTGCTATCCCGCTCTCCCAGGGAGACCCCACTTGCGTTTTGTGGTGTGCAAGCCTTAAGCTGAATCCTGGAGTGGTTCAGACAAGAAACGAGAACACCCATGTTTCAAAACCCCTCTGTGTGTTAGGGTGGGGACATGGCCAGGGGCCCAGGAGGTGGGGAAGGGGGTTGGGAAGGGACTGAGGCCTGGGGGATAGGGGGTAGGGGCTGAGAGCACGCACAGTCTGAACAGGAAAGAGAAACCCAGCAGCGACCGCTGACAGGAACGGCGTCCGTGTGGCTGACAGCCCACAGACTCACTTTGGGAGGGCTGCACCGGTGTTCCCACTGTGCACAGCTGAAGCTCAGGAAGGCTGGGGCTGATGCTGACAAACAGCAACAGTCGGCCCTTCCCTTCCCAGCTCCATAGCACCAGTCTACAGGATGAACATGGGGAGAGCCAGCAGGAACGGAGGCCTCCAGTACTGGGCAAGCAGGGGTTCGAATCCTGTCTCAGCTACAGACCGGCCTTAAGCACAGTGTGAGCCTTTGCTTCCATGTGGAAAGGGAGGAACTGCTCTCCCTCCCAGAGCCGTTCAGCTGGCTGAACAGCACCTCCTCTTAATAGGTGCTTAACAAACAGGGCTTTGTAGCTCCAAGGAGTCTGGGAGAAGAAGAGCGTTTGGTCCCATGACCAGCCACTCTGGTCCTCACTGCCGCTCTCAAAGCTGCTGAAGCCCACAGGTTTCTAGACTATGAGTCCCCGAGGTCTGGGCTCTCTGGGAGACACTAGTCTACGGCCCCAGCCTCAGGCCTCTGCTGAGGTGTCACTGAGGATGTAACACAGCGATGTGGATCATTGTACATCAAGAAAGATTAAGGGTGGACACTGAGGGCAGCTTCTGTGAAGGGCTCTCACAGACATGTTAAAGGAAAGGGGCTGGCAAGAGCAAAATTGAGGCCTCTGTGACCCGAAAAGAGAACATTAGTATCAGGGGAGTCCAGAGACCCCTGCCCAGCGCGTTGGAAACTAGACCAACAGAAGTCCCAGAAGGACTGTAGTGGGAAAGGAGGATTGTGGTTAACTCCAGGTCAGCACCCCTCAGAATGTCTGACCACTAGAGCCTCCAGGGGGTACTGTGGATGACCCCACGGCCCAGCCCACTCTGGAGCGCAAGACACCGTCCTGGCGATCTGCTCACCCACTCCTGAGTCACAGCACACACGACACCAGCACCCAGCACCGTGCCAGGCTCCAGGCACTACCTAGAGCTTTAGTCTCCTTTCTATTCATCCAGGAAAAAGGTCTGATTTTCATGTAATTTGCATAAATTTGCATTTTCAATTGGAAAAAAAAAAAAAAAAGACCTTCAACTCCAAGCAGCTGAGATAAAATAAATTGGCATTTTTTATTGTCCCTGCTGCTACAATTGGATTCTGCCCTAACACCAGGCTTTAGTTGTAGCCTCAGAGGACCCTGCCGGGATGAGGCCTCTGCCTGGCTGGGTTTCACAGACAAGGAACAACAGGTTCCTCCCCAAAACCCAGAGGGTGCCCAGAATAAGACTCAGAGCAGGCTCATTGCGTTCACAGCTCCCCCAGAAGCCAAGGAGAAAGCGTCTCTGCAGACTGTGCTAACGGTGGCCCACGGGTCAGAAGGGGCCCTCCCTGATCCTAGACACTCTCAAGACCAAACCTCCAAGGCAGGCTCCCTGACTCTGAAGGTTGCCCTAACCATGAGCTCCGATCCAGGTCTCCAAGCATGCTTCGTATCACCCTGAAGGGGAAGGGTGTCACCAGGAAGAAAACTGTCCTCGCAGAAGAAGAGCCATCTAGGGGGCCTGGACCCTGAGGGCCTGTGGTGTTAAGAACTCACAGAGCCACTGAAGGCACAAGGCCATGGAGAGCAACAATACAGATGAGAGCTGTGGGAGTGAGGAGCTGACGTAACCAGGTGTCAAGGTGGTCAGTCCAGGTGGCCCTGATCACAAAGCATAGGACCGCATGGAGGGTGACACATCTAGATAGATGGAAAGGGTGGGGCCCAGCTGAGACCCAATCTTTTTTCTTCTTTTAATATTTATTTCATTTTATGCATGTATTTGCCTGCATGTATACCTATCTATGTGCCACATTGCTGCCTGGTACCTATGGAGGCTAGAAGAGGGCATCGCATACTCTGGAACTCGAGTTATAGACAGTGGTGAGGTGCCAGGTGGGTACTGGGAACCAAATGGAAACCATCTGCAAGAACAGCCAGTGTTCTTGATGGCTGAGCCATTGCTCAGTTCCCACCACCCCACTTACGAGGCAGAGTCTCACGTGGGCCAAGCTGGTCTGAAACTTACTACATAGTAAGGATGACCTTGAACTTCCAATTCCCACTACCCCACGCTGCAGTTACAGGTGATACACTGTCTTATTTCTCAGGGAACTGGGAATCAAACCAGGGGCTCAAGTGTAGTGGACAAGAAAGGTTCCAGCTAAGCCACAGCCCTCTGGGCTTTTACCTTAATAGGAAGACCTTTTAGGGGCAGCCAAGCCAAGGCTGAGGGCTTCATCTGGCCAAAGCAAGACGTCCTTCACCACGAGTCCAAGATTGGGTTCCACAGTCATGCCAATGTACAGATGAAATTAACTAGGTTCAGAAAGGGTACACCCTTTGCCCAAAGTAATAGCTAGAAAGCAACGGGGCTGGGACTACCTCCAGCCTGGGGGGGGGGTCCCACTCCACTGTGCCCCATACCAGGTAAACCCCTCAACTGCCCTGAATGCCAGAAAGAGCAGTATTGTCAAGAGACAATACAACCATTAACCAGCAGGTAAAAGGCTCAGATCCCACCCCCGGGGGGGGGGGGGGGGGGCTGTACTGTACTATCCTGACTCTCTCGGCACCTAGGGGATCCCAGCTCTGACACCCACCTTTGTTACCTGGCAGAATGGTGCCAGGGTAGCAGAGTGAGAAGCGTGGAGGTCGGGGCTTGAATACAGGAAGCTATGTCCTGCTATCAGCCCTGTCACTTCCCAGGTAGGAGGGGGCAGGTATTGTTCTCATCATCTGCACATGGAACGCTTCCTGGCCACTGCCCCCGAGGGTGACCAGCATGCAGGCGCCCTGACAGCACACAGCTGAGCAGGTTTGCCACAGGAACGGTACAGGAGCCTGCAGCAGGGACAAAGTGTTCCACGCATCTCCCTTCAGTCAAGCCTGCGCTCCCCCGAGGACCTCCCCTAGGCCTGTCCGTTGTGCTCCTTCCCAAATCTCCTGGACTCCTTTCCCCTAAAATGTGTCCATCCCTGCAGCTGCTGCTCTAAGGGCCAACTCCATGACAAATTTTCAGGCAGGGATCCCAGAAGCTCAGCCCAGCCCAGCCAGCACAGTGTGGCCAGTGTCTGCTCAGCGACGACTGCTCAGCCACTGGCTTCAAGACAGAGGCATCCACTCGCCTCCCCTGAAACTCCACCATCAGGCTGCCAAAGGCTCCCTGAGTGTGCTCAGGAATCTGACTAGATCCCTCACTTAAGCTCAGCCTTGACGGACCTCCCTAGAGGACAAGGAAATAGAGCATGGAGTCAGAAAACCTGGGTACAAACCCTACCTTAGCTTCTTGCCTTTAAAATGGAAAAGCTGATCACAGTGTAACATGAGAAAGTCAAATAAAATAATGTTGGTGAAAGTATATTTTGGAGGAAAACACATGCCATAATGGCATCTAATACCTTGTTTCCTAATTTTTTTATTTAAATTTTTTAAAGTGCATGTTCCTTGCTAAGAGACCTGTGATGTGGCTGTCACCAAAGCAAGAGGGACAGTGCCAGCCTGAGGGATGAAGGCACAGAAACCCATCCACAACACCCACCCACTCAGGACCAAGGAACTGCCCTTCAGCCAGAGGTACTGCCCCGTGGGCAAACACCAAAACAACACCAAGGACAAACACAAATATCCCAGTCTTCCCTAAACTGGAAAATACTGCTGGAATGAACTAAGCAGTGTCTGGTTCCCAAAGCCCTCGAAAGCACACCTCTGTTCAGATCGGAATCATTTGTTAATATCGTGCATGAACACACTCAGGAGACAGAGGCAGGGAAGTGTTGACTATATTAGGTATTTGGGTTATAGTACAGTGTCTGCTCTTTAGTGATGAACTCACTTCGACTCTAGCTGTTCCCCTGTCCTTTACCAGTCATTCCTGGGTCCTGACTAACGCTGACTCGTTTTTGTCATGCAACTGTCCCTACTCTGTGCGCAGAGATGACACCAATCCTTTCAAAGCTTGCACTTTGGCCAAGCATGTAGTGAGAATTTTGGAGTTTTGGTTTCTTTTAAAAACACAGAAATAGTATAAGAATTTTTTTTTTAATTTTAATACCAGGTGTGGGGATTTAGGGATGCTTCTCAGCAGCTGATATGATTTGCCTCATGCTCTAACAGCAGCATGACTTTGCCAGCTGCAGACAGTTTCTGCAATTGTGTGACATTTGGAATTTTGAGGACTTTTCAGCGGACATGTAAATGACAAAGTCCTGGGAGATGGGTGGGTTGTTGCTTGTTGGTGGTCGTGGCTTGTTAAGTAGTCATGTGCAAAGAAGAAATTATATATCCTGATGCTGAAGATCAAACCTGCCCCAAGGAGCACAGAGCCCCTAATCAACAGGAAGCAGTCTAACAATAACATCGCCCCATCTCTGACCCCAGACTTTATTCAGGGATCTCTCTCCTTTCCTCTCTATCCTTTTTTTTCTCTCATATCTAATATTAGGGGGTTGGAAGGGAAGAAGAGGACGGTGGAGACAGGAGAACCACAAAGCAGCAAACCCCGGCTATATAAGCATGTTAGCGTGTGGCTTTGATCCAGCACTTGGGAGGCAGAGGCAGGTGGAGCTCTGTGAGCCTGAGGCCAGCCTAGTCTATATAGAGAGTGTCAGGCTGGCCAGGGCTACATAATGAGACTTGTCTCAAAACAAACAGACCCAAAAAACAGCCTTCCATTTCTTTCATTCATTCATTCATTGAATCCTGCAACAAAAATCCATTAAGCACCAGAAACTGTTGGGACCAAGTAGAGAGGGATGTAGATTAGGCAATAGAACACCATATTAATCCAAGGTGGTTCGTCCCTGTAATCCCAGAATCTGAAACGTACAGGCAGGAGAAGCAAAAGTTCAAGGTCATTTCCCCCTGCGTATTGAGATGGGGGTCAGACTGTCTCAAAACCAATAACAGAGAGAACAAGAAATGCAACACGGGTAAGTGCAGAGCTCAGCCGCCTGCAGCTTCAAACCTGCAGCAGTCACATCGCTGGGTAACTACTTAACCGAGGAAGTACTGGCTGTAATGTGTATATCCAGCCCCTAGAGCTATTGGAACAAGCGCCACAGAACTGAGGGCTTTTTAACGCTAAGCAATGAATTCATGTCTGGAGGCTGAGAACTTTTTTAGAAACCCTAAGGTGCTTTTTTCCGAAGTCTCCTAGCCCTGTAGATGGCTATCTGCCCTCATCTGTTATAAGAACATCAGTCACGCTGGCCAGAGGCTACCTGTCTTAGTTACGGTTTCCATTGCTGTGATAGAACAGCAGCCCCAGAGGAGGAGAGGGCTTATTTCACTGATACTTTGACATCAAAGTCCATCATTGAAGGATGTCGGGAAAGGAACTCTGGCAGGAACCTGGAGGCAGGAGCTGAAGCACAAACCGTGGAGGAACGCTGCTCACCAGCCTGCTCCTCACGGCTTGCTCAGCCCGCTCTCTTAGACCATCCAGGACACCCTGCCCAGGTGAATGAGGCCCTTCCACATCAATCCTTAACCAAGAAAATGCCCTACAGACTAATCATATGGAGGCATTTCCTCAATTAAAAGTCCCTCTTCCCAGGTATGACTAGGTTTGTGTCAAGCTGAAAAAAAAAAAAAACAACAAAAAAACCAAAACAAACAAATAAAAACAGCCAGCACGCCATCCACAGAAACTCGCTTTACCCACCTCCTTAATGGTCCTGAGTCTGAAGCACTTGGGGAGTTAAGACTTCCAAGTATGAACTTGGTTGAGAGCCCAGTTTGGCCTATGGTCACAGTCCAAGAAATGAAAGTTAAAGGTCCGATAATAGGGACTTGGCTTCTTCGGAGTCACTGAACGCACCTCTAAGTGAGTGATAGTGGGGTGTTTCTCAGCCCTGGATCGCACCAGAGCAGAGGTGGAGGCAGAAGATGGGGTGCATGCGTGCGTGCATTACTTGGGTGGATGAAGAGCAAATGGGACAAGAAAAGGAAAATGAGAAGAGGGCGAGCCAGTGAGGCATGCTGAGTTGGTGCAGGCAACCAGACTCAGTTAGGCTAGGAACCCAGGGGGCGGAGCGCACTTGAGTGTCCACCCAAGAAATGACAAAGGGAGTATCTACCCGCCACTGTTGTTCCTGGTGACTGGGATGGCCTCACTATTGCTAATTCTCTTGCTGCCCTGGTGGGCCGATCGCCTAGGGTCTCTTAGCTCACTGTCCAAAAAGCCCTGGCACTGAAAGGGAGAGAGACATGTGAGCTACAGTGAGGTGTGGCCAGTTCCCACCTGTGGGAGGCTCTCAGCAGATGTTCTGGTTCACAAAGCGTCTGAGATGGCTTGTGGGGTATAAACATGGAGAGTATTGATTTATGAGCATAATGTTTTGTTACACAAGCTATGTCACTGAGTGAAAACTACAGACATTTCAGAACCAACACAGCTCCCTGTGTGCAAGATGTGTGACTACAGATGGTTCCCAGGGACCTCCCTGAGGGAAGGCGTCCAGTAGGTTAAAAATAAATAAATAAGGGTTTAGACATCCCAGGCCTCTGCTCATTTCCCTTGTACTTTGAAGAGTGTGCGTGCATGTGTGTGTGTGTGTGTGTGTGTGTGTGTGTGTGTGTGTGTGTGTGTTGTGGTACCTCAGTCATGCTAGGCAAACACCCAACCACTGAGCTATCCTCAGCCATCCTTTGACTTTTTATCTTGAGTCAGGGCTTTTCTCCGTAACTGAGGCCACCCTTGACCTGAGATCCTCCTGCCTCAGCTTCCCAAGGAGGTGTGGCAGGCTTGTGACACCAGGCCAAGCTGGTTACTTAGATTCTCAGCATTATCGGTAAATGCCAGGGTGGGTGAGAGCTCTGACTCTTGAGATCCTGAGCTGATGATCCCCAGGGTTTGTGACAAGTCAGTAAGAGATGCTATCAGCAGATAACTGAACGTAAATTTCTCCACCTTTTGAACCACTGCCTCACACGGGGCTGATTTTTTTTTTCTAAGTTTCCAACGGACATCTACATGGTTGCCAAACTTTCTTTGTCCTTGACTGTGTCCTGGTAGGTAGAGTCTCACATCCTAGCAGGAGCTCAGCATTACCTCTAAGAAGGACCTCTGAATTTATTCTCCCTGATCCTCATTACAACAAAGCCTCTGGGTTCCAAGAAACCCCGCCTGGAGAGCAAGTTACATTTACCAAGAAATAATGAAAATACTTTTTCCAGCCGCAGATTAATCAAACCCAACCACGACTTCTGACGGGTGTGAAAACTACCCACCATTTGAACTTGACAGCGTTCTGGATAAAAGCAGAGAAAAATGGTCTCTTAACACAGATAAAATGTTCAGCAGAGGGTGTGCGGGCTTCTTTGTGGAATTTGCTGTGCGTGTGTGAGAGTGAGCCCAGCCTGGAAGCCTCACTACAGTGAATTCAGGGGCTACCCAGCCTCACCTGCACATTGTCTGTTCTGCTTAGAATCTCACCCACCACGTAGTCTTAATGTCATCAGCAAGCATTCACCTTATGCATGAAAGTCACTGAATACTGACTTCTTGTTTTCAGATTTACTTTGTGGGGGGCAGGGTGCAGGACAGCTTTTGGGGTAGGTCCTAGGAACCCACTTGAGGTCACCAGACTTGATGCCACCTTTTTTACCCACTGAGCCATCCTGCCAGAACTGAATACTGACTTTCAAATCACATGATAAAATACTAACTAATCGGGAATGGATTAACCCACGGAAAGTCATTCTGAGCCCCGCCACCCCTGCCCAGAGCCTTTTCCCCTCTACTGAACGTCCTGGTAGCTCCGACCCCAGCAGCCCTCCTGAGCTGGACTCAGCTTCCCAGCCTACAGCAGGTGTTCTCCAGGCGTTACTGGAGGGCTCCAGAGCATGTGGGGAAAAATTAAATCTCCTCAGTGTATGATTTGATCTAACAGGAGAAAAGTCATTTTATTAAATATTTAGTGTGCACTGACAAGTGGCGCATGGATATTCGTTATTAATAAATTTACATACATTGGAGTGGATTGCAAAACTTTTCATGAACAGGAGTGAAAAGTAAGTAGACACCATCACCGAAAATATTCTCCCTGCCCCCAGCCTCCTCTGCTCCATCTCCAGACCCTGCCTAGCTTGCTCTCCTCTTGGGTGTACCTTGCCTCGGGCCTTTGGCTCATTCTTCTCCTGCCACTTCCCCTCCCACCACTGGTTTCCAGGCCCCCTTGAGTATAGTGTGGCCCTCAGCTGGGCTGGACCCTGCCCCAAGGATCTAACCACCAGACTAGGATCGGGTTTTTCCAAGACTGAAGCTTCTGCATATGTAGGGATTATGGGTAATCTTTTCTTGTGGGGAGAACACGTTTCCATGTACGTGGTTACACATATGTGTGTGGATGTACAAGTGTGAATGTGCTTCTGGAGGCTAAAGGTTAACCTCAGGGGTCATTCCCCAGCTGTCCTCTTGCTTTTTCTGATGGTGGAGCTCACTGACTCGGCTAGGCTGCCTGGCTTATGAGTCCCGGAGAGCCCTCCTGTCGCCGGCACACACCATCACACCTGACTTTTTACGTGAGTTCCAGGGATTGAACTCGGGTCCTCACACGTGCCTGGTATGCACTCTACTAATCCAGCCATCTTCCTACCCTGCCTGGGATCCAGACTGTCAAAGTGATTGAAATGAGACCCGCCTAGGAGACCAGAAAGCACATTTCTGACTGTGTCTGTAACAATTTCACTAAGGAGAGAAGACCTTCCAGGATTGCGGTGGCACCCTCCAGGGGCTCGGTGCCCAGACGGAGCTGAGTGAGCAGCTCTGCCCCCCCCCCTCTACTGTGGTGCTCCTGCCTCTGCCCACAGGAGGAAACAACAGAGCAAGCAGACCTTGGACAGAAACCAAGGCTGCGAGCCAAGGAGGTCTTCCTTCAAACTGTTTCTTCCACAAACACCAAAACTCAAGATATGCCAACAGCATAAAAAAAAAAATTTATTTTAGTGAGACAGGGTCTCATTTAGCCCAGACTAGCCTCCAACTTACTATGTAGCTGAGGATGACCTTGAATGCCCCATCTTTTGACCTCTACTTCCGAAGAGCTGCGATTGCGGGTGTACAAATAGGTGTCCAGTTAATGTAATGCTGGGAATTGAGCCCAGAAGCTTGTGCAAGCTGGGAAAGCACTCTATTCACTGAGCTGCAGCCACAGCTCCTAAAGAAATATCCTGTAAGTGTTCCATAGTGGAGTCCAAACTAGAAAGAATCTCAATGCCTACCGGTGGAAGGTGGGAAAAAAAAAAGCCAACAGGCAAATACATATATGGGAGAGATATATACAAGATGGCCTATTATATAGCTATTAAAGATTATATTCTCCAGAAAGTTCTAAGAACACTGGGAAATTTTTCAAGCTATGAGCTCAAGTGTAAACACAGACCACAAAATCCATATTCAGTGTACTCTCGACCATGAATATGTAAATATGTATGAAAAATGAGCCTGGAAGCCAAGTTGGTTCCCGAGCTGGTGACTTAGACCTCCACATGTGTGTGCAGCCGGTGTTCACTAGTGACCCTTTGCTGGCCGTGAGCTAAGCTCAATTTAATGAACCACAACTGACTTTGTTTTACATTTTTGGGTTTTTCAGCTTTCTACAAACAACACATTTTATACTTTAAAAATGCAACAAAGCCAGCATTTTTTTTTTTCTATAAAGCCCATTCTGTGAACCCAAAGACTATTTTGAAATCTGAATTGTGTACATGGATTCCTGCTGGCTCGTGGCATGGCTTCCCCCCTGTATCCCCCTCAGGGGATAACCAGAGACTCCTCTCACTGAGAGAAGGGAGGGATGTGCTCCAGGTCCTCTTTTCCTAGCGATCCAGGGACCTCGTCCTTGTTAAGAGCCATCTTCCGTCCACGAGGCTGCAGACCCCCAGGATGTGAGTGGTGAGCTCTGGGCTGGCCAGCAAAGGCCTGTCACCCCCATCTCTACTGGCATGCAAGTGTTAAGAGGATTATAATCTGAACAGGAAGCAGTGGGGTCAGATGGGAGAGAGCTTTCAGCATGGTGGTTTAGAGACTCTGGCTTCCAAGTACTGGAGGAGCTCAGTGGGCGAAGAAGCTTTTCCAGCTGCCTGCCCAAAGCCCTGGAGCCTCGGGTAACATTAGGCAGCCTCTAGAGCAGTGGCTCTCAATCTTCTTGATACTATGACCCTTTAATACAATTCCTCATGCTGTGTGATGCCCCCAACCATAAAAGTACTTCATTGCTATTTCATAACTGTAACTTTGCTACTACAATGACTCCTAATGTAAATATCTGTCTTTTGCAGCCATTGAGGGTCTCTGAAGGGATGCTCCAGAACAGGGACAGCTCAAAACACAACCCTCACAGCCTGGGACTCAGCACCTACAATCCCCGGGGGTAGGGGGGCAGCTCTGCTCTGGCCCTACCCTCAGTCCATCAGGTCCATCCCTTGTGTACCTCTTCCTCTAGGCCTCAGCCCCAGTTACACAGCCTGCTTTCTCCATCTTCCTGGCTCCTCCTCTTCCTCGGCTCAGTGCCCTGGGCCTGTGTGGGGAGGGAGCCCAGCCTCAGGTTCTTCTCAGAAAGGAGGGAGAAGGGAGACAGACTCAGAAAGTGAAATGGCAGGATAACAGAAGGCTGAGATCATGCTGTCCTTCAGGGGACACGAGGGCTGTAGCGTCCAGTATGGCACCAAGGTCCAACGACCTCTATTAATGTCCTAACAGCCTAAAATCTACAAGACTGAAAATTTGACCCCCAAAAGAGGTGTGATAGCACAGGTCTGTAATCCCAGTACTTGGGAAAGCAGGAGGATCAGAAGTTCAGGGTCATCCATAGAGTTTGAGGCCACTCTGGACCATGTGACTCTTTCCAAATCCCAAAAGGAAATCCTGCACCCAGACCTCACTGATAGGCGGGAAGTGGCATTGATAAGCATCTGAAAAGATGAATGGAGGACTTGGTCACATTCCACAAATATACCAAACACGCACACACACACACACACACACACACACAGGCCCCATATGACATATAAGTAAAAGCAACATACATGTGCTCACAGAGACATGTGTACACATACTCATGTACATGCCACGAACACCACAGCATGCACATATTATGCATGCACATGTTCATGCTTATCACGTGTGTACATGTACAAATATACTCAGTACACACATACCATAGACTGCACATACAGACTTACCACATGCCCATGCAGATGCCATATATGTCCTCATCCACACATGTACCTAACCAGCACATATAGACACACACACCCTACCTACCCTCCAGCTATCAGCATAATCAAGTGCCTGCGGGGTGGCCCCTCCAGGTGCCTGTGTTTCTGAAGATTATGGTCTGGGGAGATAGCTTAGTAGTGGTTGCTTAGCATACACAAGTTCCTGAGTTTTATCACCAGCACCACATAAAACTCAAAGTGGTGGCACATCCCCATAATCCTAGCACCCAGGAGCTAGAGGCAAGAATTCTTGAAGTTCAAGGTACATAGCAGCTACATAGCAAGTTTGAAATTAGCTGGGGTTACATGAGACCCTGCTTTAAAACAAAACAAAACAGTGTTTAACAGTTAGAAACAATCTGTCCAGGGGCCAGTAAAATGGCTCAGCAAGTAAAGGGGCTTGCCACCAAGCTAACAACCTGAGTTTGATTTCCTGAACCAACATGGCAGGAGAGAAGCAGCTCCTGCAAGTTGTCCTCTGTCATCCACATGAGCACTTTGGCACATGCTAGCATTTATACACAAAAGGAAGGAAGGAAGGAAGGAAGGAAGGAAGGAAGGAAGGAAGGAAGGAAGGAAGGAAGGAAGGAAGGAGGGAGGGAAGGAAGGAAATGGAAGGAGGAAGGAAGAAAGGAAGGGAGAAAGGTAGGGAGGGAGGAAAGAGGAAGGAAGGAAGGAAGGAAGGAAGGAAGGAAGGAAGGAAGGAAGG